>NC_134645.1:131502259-131856203 GCF_030463565.1 Pelecanus crispus
CGCATAGTCTTTAAAGCCGTAGTCTTTTTAATTCACTGCGCTTGCGCAGGAGGAGTGGGGGGGGTACTTGCTTCACTCCTTAATCGGCTTGTCGGTCGCGATCTCCCCCTACCCGAATTGCCTCTTACCCAGTTTCTCCTATTTTGTGCATGCCCATTTGTGCTACCGTCCCCTTATATTTGAAGGCCAGCACCTAACAGCAGTTCCCTCAATGTCCAAAACACAAAGCAACGAGAGGCTATCGCATCCCTCACTGCCATCCCAGCGCTCCCAGACCACAGGAGCTCGTCCTACAGAAACCCCTCCTGAACAACACGGCTTTGACGGCCGCACAAGACAGCCCAGACCCGTCCCCGTCCTCCCACGCTGCGCTCACCCTGCCCACGCTCCTCCCAGTCCCACCTTTTCTGGCCGCTGCTCCTCACGCCTCCATCGCCATGGCGTGGAAGAGCGTGTCCATCTTCAACCGCAGCTCCAACGGCAGCTTCTGGTCCCCCTCCATGGTGCCGTCGGGTGCCGGGCTCCCTGCCAGGCACAGCCAGCCCCAGGCGCTCCTGCGGACGCAGGACCTCACTTTGTACCAGGACTGCCGGAGCTGCTGCGGGCTGAGTGCCTGCCCCAGGCCCCTGTACCCCACCGAGGGCAGGGGCTCCATCCCGACCCTCTGCAGCTGGTCCAGGGCTGCAGGGGAGGGGGGCTGTGCCCATGGGGACAGGGGCTGCGTGGGCAGCACAGAGGGGAGAGCCTGCCCCGGCCCAGCCGGCTGCAGGTCTGCGCTGCCGGGATCGCTGCCTCGCACCGCGCTCATCTCTGCCCTTGCGGCTCCCTGGGCACCGAGAGCAGGGAGCGATGCCTGCGAGCTCCCGCTGTCCCCAGCGCTCCTGGGCAGAGGCGCGTTGCGCTCCCGGCAGCACCTCTCGGGGGCTATTTCGGGGAGAAGCTGGGTTATCTCCCACACGTAGACCGGCTCACCGCCGATGGCCAGCTTAAAGCCCAGCCCCAGTTTCAACTGCAGGTCCTCCTCGTGCACCAGGAGGTCCATGGTCTGGAGGACGGCGGCCAGCACGGGCAGGTCCTGTTCTGCCGCGGGCTCGCTGCGGTGCGGGCAGCTGCCAAAGAGGCATCGACGGCACTGCAGGCACACGAGGTAGTCTTTCCTCAGGACTCCGCAGAAGACTGGAATACTGCTGTCCTGCGTTGCCTTCAGCTGTTGCAGCAGGTCGAAGCAGCTTCCAGTTATGTCCTCGGATTGCAGCAAGGAACCTGGCGAGCTCCTCCACGTTGGTCGGCGGGCTGGTTCCTGAGGAGCGCCGAGCTGCTGGCAGCGCTGCCATTGCCCCCCTGACCCGTGGCTCCCGTCTCCCGGGGCAGCTGCACCGCAGAGGCTGCTTCAGCAGCCCAGCTGCTTTCCCACCATGCTCCTCCGTGGGGCTTCCCCCACCTGCGGGGACAAATACCGGCCGGACTGCGGGGGCTGCTGTGGGACAGGGTAGGCCCAGCAGCCCCTCGCTGCCTTCTGACCCACCGGGTGATCTCCCAGCTCCCCGCAGCCGGCCCCGCCAGCTCGGGGATGCTGCGGGTCGGGTGGGCTCTGGGGGACATGGGCAAGGCCAGCCCAGCAGCCCCAGGCGCAGAGCGAGGGGGCCGGGCGCCTTCCAGCCCCGGCAGAAAAGGGGCAGCCCGGGCCGGGGGCCGAGGCAGAGAGGGGCTAGGGCCACCCGTGGGACCAGTGGCCGCGTCCTGCTCTCGCCCACCCGCAGCCTCCCCAGGGCCACGGGGGCACAGGGACCCCCCAGTGGGGGTCCCCAGCCAGGGGCTCCCGCAGGGGGCTGCCCCCCGCAGGGAAGGGCTCTCCTTACCCCGCCTCCGGGCTCTCCGTAGACCCCTCCACGTCTTGCCAAGGAAAGGAGGCTGCTGCGGGAGGAGGCAGAGGGAGAGTGAGCAAGGGCAGCCGGCGCGGGGCTCCAGCTGCCACCCACGGCCTCTCTCGGCCGGGAGCCGCTGCGGAGCCCGGCGCAGCTCTGGCACGGGGCTGCTCACCTCTCGGCTCCTTCCTCCCGCTTCGCCGACGCCTCTTCCCCGCAGGGTTCCCCTGCGCCCCAAAAGCAAGCCCCGGGTCAGCGCGGGCTGTCTCCCCTCAGCCAGGAGGGCCCCTGCCCGGGAAGCAAGGGCCCTGCCAAGGGCAACTGGAGCTACAGGGACAGGAGTGGCCCTGGGCTGCCACAGCAGCACCGGGTGGCTCAGTGGCTCCAGAGCAGGGGCCCGGCTGGGTGGGCAATGGCCACTCTTCACTGCTCCCTGCCAAAACGGGGCCCTTCCCGAGCACCCCGGGATGGGCTCTGCCCCGGGCTAAGCCCTGCCCCGGGAGCGTTTGGGGCAACACCAAGACGCACACCTACCTTGCCCTTGGGACACCAGCCCATCAAGATGCCCAGACCAGGGTGATAACAAGCCGGGGATGCAGGGCAGCGTGAGCGTGCAGAGGCCCAGACGCTCAGGCTCAACACGTAGAGCAGCAGCAGCAGCTTCCACTCCTCCATCTCGCACAGGGAGTGCCAGCATCTGCAGAGGGTCTGCATGACGAGGGGATGTGCAGAGGATGAGCTGGGCAGGACAAGAAACCCGGTGAGATCCCGCAAGGGGAGGAGAGCTTGGGGTGACAGCCAAGCACCCCGCTCCTACCTTCTTGGTTGCTTTCTTTCCCATCCCTGATGAGGTTTGGGCACTCTTGCCCAGCTTGCCCAGCGGGCAGGCTCCCCTTGCCCACCCCAGAATAGAGAAGGGAGGAGAGGAGGGACCCCTGGGCCCCATTTTGTCCCCGAGCTGGAACCCCCGGGGCAGGGATGCCCTGCAGAGGCCCAGACTGGGGCAGAGGGGGGCCCTGAGGTCCAAAAGCATCCCTGAGCGAAGGGGCTTTGGGGTGTGCGAGCAGCGGGCATCTCCTGGGCATCCCTGGCATCTGCCCTTGCCCTCGGCAAGTCCCGCAGGGCACAAGCCTCCCCCGGCCGCTTCCACGCATCGGGGTCCTGCGCCCCTCTCTGCCTCCGTGCCCCATCCTGCCTCTCCACACTTTCCCTAAAAGCAGTTCCCTCAGTGTCCAAAACACAAATCAACAACAGGCCATCACATCTCTCACTGCCATCCCAGCGCTCCCAGACCACAGGAGCTCGTCCTACAGAAACCCCTCCTCAACAACACGGCTTCGACAGCCGCACAAGACAGCCCAGACCCGTCCCCGTCCTCCCACGCTGCACTCACCCTGCCCACGCTCCTCCCAGTCCCACCTTTTCTGGCCGCTGCTCCTCACGCCTCCATCGCCATGGCGTGGAAGAGCGTGTCCATCTTCAACCGCAGCTCCAACGGCAGCTTCTGGTCCCCCTCCATGGTGCCGTCGGGTGCCGGGCTCCCTGCCAGGCACAGCCAGCCCCAGGCGCTCCTGCGGACGCAGGACTTCACTTTGTACCAGGACTGCCGGAGCTGCTGCGGGCTGAGTGCCTGCCCCAGGCCCCTGTACCCCACCGAGGGCAGGGGCTCCATCCCGACCCTCTGCAGCTGGTCCAGGGCTGCAGGGGAGGGGGGCTGTGCCCATGGGGACAGGGGCTGCGTGGGCAGCACAGAGGGGAGAGCCTGCCCCGGCCCTGTCGGCTGCAGGTCTGCGCTGCCGGGATCGCTGCCTCGCACCGCGCTCATCTCTGCCCTTGCGGCTCCCTGGGCACCGAGAGCAGGGAGCGATGCCTGCGAGCTCCCGCTGTCCCCAGCGCTCCTGGGCAGAGGCGCGTTGCGCTCCCGGCAGCACCTCTCGGGGGCTATTTCGGGGAGAAGCTGGGTTATCTCCCACATGTAGACCGGCTCCCCGCCGATGGCCAGCTCAAAGCCCAGCCCCAGTTTCAGCTGCAGATCCTCCTCGTGCACCAGGAGGTCCATGGTCTGGAGAACGGCGGCCAGCACGGGCAGGTCCTGTTCTGCCGCGGGCTCGCTGCGGTGCGGGCAGCTGCCAAAGAGGCATCGACGGCACTGCAGGCACACGAGGTAGTCTTTCCTCAGGACTTCTCTCCAAATTGGACACATATGGGTTTGATGGGTGGACTGTTCGATGGATAAGGAATTGTCTGGATGGTCGCATCCAGAGGGTCGTGGTCAATGGCACGATGTCCACATGGAGACTGGTGACAAGTGGAGTCCCTCAGGGGTCCGTACTGGGACCGGTGCTGTTTAACATCTTCATCAAGGACATAGACAGGGGGATCGAGTGCACCCTCAGCAAGTTTGCAGACGACACCAAGCTGAGTGGTGCAGCTGACACACCAGAAGGACAAGATGGCATCCAAAGGGACCTGGACAAGCTGGAGAGGTGGGCCTGTGTGACCCTCATGAGGTTCAACAAGGCCAAGTGCAGGGTCCTGCAGCTGGGACGGGGCAACCCCTGGCATCCATACAGGCTGGGGGACGCAGGGATGGAGAGCAGCCCTGCGGAGAAGGACTTGGGGGTGCTGGGGGATGAAAAGCCGGACACGAGCCGGCAATGTGCGCTGGCAGCCCAGAAAGCCAAGCCCATCCTGGGCTGCATCCCCAGCAGCGTGGGCAGCGGGGCGAGGGAGGGGGCTCTGCCCCTCTGCTCCGCTCTGCTCAGCCCCCCCTGGAGCCCTGCGCCCAGCTCGGGGGCCCTCAGCACCGCACAGACAGGGACCTGTTGGAGCGGGGCCAGAGGAGGCCACAGAAATGGTCCGAGGGCTGGAGCAGCTCTGCTCTGAGGCCAGGCTGGGAGAGCTGGGCTTGTGCAGCCTGGGGAAGAGAAGGCTGCGGGGAGACCTTCCTGCGGCCCTGCACTGCTGGAAGGGGCTGCAGGAAAGGTGGGGACAGGCTTTGGAGCAGGGCCTGCAGCCACAGGACAAGGGCGAATGGTTTTAAACTGAAAGAGGGAAAATTTAGATCAGATATGAGGAAGAAATTCTGTCCTGTGAGGGTGGTGAGGCAGTGGCACAGGTTGCCCAGAGCGGTGGGAGATGCCCCATCCCTGGCAACATCCCAGGCCAGGTTGGACGGGGCTCTGAGCACCCTGCTCTGGTTGAAGCTGTCCCTGCTCACTGCAGGGGGTTGGGCTGGGTGGCCTCTGAAGGTCCCTTCCCACCCAAAGCATTCCGTGACTCTATGAAAGGGAAAGGAGGAAGGAGGGCAGAGCTCAGCGCCCGTGGGTCCCGCGATGCCCACGCTGAACATGGCCTCCTCCGGCGCTGGCAGCGCAGGGGCTCTGGGAGGCCGCTCCAGAGCCGCAGCAGCAGAGCGGGGTCCCCCAGCCCGGGGGGTGCACGCTGGCGCCTCCGAGTCGCCTCTTTTATGGGCCAGGCCCCGCCTCTCGTCCCGCCCCCTCCCCCTGGTTCCAGAATGTTCTTCCCAGAATGTGCCGCGCAGGCCCCGCTGGGGGGTGGCGAGGCCTCTCGCGGGGCTCCTGAGGGCGGGACCGCGCCTCCCCCCACACGGCTCCGCCCCCGGTGCTGTGCACACCCCGGTTCGTCGCCATGGGGGCCTTAACTTGTCCCTGTGCAGACCTTCACCGGCCCCCCCAGCCTTTGGGACGTTAACTCTGTCAGGCCCTCACGGCTGCCGGGGGGGCATTGCCCCCACCCGCCCAAACACGCACGAGCGATCACAGAATCACAGAACCGCTGCGGTTGGAAAAGACCTTGAAGATGACCCAGTCCAGCCACTGAGCTGGCGCTGCCGAGCCCACCACTAAACCGCGTCCGCTTCAGAGGATGGGCACTGACGCAAGGCCGCGGGGGAGCTGTGAAGTACTTTTGGGGGCCTGGGTCCTCTGCGCTGCGCCGCTGGGCCTCCTCGTTTGCGTTCCTCCTCTGTGGGTGCCACTCGTGGCTTCGGTCCCAGAGCAATGGGGCGGGAGGATGGCGCTGAGCCCCCGGCTGTGCGTCCCTCAGCGGGGCTGGCAGAGGGGGCTGCTGCGGGGCAGCCGGGCTGGGGGGCTCGGAGCCCTCTGCCCAGTGACCGACCAACAGCTCGGAATCAAATCCCACGGACAGACCGACTGACCAACAAACAACTCTAAATCTAAACACCCACACAGACGGACTGACCAGCAAACAGCCCTCAACTGCAGACACACACACACAGACCGACTGACAAACAGCTCTGAATCAAATCGCTCGCACACACGCAGACCGACCAACAAACAGCTCTAAATCAAAGCACAGGCAGACAGACCAACCAACAAACAACTCTAGATCAATACACACACACAGAGACAGACCAACTGACAAGCAGCTCTGAATCACACAGACAGAGACCGACCAACAGCTCTAAATCACACGGACAGACCGACCGACCGACCGACCAACAGCTCTAAATCTAAACACATACACAGACAGACTGACCGACCAACAGCTCTAAATCTAAACACATACACAGACAGACTGACTGACAAACAGCTCTAAATCAAAGCACAGACAGACAGACCAACAGCTCTGAATCAAATCCCACGGACAGACAGACCAACCAACAAACAACTCTAGATCAATACACACACACAGAGACAGACCAACTGACAAACAGCTCTGAATCACACAGACAGACAGACCGACCAACAGCTCTGAATCACACAGACAGACCGACCGACCAACAGCCCTAAATCTAAACACATACACAGACAGACTGACTGACAAACAGCTCTGAATCACACAGACAGACAGACAGACCAACAGCCCTAAATCTAAACACATACACAGACAGACTGACTGACAAACAGCTCTGAATCACACAGGCAGACAGACAGACCAACAGCCCTAAATCTAAACACATACACAGACAGACAGACTGACAAACAGCTCTAAATCACACAGACAGACCGACCGACCAACAGCTCTGAATCAAATCACACGGACAGACAGACCGACCAACCAACAGCTCTAAATCTAAACACACACGCAGACAGACTGACCCGCAAACAGCTCTCAACTGCAGACAGATGCACACAGACCGACTGACAAACAGCTCTGGATCAAATCGCTCGCACACACGCAGACCGACCGAAAAACAGCTTTAAAACTGATCACACGCACACAGAGACAAACAGCTCTAAAGCAAATCGCACAGACCGACCGACCAACAAACAGCTTTAAAACAGATCACACGCACACACACGGACAGACTGACAAACAGCTCTAAAGCAAATCGCACAGAGGCAGACGGACAACCAGTTCTGAATGCAATCGCACACGCACCCCCCGAGGTCAGCCATGATCAAAATCTCCCTTCTCCTGAGCTCCATGAATTGCTCACGTTGATGTGCCGGCATTTGTCGGCGGGCGGGCGCTGACCCTCGCGAAATCAGGCCTTTGAGCCCTCGCGGAATCGTCGACGGACGATCCTTCGATCCTCGCGAAATCTGCCCCGAGAGGCGTCCCGGCTCCGGGGGAGGTGCTGGCTCACGCAGCCCGCTGCGGTCCCCCCGAGCTCGAAAGGTCTGCCTTTGGGATCGCTGTTGAGAGCGTCGCCGGGGATCGGCTTTGGCCAGCGCTTTGCATTCTGGCCACGATCCGTGCGAGGCGTTGCGGTATGCGATCCAGGCAGCGGGGGGCCCAGGCGTGGCCGGGGAGCGTCTGACGCCCACGTTGCGCCACGTGTGACCCAGAGAACAGCACCACAGGGCTGATCCGGGGGTCTCCGAGTGGCCCGAGTCTGCGCTGCCGGGATCGCTGCCTCGCACCGCGCTCATCTCTGCCCTTGGGGCTCCCTGGGCCCTGAGAGCGGGGAGCGATGCCTGCGAGCTCCCGCTGTCCCCAGCGCTCCTGTGTTACCTGGAAATAAAGCTCCCGAAACCAAAACTGGTTTTGGAAGGAGATATGGCTTTATTCTGCACAGGGTGCAAGGTGGAAGAGCTCCACAAATCAAGCACACCAAGTTTGGATTCCATTCCCTTATTTATACATTGAACATACAATCTCCACACCTTTCTAATACATAATCATTAACCTGTCTTTGTGCGCTCATCTTCATTGCTTAACAGTTTTCTCGCATAGTCTTTAAAGCCGTAGTCTTTTTAATTCACTGCGCTTGCGCAGGAGGAGTGGGGGGGGTACTTGCTTCACTCCTTAATCGGCTTGTCGGTCGCGATCTCCCCCTACCCGAATTGCCTCTTACCCAGTTTCTCCTATTTTGTGCATGCCCATTTGTGCTACCGTCCCCTTATATTTGAAGGCCAGCACCTAACAGCAGTTCCCTCAATGTCCAAAACACAAAGCAACGAGAGGCTATCGCATCCCTCACTGCCATCCCAGCGCTCCCAGACCACAGGAGCTCGTCCTACAGAAACCCCTCCTGAACAACACGGCTTTGACGGCCGCACAAGACAGCCCAGACCCGTCCCCGTCCTCCCACGCTGCGCTCACCCTGCCCACGCTCCTCCCAGTCCCACCTTTTCTGGCCGCTGCTCCTCACGCCTCCATCGCCATGGCGTGGAAGAGCGTGTCCATCTTCAACCGCAGCTCCAACGGCAGCTTCTGGTCCCCCTCCATGGTGCCGTCGGGTGCCGGGCTCCCTGCCAGGCACAGCCAGCCCCAGGCGCTCCTGCGGACGCAGGACCTCACTTTGTACCAGGACTGCCGGAGCTGCTGCGGGCTGAGTGCCTGCCCCAGGCCCCTGTACCCCACCGAGGGCAGGGGCTCCATCCCGACCCTCTGCAGCTGGTCCAGGGCTGCAGGGGAGGGGGGCTGTGCCCATGGGGACAGGGGCTGCGTGGGCAGCACAGAGGGGAGAGCCTGCCCCGGCCCAGCCGGCTGCAGGTCTGCGCTGCCGGGATCGCTGCCTCGCACCGCGCTCATCTCTGCCCTTGCGGCTCCCTGGGCACCGAGAGCAGGGAGCGATGCCTGCGAGCTCCCGCTGTCCCCAGCGCTCCTGGGCAGAGGCGCGTTGCGCTCCCGGCAGCACCTCTCGGGGGCTATTTCGGGGAGAAGCTGGGTTATCTCCCACACGTAGACCGGCTCACCGCCGATGGCCAGCTTAAAGCCCAGCCCCAGTTTCAACTGCAGATCCTCCTCGTGCACCAGGAGGTCCATGGTCTGGAGAACGGCGGCCAGCACGGGCAGGTCCTGTTCTGCCGCGGGCTCGCTGCGGTGCGGGCAGCTGCCAAAGAGGCATCGACGGCACTGCAGGCACACGAGGTAGTCTTTCCTCAGGACTCCGCAGAAGACTGGAATACTGCTGTCCTGCGTTGCCTTCAGCTGTTGCAGCAGGTCGAAGCAGCTTCCAGTTATGTCCTCGGATTGCAGCAAGGAACCTGGCGAGCTCCTCCACGTTGGTGTCGGCGGGCTGGTTCCTGAGGAGCGCCGAGCTGCTGGCAGCGCTGCCATTGCCCCCCTGACCCGTGGCTCCCGTCTCCCGGGGCAGCTGCACCGCAGAGGCTGCTTCAGCAGCCCAGCTGCTTTCCCACCATGCTCCTCCGTGGGGCTTCCCCCACCTGCGGGGACAAATACCGGCCGGACTGCGGGGGCTGCTGTGGGACAGGGTAGGCCCAGCAGCCCCTCGCTGCCTTCTGACCCACCGGGTGATCTCCCAGCTCCCCGCAGCCGGCCCCGCCAGCTCGGGGATGCTGCGGGTCGGGTGGGCTCTGGGGGACATGGGGCAAGGCCAGCCCAGCAGCCCCAGGCGCAGAGCGAGGGGCCGGGCGCCTTCCAGCCCCGGCAGAAAAGGGGCAGCCCGGGCCGGGGGCCGAGGGCAGAGAGGGGCTAGGGCCACCCGTGGGACCAGTGGCCGCGTCCTGCTCTCGCCCACCCGCAGCCTCCCCAGGGCCACGGGGGCACAGGGACCCCCCAGTGGGGGTCCCCAGCCAGGGGCTCCCGCAGGGGGCTGCCCCCCGCAGGGAAGGGCTCTCCTTACCCCGCCTCCGGGCTCTCCGTAGACCCCTCCACGTCTTGCCAAGGAAAGGAGGCTGCTGCGGGAGGAGGCAGAGGGAGAGTGAGCAAGGGCAGCCGGCGCGGGGGCTCCAGCTGCCACCCACGGCCTCTCTCGGCCGGGAGCCGCTGCGGAGCCCGGCGCAGCTCTGGCACGGGGCTGCTCACCTCTCGGCTCCTTCCTCCCGCTTCGCCGACGCCTCTTCCCCGCAGGGTTCCCCTGCGCCCCAAAAGCAAGCCCCGGGTCAGCGCGGGCTGTCTCCCCTCAGCCAGGAGGGCCCCTGCCCGGGAAGCAAGGGCCCTGCCAAGGGCAACTGGAGCTACAGGGACAGGAGTGGCCCTGGGCTGCCACAGCAGCACCGGGTGGCTCAGTGGCTCCAGAGCAGGGGCCCGGCTGGGTGGGCAATGGCCACTCTTCACTGCTCCCTGCCAAAACGGGGCCCTTCCCGAGCACCCCGGGGATGGGCTCTGCCCCGGGCTAAGCCCTGCCCCGGGAGCGTTTGGGGCAACACCAAGACGCACACCTACCTTGCCCTTGGGACACCAGCCCATCAAGATGCCCAGAGCCAGGGTGATAAACAAGCCGGGGATGCAGGGCAGCGTGAGCGTGCAGAGGCCCCAGACGCTCAGGCTCAACACGTAGAGCAGCAGCAGCAGCTTCCACTCCTCCATCTCGCACAGGGAGTGCCAGCATCTGCAGAGGGTCTGCATGACGAGGGGATGTGCAGAGGGATGAGCTGGGCAGGACAAGAAACCCGGTGAGATCCCGCAAGGGGAGGAGAGCTTGGGGTGACAGCCAAGCACCCCGCTCCTACCTTCTTGGTTGCTTTCTTTCCCATCCCTGATGAGGTTTGGGCACTCTTGCCCAGCTTGCCCAGCGGGCAGGCTCCCCTTGCCCACCCCAGAATAGAGAAGGGAGGAGAGGAGGGACCCCTGGGCCCCATTTTGTCCCCGAGCTGGAACCCCCGGGGCAGGGATGCCCTGCAGAGGCCCAGACTGGGGCAGAGGGGGGCCCTGAGGTCCAAAAGCATCCCTGAGCGAAGGGGCTTTGGGGTGTGCGAGCAGCGGGCATCTCCTGGGCATCCCTGGCATCTGCCCTTGCCCTCGGCAAGTCCCGCAGGGCACAAGCCTCCCCCGGCCGCTTCCACGCATCGGGGTCCTGCGCCCCTCTCTGCCTCCGTGCCCCATCCTGCCTCTCCACACTTTCCCTAAAAGCAGTTCCCTCAGTGTCCAAAACACAAATCAACAACAGGCCATCACATCTCTCACTGCCATCCCAGCGCTCCCAGACCACAGGAGCTCGTCCTACAGAAACCCCTCCTCAACAACACGGCTTCGACAGCCGCACAAGACAGCCCAGACCCGTCCCCGTCCTCCCACGCTGCACTCACCCTGCCCACGCTCCTCCCAGTCCCACCTTTTCTGGCCGCTGCTCCTCACGCCTCCATCGCCATGGCGTGGAAGAGCGTGTCCATCTTCAACCGCAGCTCCAACGGCAGCTTCTGGTCCCCCTCCATGGTGCCGTCGGGTGCCGGGCTCCCTGCCAGGCACAGCCAGCCCCAGGCGCTCCTGCGGACGCAGGACTTCACTTTGTACCAGGACTGCCGGAGCTGCTGCGGGCTGAGTGCCTGCCCCAGGCCCCTGTACCCCACCGAGGGCAGGGGCTCCATCCCGACCCTCTGCAGCTGGTCCAGGGCTGCAGGGGAGGGGGGCTGTGCCCATGGGGACAGGGGCTGCGTGGGCAGCACAGAGGGGAGAGCCTGCCCCGGCCCTGTCGGCTGCAGGTCTGCGCTGCCGGGATCGCTGCCTCGCACCGCGCTCATCTCTGCCCTTGCGGCTCCCTGGGCACCGAGAGCAGGGAGCGATGCCTGCGAGCTCCCGCTGTCCCCAGCGCTCCTGGGCAGAGGCGCGTTGCGCTCCCGGCAGCACCTCTCGGGGGCTATTTCGGGGAGAAGCTGGGTTATCTCCCACATGTAGAGCGGCTCCCCGCCGATGGCCAGCTCAAAGCCCAGCCCCAGTTTCAGCTGCAGATCCTCCTCGTGCACCAGGAGGTCCATGGTCTGGAGGACGGCAGCCAGCACGGGCAGGTCCTGTTCTGCCGCGGGCTCGCTGCGGTGCGGGCAGCTGCCAAAGAGGCATCGACGGCACTGCAGGCACACGAGGTAGTCTTTCCTCAGGACTTCTCTCCAAATTGGACACATATGGGTTTGATGGGTGGACTGTTCGATGGATAAGGAATTGTCTGGATGGTCGCATCCAGAGGGTCGTGGTCAATGGCACGATGTCCACATGGAGACTGGTGACAAGTGGAGTCCCTCAGGGGTCCGTACTGGGACCGGTGCTGTTTAACATCTTCATCAAGGACATAGACAGGGGGATCGAGTGCACCCTCAGCAAGTTTGCAGACGACACCAAGCTGAGTGGTGCAGCTGACACACCAGAAGGACAAGATGGCATCCAAAGGGACCTGGACAAGCTGGAGAGGTGGGCCTGTGTGACCCTCATGAGGTTCAACAAGGCCAAGTGCAGGGTCCTGCAGCTGGGACGGGGCAACCCCTGGCATCCATACAGGCTGGGGGACGCAGGGATGGAGAGCAGCCCTGCAGAGAAGGACTTGGGGGTGCTGGGGGATGAAAAGCCGGACACGAGCCGGCAATGTGCGCTGGCAGCCCAGAAAGCCAAGCCCATCCTGGGCTGCATCCCCAGCAGCGTGGGCAGCGGGGCGAGGGAGGGGGCTCTGCCCCTCTGCTCCGCTCTGCTCAGCCCCCCCTGGAGCCCTGCGCCCAGCTCGGGGGCCCTCAGCACCGCACAGACAGGGACCTGTTGGAGCGGGGCCAGAGGAGGCCACAGAAATGGTCCGAGGGCTGGAGCAGCTCTGCTCTGAGGCCAGGCTGGGAGAGCTGGGCTTGTGCAGCCTGGGGAAGAGAAGGCTGCGGGGAGACCTTCCTGCGGCCCTGCACTGCTGGAAGGGGCTGCAGGAAAGGTGGGGACAGGCTTTGGAGCAGGGCCTGCAGCCACAGGACAAGGGCGAATGGTTTTAAACTGAAAGAGGGAAAATTTAGATCAGATATGAGGAAGAAATTCTGTCCTGTGAGGGTGGTGAGGCAGTGGCACAGGTTGCCCAGAGCGGTGGGAGATGCCCCATCCCTGGCAACATCCCAGGCCAGGTTGGACGGGGCTCTGAGCACCCTGCTCTGGTTGAAGCTGTCCCTGCTCACTGCAGGGGGTTGGGCTGGGTGGCCTCTGAAGGTCCCTTCCCACCCAAAGCATTCCGTGACTCTATGAAAGGGAAAGGAGGAAGGAGGGCAGAGCTCAGCGCCCGTGGGTCCCGCGATGCCCACGCTGAACATGGCCTCCTCCGGCGCTGGCAGCGCAGGGGCTCTGGGAGGCCGCTCCAGAGCCGCAGCAGCAGAGCGGGGTCCCCCAGCCCGGGGGGTGCACGCTGGCGCCTCCGAGTCGCCTCTTTTATGGGCCAGGCCCCGCCTCTCGTCCCGCCCCCTCCCCCTGGTTCCAGAATGTTCTTCCCAGAATGTGCCGCGCAGGCCCCGCTGGGGGGTGGCGAGGCCTCTCGCGGGGCTCCTGAGGGCGGGACCGCGCCTCCCCCCACACGGCTCCGCCCCCGGTGCTGTGCACACCCCGGTTCGTCGCCATGGGGGCCTTAACTTGTCCCTGTGCAGACCTTCACCGGCCCCCCCAGCCTTTGGGACGTTAACTCTGTCAGGCCCTCACGGCTGCCGGGGGGGCATTGCCCCCACCCGCCCAAACACGCACGAGCGATCACAGAATCACAGAACCGCTGCGGTTGGAAAAGACCTTGAAGATGACCCAGTCCAGCCACTGAGCTGGCGCTGCCGAGCCCACCACTAAACCGCGTCCGCTTCAGAGGATGGGCACTGACGCAAGGCCGCGGGGGAGCTGTGAAGTACTTTTGGGGGCCTGGGTCCTCTGCGCTGCGCCGCTGGGCCTCCTCGTTTGCGTTCCTCCTCTGTGGGTGCCACTCGTGGCTTCGGTCCCAGAGCAATGGGGCGGGAGGATGGCGCTGAGCCCCCGGCTGTGCGTCCCTCAGCGGGGCTGGCAGAGGGGGCTGCTGCGGGGCAGCCGGGCTGGGGGGCTCGGAGCCCTCTGCCCAGTGACCGACCAACAGCTCGGAATCAAATCCCACGGACAGACCGACTGACCAACAAACAACTCTAAATCTAAACACCCACACAGACGGACTGACCAGCAAACAGCCCTCAACTGCAGACACACACACACAGACCGACTGACAAACAGCTCTGAATCAAATCGCTCGCACACACGCAGACCGACCAACAAACAGCTCTAAATCAAAGCACAGGCAGACAGACCAACCAACAAACAACTCTAGATCAATACACACACACAGAGACAGACCAACTGACAAGCAGCTCTGAATCACACAGACAGAGACCGACCAACAGCTCTAAATCACACGGACAGACCGACCGACCGACCGACCAACAGCTCTAAATCTAAACACATACACAGACAGACTGACCGACCAACAGCTCTAAATCTAAACACATACACAGACAGACTGACTGACAAACAGCTCTAAATCAAAGCACAGACAGACAGACCAACAGCTCTGAATCAAATCCCACGGACAGACAGACCAACCAACAAACAACTCTAGATCAATACACACACACAGAGACAGACCAACTGACAAACAGCTCTGAATCACACAGACAGACAGACCGACCAACAGCTCTGAATCACACAGACAGACCGACCGACCAACAGCCCTAAATCTAAACACATACACAGACAGACTGACTGACAAACAGCTCTGAATCACACAGACAGACAGACAGACCAACAGCCCTAAATCTAAACACATACACAGACAGACTGACTGACAAACAGCTCTGAATCACACAGGCAGACAGACAGACCAACAGCCCTAAATCTAAACACATACACAGACAGACAGACTGACAAACAGCTCTAAATCACACAGACAGACCGACCGACCAACAGCTCTGAATCAAATCACACGGACAGACAGACCGACCAACCAACAGCTCTAAATCTAAACACACACGCAGACAGACTGACCCGCAAACAGCTCTCAACTGCAGACAGATGCACACAGACCGACTGACAAACAGCTCTGGATCAAATCGCTCGCACACACGCAGACCGACCGAAAAACAGCTTTAAAACTGATCACACGCACACAGAGACAAACAGCTCTAAAGCAAATCGCACAGACCGACCGACCAACAAACAGCTTTAAAACAGATCACACGCACACACACGGACAGACTGACAAACAGCTCTAAAGCAAATCGCACAGAGGCAGACGGACAACCAGTTCTGAATGCAATCGCACACGCACCCCCCGAGGTCAGCCATGATCAAAATCTCCCTTCTCCTGAGCTCCATGAATTGCTCACGTTGATGTGCCGGCATTTGTCGGCGGGCGGGCGCTGACCCTCGCGAAATCAGGCCTTTGAGCCCTCGCGGAATCGTCGACGGACGATCCTTCGATCCTCGCGAAATCTGCCCCGAGAGGCGTCCCGGCTCCGGGGGAGGTGCTGGCTCACGCAGCCCGCTGCGGTCCCCCCGAGCTCGAAAGGTCTGCCTTTGGGATCGCTGTTGAGAGCGTCGCCGGGGATCGGCTTTGGCCAGCGCTTTGCATTCTGGCCACGATCCGTGCGAGGCGTTGCGGTATGCGATCCAGGCAGCGGGGGGCCCAGGCGTGGCCGGGGAGCGTCTGACGCCCACGTTGCGCCACGTGTGACCCAGAGAACAGCACCACAGGGCTGATCCGGGGGTCTCCGAGTGGCCCGAGTCTGCGCTGCCGGGATCGCTGCCTCGCACCGCGCTCATCTCTGCCCTTGGGGCTCCCTGGGCCCTGAGAGCGGGGAGCGATGCCTGCGAGCTCCCGCTGTCCCCAGCGCTCCTGTGTTACCTGGAAATAAAGCTCCCGAAACCAAAACTGGTTTTGGAAGGAGATATGGCTTTATTCTGCACAGGGTGCAAGGTGGAAGAGCTCCACAAATCAAGCACACCAAGTTTGGATTCCATTCCCTTATTTATACATTGAACATACAATCTCCACACCTTTCTAATACATAATCATTAACCTGTCTTTGTGCGCTCATCTTCATTGCTTAACAGTTTTCTCGCATAGTCTTTAAAGCCGTAGTCTTTTTAATTCACTGCGCTTGCGCAGGAGGAGTGGGGGGGGTACTTGCTTCACTCCTTAATCGGCTTGTCGGTCGCGATCTCCCCCTACCCGAATTGCCTCTTACCCAGTTTCTCCTATTTTGTGCATGCCCATTTGTGCTACCGTCCCCTTATATTTGAAGGCCAGCACCTAACAGCAGTTCCCTCAATGTCCAAAACACAAAGCAACGAGAGGCTATCGCATCCCTCACTGCCATCCCAGCGCTCCCAGACCACAGGAGCTCGTCCTACAGAAACCCCTCCTGAACAACACGGCTTTGACGGCCGCACAAGACAGCCCAGACCCGTCCCCGTCCTCCCACGCTGCGCTCACCCTGCCCACGCTCCTCCCAGTCCCACCTTTTCTGGCCGCTGCTCCTCACGCCTCCATCGCCATGGCGTGGAAGAGCGTGTCCATCTTCAACCGCAGCTCCAACGGCAGCTTCTGGTCCCCCTCCATGGTGCCGTCGGGTGCCGGGCTCCCTGCCAGGCACAGCCAGCCCCAGGCGCTCCTGCGGACGCAGGACCTCACTTTGTACCAGGACTGCCGGAGCTGCTGCGGGCTGAGTGCCTGCCCCAGGCCCCTGTACCCCACCGAGGGCAGGGGCTCCATCCCGACCCTCTGCAGCTGGTCCAGGGCTGCAGGGGAGGGGGGCTGTGCCCATGGGGACAGGGGCTGCGTGGGCAGCACAGAGGGGAGAGCCTGCCCCGGCCCAGCCGGCTGCAGGTCTGCGCTGCCGGGATCGCTGCCTCGCACCGCGCTCATCTCTGCCCTTGCGGCTCCCTGGGCACCGAGAGCAGGGAGCGATGCCTGCGAGCTCCCGCTGTCCCCAGCGCTCCTGGGCAGAGGCGCGTTGCGCTCCCGGCAGCACCTCTCGGGGGCTATTTCGGGGAGAAGCTGGGTTATCTCCCACACGTAGACCGGCTCACCGCCGATGGCCAGCTTAAAGCCCAGCCCCAGTTTCAACTGCAGATCCTCCTCGTGCACCAGGAGGTCCATGGTCTGGAGAACGGCGGCCAGCACGGGCAGGTCCTGTTCTGCCGCGGGCTCGCTGCGGTGCGGGCAGCTGCCAAAGAGGCATCGACGGCACTGCAGGCACACGAGGTAGTCTTTCCTCAGGACTCCGCAGAAGACTGGAATACTGCTGTCCTGCGTTGCCTTCAGCTGTTGCAGCAGGTCGAAGCAGCTTCCAGTTATGTCCTCGGATTGCAGCAAGGAACCTGGCGAGCTCCTCCACGTTGGTGTCGGCGGGCTGGTTCCTGAGGAGCGCCGAGCTGCTGGCAGCGCTGCCATTGCCCCCCTGACCCGTGGCTCCCGTCTCCCGGGGCAGCTGCACCGCAGAGGCTGCTTCAGCAGCCCAGCTGCTTTCCCACCATGCTCCTCCGTGGGGCTTCCCCCACCTGCGGGGACAAATACCGGCCGGACTGCGGGGGCTGCTGTGGGACAGGGTAGGCCCAGCAGCCCCTCGCTGCCTTCTGACCCACCGGGTGATCTCCCAGCTCCCCGCAGCCGGCCCCGCCAGCTCGGGGATGCTGCGGGTCGGGTGGGCTCTGGGGGACATGGGGCAAGGCCAGCCCAGCAGCCCCAGGCGCAGAGCGAGGGGCCGGGCGCCTTCCAGCCCCGGCAGAAAAGGGGCAGCCCGGGCCGGGGGCCGAGGGCAGAGAGGGGCTAGGGCCACCCGTGGGACCAGTGGCCGCGTCCTGCTCTCGCCCACCCGCAGCCTCCCCAGGGCCACGGGGGCACAGGGACCCCCCAGTGGGGGTCCCCAGCCAGGGGCTCCCGCAGGGGGCTGCCCCCCGCAGGGAAGGGCTCTCCTTACCCCGCCTCCGGGCTCTCCGTAGACCCCTCCACGTCTTGCCAAGGAAAGGAGGCTGCTGCGGGAGGAGGCAGAGGGAGAGTGAGCAAGGGCAGCCGGCGCGGGGGCTCCAGCTGCCACCCACGGCCTCTCTCGGCCGGGAGCCGCTGCGGAGCCCGGCGCAGCTCTGGCACGGGGCTGCTCACCTCTCGGCTCCTTCCTCCCGCTTCGCCGACGCCTCTTCCCCGCAGGGTTCCCCTGCGCCCCAAAAGCAAGCCCCGGGTCAGCGCGGGCTGTCTCCCCTCAGCCAGGAGGGCCCCTGCCCGGGAAGCAAGGGCCCTGCCAAGGGCAACTGGAGCTACAGGGACAGGAGTGGCCCTGGGCTGCCACAGCAGCACCGGGTGGCTCAGTGGCTCCAGAGCAGGGGCCCGGCTGGGTGGGCAATGGCCACTCTTCACTGCTCCCTGCCAAAACGGGGCCCTTCCCGAGCACCCCGGGGATGGGCTCTGCCCCGGGCTAAGCCCTGCCCCGGGAGCGTTTGGGGCAACACCAAGACGCACACCTACCTTGCCCTTGGGACACCAGCCCATCAAGATGCCCAGAGCCAGGGTGATAAACAAGCCGGGGATGCAGGGCAGCGTGAGCGTGCAGAGGCCCCAGACGCTCAGGCTCAACACGTAGAGCAGCAGCAGCAGCTTCCACTCCTCCATCTCGCACAGGGAGTGCCAGCATCTGCAGAGGGTCTGCATGACGAGGGGATGTGCAGAGGGATGAGCTGGGCAGGACAAGAAACCCGGTGAGATCCCGCAAGGGGAGGAGAGCTTGGGGTGACAGCCAAGCACCCCGCTCCTACCTTCTTGGTTGCTTTCTTTCCCATCCCTGATGAGGTTTGGGCACTCTTGCCCAGCTTGCCCAGCGGGCAGGCTCCCCTTGCCCACCCCAGAATAGAGAAGGGAGGAGAGGAGGGACCCCTGGGCCCCATTTTGTCCCCGAGCTGGAACCCCCGGGGCAGGGATGCCCTGCAGAGGCCCAGACTGGGGCAGAGGGGGGCCCTGAGGTCCAAAAGCATCCCTGAGCGAAGGGGCTTTGGGGTGTGCGAGCAGCGGGCATCTCCTGGGCATCCCTGGCATCTGCCCTTGCCCTCGGCAAGTCCCGCAGGGCACAAGCCTCCCCCGGCCGCTTCCACGCATCGGGGTCCTGCGTCCCTCTCTGCCTCCGTGCCCCATCCTGCCTCTCCACACTTTCCCTAAAAGCAGTTCCCTCAGCGTCCAAAACACAAATCAACAACAGGCCATCGCATCTCTCACTGCCATCCCAGCGCTCCCAGACCACAGGAGCTCGTCCTACAGAAACCCCTCCTCAACAACACGGCTTCGACAGCCGCACAAGACAGCCCAGACCCGTCCCCGTCCTCCCACGCTGCACTCACCCTGCCCACGCTCCTCCCAGTCCCACCTTTTCTGGCCGCTGCTCCTCACGCCTCCATCGCCATGGCGTGGAAGAGCGTGTCCATCTTCAACCGCAGCTCCAACAGCAGCTTCTGGTCCCCCTCCATGGTGCCGTCGGGTGCCGGGCTCCCTGCCAGGCACAGCCAGCCCCAGGCGCTCCTGCGGACGCAGGACTTCACTTTGTACCAGGACTGCCGGAGCTGCTGCGGGCTGACCCCTTGCCCCAGGCCCCTGTACCCCACCGAGGGCAGGGGCTCCATCCCGACCCTCTGCAGCTGGTCCAGGGCTGCAGGGGAGGGGGGCTGTGCCCATGGGGACAGGGGCTGCGTGGGCAGCACAGAGGGGAGAGCCTGCCCCGGCCCTGTCGGCTGCAGGTCTGCGCTGCCGGGATCGCTGCCTCGCACCGCGCTCATCTCTGCCCTTGGGGCTCCCTGGGCACCGAGAGCGGGGAGCGATGCCTGCGAGCTCCCGCTGTCCCCAGCGCTCCTGGGCAGAGGCGCGTTGCGCTCCCGGCAGCACCTCTCGGGGGCTATTTCGGGGAGAAGCTGGGCTATCTCCCACATGTAGACCGGCTCCCCGCCGATGGCCAGCTCAAAGCCCAGCCCCAGTTTCAGCTGCAGATCCTCCTCGTGCACCAGGAGGTCCATGGTCTGGAGGACGGCGGCCAGCACGGGCAGGTCCTGTTCTGCCGCGGGCTCGCTGCGGTGCGGGCAGCTGCCACAGAGGCATCGACGGCACTGCAGGCACACGAGGTAGTCTTTCCTCAGGACTTCTCTCCAAATTGGACACATATGGGTTTGATGGGTGGACTGTTCGATGGATAAGGAATTGTCTGGATGGTCGCATCCAGAGGGTCGTGGTCAATGGCACGATGTCCACATGGAGACTGGTGACAAGTGGAGTCCCTCAGGGGTCCATACTGGGACCGGTGCTGTTTAACATCTTCATCAAGGACATAGACAGGGGGATCGAGTGCACCCTCAGCAAGTTTGCAGACGACACCAAGCTGAGTGGTGCAGCTGACACACCAGAAGGACAAGATGGCATCCAAAGGGACCTGGACAAGCTGGAGAGGTGGGCCTGTGTGACCCTCATGAGGTTCAACAAGGCCAAGTGCAGGGTCCTGCAGCTGGGACGGGGCAACCCCTGGCATCCATACAGGCTGGGGGACGCAGGGATGGAGAGCAGCCCTGCGGAGAAGGACTTGGGGGTGCTGGGGGATGAAAAGCCGGACACGAGCCGGCAATGTGCGCTGGCAGCCCAGAAAGCCAAGCCCATCCTGGGCTGCATCCCCAGCAGCGTGGGCAGCGGGGCGAGGGAGGGGGCTCTGCCCCTCTGCTCCGCTCTGCTCAGCCCCCCCTGGAGCCCTGCGCCCAGCTCGGGGGCCCTCAGCACCGCACAGACAGGGACCTGTTGGAGCGGGGCCAGAGGAGGCCAGAGAAATGGTCCGAGGGCTGGAGCAGCTCTGCTCTGAGGCCAGGCTGGGAGAGCTGGGCTTGTGCAGCCTGGGGAAGAGAAGGCTGCGGGGAGACCTTCCTGCGGCCCTGCACTGCTGGAAGGGGCTGCAGGAAAGGTGGGGACAGGCTTTGGAGCAGGGCCTGCAGCCACAGGACAAGGGCGAATGGTTTTAAACTGAAAGAGGGAAAATTTAGATCAGATATGAGGAAGAAATTCTGTCCTGTGAGGGTGGTGAGGCAGTGGCACAGGTTGCCCAGAGCGGTGGGAGATGCCCCATCCCTGGCAACATCCCAGGCCAGGTTGGACGGGGCTCTGAGCACCCTGCTCTGGTTGAAGCTGTCCCTGCTCACTGCAGGGGGTTGGGCTGGGTGGCCTCTGAAGGTCCCTTCCCACCCAAAGCATTCCGTGACTCTATGAAAGGGAAAGGAGGAAGGAGGGCAGAGCTCAGCGCCCGTGGGTCCCGCGATGCCCACGCTGAACATGGCCTCCTCCGGCGCTGGCAGCGCAGGGGCTCTGGGAGGCCGCTCCAGAGCCGCAGCAGCAGAGCGGGGTCCCCCAGCCCGGGGGGTGCACGCTGGCGCCTCCGAGTCGCCTCTTTTATGGGCCAGGCCCCGCCTCTCGTCCCGCCCCCTCCCCCTGGTTCCAGAATGTTCTTCCCAGAATGTGCCGCGCAGGCCCCGCTGGGGGGTGGCGAGGCCTCTCGCGGGGCTCCTGAGGGCGGGACCGCGCCTCCCCCCACACGGCTCCGCCCCCGGTGCTGTGCACACCCCGGTTCGTCGCCATGGGGGCCTTAACTTGTCCCTGTGCAGACCTTCACCGGCCCCCCCAGCCTTTGGGACGTTAACTCTGTCAGGCCCTCACGGCTGCCGGGGGGGCATTGCCCCCACCCGCCCAAACACGCACGAGCGATCACAGAATCACAGAACCGCTGCGGTTGGAAAAGACCTTGAAGATGACCCAGTCCAGCCACTGAGCTGGCGCTGCCGAGCCCACCACTAAACCGCGTCCGCTTCAGAGGATGGGCACTGACGCAAGGCCGCGGGGGAGCTGTGAAGTACTTTTGGGGGCCTGGGTCCTCTGCGCTGCGCCGCTGGGCCTCCTCGTTTGCGTTCCTCCTCTGTGGGTGCCACTCGTGGCTTCGGTCCCAGAGCAATGGGGCGGGAGGATGGCGCTGAGCCCCCGGCTGTGCGTCCCTCAGCGGGGCTGGCAGAGGGGGCTGCTGCGGGGCAGCCGGGCTGGGGGGCTCGGAGCCCTCTGCCCAGTGACCGACCAACAGCTCGGAATCAAATCCCACGGACAGACCGACTGACCAACAAACAACTCTAAATCTAAACACCCACACAGACGGACTGACCAGCAAACAGCCCTCAACTGCAGACACACACACACAGACCGACTGACAAACAGCTCTGAATCAAATCGCTCGCACACACGCAGACCGACCAACAAACAGCTCTAAATCAAAGCACAGGCAGACAGACCAACCAACAAACAACTCTAGATCAATACACACACACAGAGACAGACCAACTGACAAGCAGCTCTGAATCACACAGACAGAGACCGACCAACAGCTCTAAATCACACGGACAGACCGACCGACCGACCGACCAACAGCTCTAAATCTAAACACATACACAGACAGACTGACCGACCAACAGCTCTAAATCTAAACACATACACAGACAGACTGACTGACAAACAGCTCTAAATCAAAGCACAGACAGACAGACCAACAGCTCTGAATCAAATCCCACGGACAGACAGACCAACCAACAAACAACTCTAGATCAATACACACACACAGAGACAGACCAACTGACAAACAGCTCTGAATCACACAGACAGACAGACCGACCAACAGCTCTGAATCACACAGACAGACCGACCGACCAACAGCCCTAAATCTAAACACATACACAGACAGACTGACTGACAAACAGCTCTGAATCACACAGACAGACAGACAGACCAACAGCCCTAAATCTAAACACATACACAGACAGACTGACTGACAAACAGCTCTGAATCACACAGGCAGACAGACAGACCAACAGCCCTAAATCTAAACACATACACAGACAGACAGACTGACAAACAGCTCTAAATCACACAGACAGACCGACCGACCAACAGCTCTGAATCAAATCACACGGACAGACAGACCGACCAACCAACAGCTCTAAATCTAAACACACACGCAGACAGACTGACCCGCAAACAGCTCTCAACTGCAGACAGATGCACACAGACCGACTGACAAACAGCTCTGGATCAAATCGCTCGCACACACGCAGACCGACCGAAAAACAGCTTTAAAACTGATCACACGCACACAGAGACAAACAGCTCTAAAGCAAATCGCACAGACCGACCGACCAACAAACAGCTTTAAAACAGATCACACGCACACACACGGACAGACTGACAAACAGCTCTAAAGCAAATCGCACAGAGGCAGACGGACAACCAGTTCTGAATGCAATCGCACACGCACCCCCCGAGGTCAGCCATGATCAAAATCTCCCTTCTCCTGAGCTCCATGAATTGCTCACGTTGATGTGCCGGCATTTGTCGGCGGGCGGGCGCTGACCCTCGCGAAATCAGGCCTTTGAGCCCTCGCGGAATCGTCGACGGACGATCCTTCGATCCTCGCGAAATCTGCCCCGAGAGGCGTCCCGGCTCCGGGGGAGGTGCTGGCTCACGCAGCCCGCTGCGGTCCCCCCGAGCTCGAAAGGTCTGCCTTTGGGATCGCTGTTGAGAGCGTCGCCGGGGATCGGCTTTGGCCAGCGCTTTGCATTCTGGCCACG
This sequence comes from Pelecanus crispus, assembly GCF_030463565.1. NCBI lineage: Eukaryota > Metazoa > Chordata > Aves > Pelecaniformes > Pelecanidae > Pelecanus > Pelecanus crispus. Next base: position 131,525,869 of record NC_134645.1, read on the forward strand.
ATCCGTGCGAGGCGTTGCGGTATGCGATCCAGGCAGCGGGGGGCCCAGGCGTGGCCGGGGAGCGTCTGACGCCCACGTTGCGCCACGTGTGACCCAGAGAACAGCACCACAGGGCTGATCCGGGGGTCTCCGAGTGGCCCGAGTCTGCGCTGCCGGGATCGCTGCCTCGCACCGCGCTCATCTCTGCCCTTGGGGCTCCCTGGGCCCTGAGAGCGGGGAGCGATGCCTGCGAGCTCCCGCTGTCCCCAGCGCTCCTGTGTTACCTGGAAATAAAGCTCCCGAAACCAAAACTGGTTTTGGAAGGAGATATGGCTTTATTCTGCACAGGGTGCAAGGTGGAAGAGCTCCACAAATCAAGCACACCAAGTTTGGATTCCATTCCCTTATTTATACATTGAACATACAATCTCCACACCTTTCTAATACATAATCATTAACCTGTCTTTGTGCGCTCATCTTCATTGCTTAACAGTTTTCTCGCATAGTCTTTAAAGCCGTAGTCTTTTTAATTCACTGCGCTTGCGCAGGAGGAGTGGGGGGGGTACTTGCTTCACTCCTTAATCGGCTTGTCGGTCGCGATCTCCCCCTACCCGAATTACCTCTTACCCAGTTTCTCCTATTTTGTGCATGCCCATTTGTGCTACCGTCCCCTTATATTTGAAGGCCAGCACCTAACAGCAGTTCCCTCAATGTCCAAAACACAAAGCAACGAGAGGCTATCGCATCCCTCACTGCCATCCCAGCGCTCCCAGACCACAGGAGCTCGTCCTACAGAAACCCCTCCTGAACAACACGGCTTTGACGGCCGCACAAGACAGCCCAGACCCGTCCCCGTCCTCCCACGCTGCGCTCACCCTGCCCACGCTCCTCCCAGTCCCACCTTTTCTGGCCGCTGCTCCTCACGCCTCCATCGCCATGGCGTGGAAGAGCGTGTCCATCTTCAACCGCAGCTCCAACGGCAGCTTCTGGTCCCCCTCCATGGTGCCGTCGGGTGCCGGGCTCCCTGCCAGGCACAGCCAGCCCCAGGCGCTCCTGCGGACGCAGGACCTCACTTTGTACCAGGACTGCCGGAGCTGCTGCGGGCTGAGTGCCTGCCCCAGGCCCCTGTACCCCACCGAGGGCAGGGGCTCCATCCCGACCCTCTGCAGCTGGTCCAGGGCTGCAGGGGAGGGGGGCTGTGCCCATGGGGACAGGGGCTGCGTGGGCAGCACAGAGGGGAGAGCCTGCCCCGGCCCAGCCGGCTGCAGGTCTGCGCTGCCGGGATCGCTGCCTCGCACCGCGCTCATCTCTGCCCTTGCGGCTCCCTGGGCACCGAGAGCAGGGAGCGATGCCTGCGAGCTCCCGCTGTCCCCAGCGCTCCTGGGCAGAGGCGCGTTGCGCTCCCGGCAGCACCTCTCGGGGGCTATTTCGGGGAGAAGCTGGGTTATCTCCCACACGTAGACCGGCTCACCGCCGATGGCCAGCTTAAAGCCCAGCCCCAGTTTCAACTGCAGGTCCTCCTCGTGCACCAGGAGGTCCATGGTCTGGAGGACGGCGGCCAGCACGGGCAGGTCCTGTTCTGCCGCGGGCTCGCTGCGGTGCGGGCAGCTGCCAAAGAGGCATCGACGGCACTGCAGGCACACGAGGTAGTCTTTCCTCAGGACTCCGCAGAAGACTGGAATACTGCTGTCCTGCGTTGCCTTCAGCTGTTGCAGCAGGTCGAAGCAGCTTCCAGTTATGTCCTCGGATTGCAGCAAGGAACCTGGCGAGCTCCTCCACGTTGGTGTCGGCGGGCTGGTTCCTGAGGAGCGCCGAGCTGCTGGCAGCGCTGCCATTGCCCCCCTGACCCGTGGCTCCCGTCTCCCGGGGCAGCTGCACCGCAGAGGCTGCTTCAGCAGCCCAGCTGCTTTCCCACCATGCTCCTCCGTGGGGCTTCCCCCACCTGCGGGGACAAATACCGGCCGGACTGCGGGGGCTGCTGTGGGACAGGGTAGGCCCAGCAGCCCCTCGCTGCCTTCTGACCCACCGGGTGATCTCCCAGCTCCCCGCAGCCGGCCCCGCCAGCTCGGGGATGCTGCGGGTCGGGTGGGCTCTGGGGGACATGGGGCAAGGCCAGCCCAGCAGCCCCAGGCGCAGAGCGAGGGGCCGGGCGCCTTCCAGCCCCGGCAGAAAAGGGGCAGCCCGGGCCGGGGGCCGAGGGCAGAGAGGGGCTAGGGCCACCCGTGGGACCAGTGGCCGCGTCCTGCTCTCGCCCACCCGCAGCCTCCCCAGGGCCACGGGGGCACAGGGACCCCCCAGTGGGGGTCCCCAGCCAGGGGCTCCCGCAGGGGGCTGCCCCCCGCAGGGAAGGGCTCTCCTTACCCCGCCTCCGGGCTCTCCGTAGACCCCTCCACGTCTTGCCAAGGAAAGGAGGCTGCTGCGGGAGGAGGCAGAGGGAGAGTGAGCAAGGGCAGCCGGCGCGGGGGCTCCAGCTGCCACCCACGGCCTCTCTCGGCCGGGAGCCGCTGCGGAGCCCGGCGCAGCTCTGGCACGGGGCTGCTCACCTCTCGGCTCCTTCCTCCCGCTTCGCCGACGCCTCTTCCCCGCAGGGTTCCCCTGCGCCCCAAAAGCAAGCCCCGGGTCAGCGCGGGCTGTCTCCCCTCAGCCAGGAGGGCCCCTGCCCGGGAAGCAAGGGCCCTGCCAAGGGCAACTGGAGCTACAGGGACAGGAGTGGCCCTGGGCTGCCACAGCAGCACCGGGTGGCTCAGTGGCTCCAGAGCAGGGGCCCGGCTGGGTGGGCAATGGCCACTCTTCACTGCTCCCTGCCAAAACGGGGCCCTTCCCGAGCACCCCGGGGATGGGCTCTGCCCCGGGCTAAGCCCTGCCCCGGGAGCGTTTGGGGCAACACCAAGACGCACACCTACCTTGCCCTTGGGACACCAGCCCATCAAGATGCCCAGAGCCAGGGTGATAAACAAGCCGGGGATGCAGGGCAGCGTGAGCGTGCAGAGGCCCCAGACGCTCAGGCTCAACACGTAGAGCAGCAGCAGCAGCTTCCACTCCTCCATCTCGCACAGGGAGTGCCAGCATCTGCAGAGGGTCTGCATGACGAGGGGATGTGCAGAGGGATGAGCTGGGCAGGACAAGAAACCCGGTGAGATCCCGCAAGGGGAGGAGAGCTTGGGGTGACAGCCAAGCACCCCGCTCCTACCTTCTTGGTTGCTTTCTTTCCCATCCCTGATGAGGTTTGGGCACTCTTGCCCAGCTTGCCCAGCGGGCAGGCTCCCCTTGCCCACCCCAGAATAGAGAAGGGAGGAGAGGAGGGACCCCTGGGCCCCATTTTGTCCCCGAGCTGGAACCCCCGGGGCAGGGATGCCCTGCAGAGGCCCAGACTGGGGCAGAGGGGGGCCCTGAGGTCCAAAAGCATCCCTGAGCGAAGGGGCTTTGGGGTGTGCGAGCAGCGGGCATCTCCTGGGCATCCCTGGCATCTGCCCTTGCCCTCGGCAAGTCCCGCAGGGCACAAGCCTCCCCCGGCCGCTTCCACGCATCGGGGTCCTGCGTCCCTCTCTGCCTCCGTGCCCCATCCTGCCTCTCCACACTTTCCCTAAAAGCAGTTCCCTCAGCGTCCAAAACACAAATCAACAACAGGCCATCGCATCTCTCACTGCCATCCCAGCGCTCCCAGACCACAGGAGCTCGTCCTACAGAAACCCCTCCTCAACAACACGGCTTCGACAGCCGCACAAGACAGCCCAGACCCGTCCCCGTCCTCCCACGCTGCACTCACCCTGCCCACGCTCCTCCCAGTCCCACCTTTTCTGGCCGCTGCTCCTCACGCCTCCATCGCCATGGCGTGGAAGAGCGTGTCCATCTTCAACCGCAGCTCCAACAGCAGCTTCTGGTCCCCCTCCATGGTGCCGTCGGGTGCCGGGCTCCCTGCCAGGCACAGCCAGCCCCAGGCGCTCCTGCGGACGCAGGACTTCACTTTGTACCAGGACTGCCGGAGCTGCTGCGGGCTGACCCCTTGCCCCAGGCCCCTGTACCCCACCGAGGGCAGGGGCTCCATCCCGACCCTCTGCAGCTGGTCCAGGGCTGCAGGGGAGGGGGGCTGTGCCCATGGGGACAGGGGCTGCGTGGGCAGCACAGAGGGGAGAGCCTGCCCCGGCCCTGTCGGCTGCAGGTCTGCGCTGCCGGGATCGCTGCCTCGCACCGCGCTCATCTCTGCCCTTGCGGCTCCCTGGGCACCGAGAGCAGGGAGCGATGCCTGCGAGCTCCCGCTGTCCCCAGCGCTCCTGGGCAGAGGCGCGTTGCGCTCCCGGCAGCACCTCTCGGGGGCTATTTCGGGGAGAAGCTGGGTTATCTCCCACATGTAGAGCGGCTCCCCGCCGATGGCCAGCTCAAAGCCCAGCCCCAGTTTCAGCTGCAGATCCTCCTCGTGCACCAGGAGGTCCATGGTCTGGAGGACGGCAGCCAGCACGGGCAGGTCCTGTTCTGCCGCGGGCTCGCTGCGGTGCGGGCAGCTGCCAAAGAGGCATCGACGGCACTGCAGGCACACGAGGTAGTCTTTCCTCAGGACTTCTCTCCAAATTGGACACATATGGGTTTGATGGGTGGACTGTTCGATGGATAAGGAATTGTCTGGATGGTCGCATCCAGAGGGTCGTGGTCAATGGCACGATGTCCACATGGAGACTGGTGACAAGTGGAGTCCCTCAGGGGTCCGTACTGGGACCGGTGCTGTTTAACATCTTCATCAAGGACATAGACAGGGGGATCGAGTGCACCCTCAGCAAGTTTGCAGACGACACCAAGCTGAGTGGTGCAGCTGACACACCAGAAGGACAAGATGGCATCCAAAGGGACCTGGACAAGCTGGAGAGGTGGGCCTGTGTGACCCTCATGAGGTTCAACAAGGCCAAGTGCAGGGTCCTGCAGCTGGGACGGGGCAACCCCTGGCATCCATACAGGCTGGGGGACGCAGGGATGGAGAGCAGCCCTGCGGAGAAGGACTTGGGGGTGCTGGGGGATGAAAAGCCGGACACGAGCCGGCAATGTGCGCTGGCAGCCCAGAAAGCCAAGCCCATCCTGGGCTGCATCCCCAGCAGCGTGGGCAGCGGGGCGAGGGAGGGGGCTCTGCCCCTCTGCTCCGCTCTGCTCAGCCCCCCCTGGAGCCCTGCGCCCAGCTCGGGGGCCCTCAGCACCGCACAGACAGGGACCTGTTGGAGCGGGGCCAGAGGAGGCCACAGAAATGGTCCGAGGGCTGGAGCAGCTCTGCTCTGAGGCCAGGCTGGGAGAGCTGGGCTTGTGCAGCCTGGGGAAGAGAAGGCTGCGGGGAGACCTTCCTGCGGCCCTGCACTGCTGGAAGGGGCTGCAGGAAAGGTGGGGACAGGCTTTGGAGCAGGGCCTGCAGCCACAGGACAAGGGCGAATGGTTTTAAACTGAAAGAGGGAAAATTTAGATCAGATATGAGGAAGAAATTCTGTCCTGTGAGGGTGGTGAGGCAGTGGCACAGGTTGCCCAGAGCGGTGGGAGATGCCCCATCCCTGGCAACATCCCAGGCCAGGTTGGACGGGGCTCTGAGCACCCTGCTCTGGTTGAAGCTGTCCCTGCTCACTGCAGGGGGTTGGGCTGGGTGGCCTCTGAAGGTCCCTTCCCACCCAAAGCATTCCGTGACTCTATGAAAGGGAAAGGAGGAAGGAGGGCAGAGCTCAGCGCCCGTGGGTCCCGCGATGCCCACGCTGAACATGGCCTCCTCCGGCGCTGGCAGCGCAGGGGCTCTGGGAGGCCGCTCCAGAGCCGCAGCAGCAGAGCGGGGTCCCCCAGCCCGGGGGGTGCACGCTGGCGCCTCCGAGTCGCCTCTTTTATGGGCCAGGCCCCGCCTCTCGTCCCGCCCCCTCCCCCTGGTTCCAGAATGTTCTTCCCAGAATGTGCCGCGCAGGCCCCGCTGGGGGGTGGCGAGGCCTCTCGCGGGGCTCCTGAGGGCGGGACCGCGCCTCCCCCCACACGGCTCCGCCCCCGGTGCTGTGCACACCCCGGTTCGTCGCCATGGGGGCCTTAACTTGTCCCTGTGCAGACCTTCACCGGCCCCCCCAGCCTTTGGGACGTTAACTCTGTCAGGCCCTCACGGCTGCCGGGGGGGCATTGCCCCCACCCGCCCAAACACGCACGAGCGATCACAGAATCACAGAACCGCTGCGGTTGGAAAAGACCTTGAAGATGACCCAGTCCAGCCACTGAGCTGGCGCTGCCGAGCCCACCACTAAACCGCGTCCGCTTCAGAGGATGGGCACTGACGCAAGGCCGCGGGGGAGCTGTGAAGTACTTTTGGGGGCCTGGGTCCTCTGCGCTGCGCCGCTGGGCCTCCTCGTTTGCGTTCCTCCTCTGTGGGTGCCACTCGTGGCTTCGGTCCCAGAGCAATGGGGCGGGAGGATGGCGCTGAGCCCCCGGCTGTGCGTCCCTCAGCGGGGCTGGCAGAGGGGGCTGCTGCGGGGCAGCCGGGCTGGGGGGCTCGGAGCCCTCTGCCCAGTGACCGACCAACAGCTCGGAATCAAATCCCACGGACAGACCGACTGACCAACAAACAACTCTAAATCTAAACACCCACACAGACGGACTGACCAGCAAACAGCCCTCAACTGCAGACACACACACACAGACCGACTGACAAACAGCTCTGAATCAAATCGCTCGCACACACGCAGACCGACCAACAAACAGCTCTAAATCAAAGCACAGGCAGACAGACCAACCAACAAACAACTCTAGATCAATACACACACACAGAGACAGACCAACTGACAAGCAGCTCTGAATCACACAGACAGAGACCGACCAACAGCTCTAAATCACACGGACAGACCGACCGACCGACCGACCAACAGCTCTAAATCTAAACACATACACAGACAGACTGACCGACCAACAGCTCTAAATCTAAACACATACACAGACAGACTGACTGACAAACAGCTCTAAATCAAAGCACAGACAGACAGACCAACAGCTCTGAATCAAATCCCACGGACAGACAGACCAACCAACAAACAACTCTAGATCAATACACACACACAGAGACAGACCAACTGACAAACAGCTCTGAATCACACAGACAGACAGACCGACCAACAGCTCTGAATCACACAGACAGACAGACAGACCAACAGCCCTAAATCTAAACACATACACAGACAGACTGACTGACAAACAGCTCTGAATCACACAGACAGACAGACAGACCAACAGCACTAAATCTAAACACATACAGACAGACTGACTGACAAACGGCTCTAAATCACACAGACAGACCGACCGACCAACAGCTCTGAATCAAATCACACGGACAGACAGACCGACCAACCAACAGCTCTAAATCTAAACACACACGCAGACAGACTGACCCGCAAACAGCTCTCAACTGCAGACAGATGCACACAGACCGACTGACAAACAGCTCTGGATCAAATCGCTCGCACACACGCAGACCGACCGAAAAACAGCTTTAAAACTGATCACACGCACACAGAGACAAACAGCTCTAAAGCAAATCGCACAGACCGACCGACCAACAAACAGCTTTAAAACAGATCACACGCACACACACGGACAGACTGACAAACAGCTCTAAAGCAAATCGCACAGAGGCAGACGGACAACCAGTTCTGAATGCAATCGCACACGCACCCCCCGAGGTCAGCCATGATCAAAATCTCCCTTCTCCTGAGCTCCATGAATTGCTCACGTTGATGTGCCGGCATTTGTCGGCGGGCGGGCGCTGACCCTCGCGAAATCAGGCCTTTGAGCCCTCGCGGAATCGTCGACGGACGATCCTTCGATCCTCGCGAAATCTGCCCCGAGAGGCGTCCCGGCTCCGGGGGAGGTGCTGGCTCACGCAGCCCGCTGCGGTCCCCCCGAGCTCGAAAGGTCTGCCTTTGGGATCGCTGTTGAGAGCGTCGCCGGGGATCGGCTTTGGCCAGCGCTTTGCATTCTGGCCACGATCCGTGCGAGGCGTTGCGGTATGCGATCCAGGCAGCGGGGGGCCCAGGCGTGGCCGGGGAGCGTCTGACGCCCACGTTGCGCCACGTGTGACCCAGAGAACAGCACCACAGGGCTGATCCGGGGGTCTCCGAGTGGCCCGAGTCTGCGCTGCCGGGATCGCTGCCTCGCACCGCGCTCATCTCTGCCCTTGGGGCTCCCTGGGCCCTGAGAGCGGGGAGCGATGCCTGCGAGCTCCCGCTGTCCCCAGCGCTCCTGTGTTACCTGGAAATAAAGCTCCCGAAACCAAAACTGGTTTTGGAAGGAGATATGGCTTTATTCTGCACAGGGTGCAAGGTGGAAGAGCTCCACAAATCAAGCACACCAAGTTTGGATTCCATTCCCTTATTTATACATTGAACATACAATCTCCACACCTTTCTAATACATAATCATTAACCTGTCTTTGTGCGCTCATCTTCATTGCTTAACAGTTTTCTCGCATAGTCTTTAAAGCCGTAGTCTTTTTAATTCACTGCGCTTGCGCAGGAGGAGTGGGGGGGGTACTTGCTTCAGTCCTTAATCGGCTTGGCGGTCGCGATCTCCCCCTACCCGAATTACCTCTTACCCAGTTTCTCCTATTTTGTGCATGCCCATTTGTGCTACCGTCCCCTTATATTTGAAGGCCAGCACCTAACAGCAGTTCCCTCAATGTCCAAAACACAAAGCAACGAGAGGCTATCGCATCCCTCACTGCCATCCCAGCGCTCCCAGACCACAGGAGCTCATCCTACAGAAACCCCTCCTGAACAACACGGCTTCGACGGCCGCACAAGACAGCCCAGACCCGTCCCCGTCCTCCCACGCTGCGCTCACCCTGCCCACGCTCCTCCCAGTCCCACCTTTTCTGGCCGCTGCTCCTAACGCCTCCATCGCCATGGCATGGAAGAGCGTGTCCATCTTCAACCGCAGCTCCAACGGCAGCTTCTGGTCCCCCTCCATGGTGCCGTCGGGTGCCGGGCTCCCTGCCAGGCACAGCCAGCCCCAGGCGCTCCTGCGGACGCAGGACCTCACTTTGTACCAGGACTGCCGGAGCTGCTGCGGGCTGAGTGCCTGCCCCAGGCCCCTGTACCCCACCGAGGGCAGGGGCTCCATCCCGACCCTCTGCAGCTGGTCCAGGGCTGCAGGGGAGGGGGGCTGTGCCCATGGGGACAGGGGCTGCGTGGGCAGCACAGAGGGGAGAGCCTGCCCTGGCCCAGCCGGCTGCAGGTCTGCGCTGCCGGGATCGCTGCCTCGCACCGCGCTCATCTCTGCCCTTGGGGCTCCCTGGGCGCCGAGAGCAGGGAGCGATGCCTGCGAGCTCCCGCTGTCCCCAGCGCTCCTGGGCAGAGGCGCGTTGCGCTCCCGGCAGCACCTCTCGGGGGCTATTTCGGGGAGAAGCTGGACTATCTCCCACATGTAGACCGGCTCCCCGCCGATGGCCAGCTCAAAGCCCAGCCCCAGTTTCAGCTGCAGATCCTCCTCGTGCACCAGGAGGTCCATGGTCTGGAGGACGGCGGCCAGCACGGGCAGGTCCTGTTCTGCCGCGGGCTCGCTGCGGTGCGGGCAGCTGCCACAGAGGCATCGACGGCACTGCAGGCACACGAGGTAGTCTTTCCTCAGGACTTCTCTCCAAATTGGACACATATGGGTTTGATGGGTGGACTGTTCGATGGATAAGGAATTGTCTGGATGGTCGCATCCAGAGGGTCGTGGTCAATGGCACGATGTCCACATGGAGACTGGTGACAAGTGGAGTCCCTCAGGGGTCCGTACTGGGACCGGTGCTGTTTAACATCTTCATCAAGGACATAGACAGGGGGATCGAGTGCACCCTCAGCAAGTTTGCAGACGACACCAAGCTGAGTGGTGCAGCTGACACACCAGAAGGACAAGATGGCATCCAAAGGGACCTGGACAAGCTGGAGAGGTGGGCCTGTGTGACCCTCATGAGGTTCAACAAGGCCAAGTGCAGGGTCCTGCAGCTGGGACGGGGCAACCCCTGGCATCCATACAGGCTGGGGGACGCAGGGATGGAGAGCAGCCCTGCGGAGAAGGACTTGGGGGTGCTGGGGGATGAAAAGCCGGACACGAGCCGGCAATGTGCGCTGGCAGCCCAGAAAGCCAAGCCCATCCTGGGCTGCATCCCCAGCAGCGTGGGCAGCGGGGCGAGGGAGGGGGCTCTGCCCCTCTGCTCCGCTCTGCTCAGCCCCCCCTGGAGCCCTGCGCCCAGCTCGGGGGCCCTCAGCACCGCACAGACAGGGACCTGTTGGAGCGGGGCCAGAGGAGGCCACAGAAATGGTCCGAGGGCTGGAGCAGCTCTGCTCTGAGGCCAGGCTGGGAGAGCTGGGCTTGTGCAGCCTGGGGAAGAGAAGGCTGCGGGGAGACCTTCCTGCGGCCCTGCACTGCTGGAAGGGGCTGCAGGAAAGGTGGGGACAGGCTTTGGAGCAGGGCCTGCAGCCACAGGACAAGGGCGAATGGTTTTAAACTGAAAGAGGGAAAATTTAGATCAGATATGAGGAAGAAATTCTGTCCTGTGAGGGTGGTGAGGCAGTGGCACAGGTTGCCCAGAGCGGTGGGAGATGCCCCATCCCTGGCAACATCCCAGGCCAGGTTGGACGGGGCTCTGAGCACCCTGCTCTGGTTGAAGCTGTCCCTGCTCACTGCAGGGGGTTGGGCTGGGTGGCCTCTGAAGGTCCCTTCCCACCCAAAGCATTCCGTGACTCTATGAAAGGGAAAGGAGGAAGGAGGGCAGAGCTCAGCGCCCGTGGGTCCCGCGATGCCCACGCTGAACATGGCCTCCTCCGGCGCTGGCAGCGCAGGGGCTCTGGGAGGCCGCTCCAGAGCCGCAGCAGCAGAGCGGGGTCCCCCAGCCCGGGGGGTGCACGCTGGCGCCTCCGAGTCGCCTCTTTTATGGGCCAGGCCCCGCCTCTCGTCCCGCCCCCTCCCCCTGGTTCCAGAATGTTCTTCCCAGAATGTGCCGCGCAGGCCCCGCTGGGGGGTGGCGAGGCCTCTCGCGGGGCTCCTGAGGGCGGGACCGCGCCTCCCCCCACACGGCTCCGCCCCCGGTGCTGTGCACACCCCGGTTCGTCGCCATGGGGGCCTTAACTTGTCCCTGTGCAGACCTTCACCGGCCCCCCCAGCCTTTGGGACGTTAACTCTGTCAGGCCCTCACGGCTGCCGGGGGGGCATTGCCCCCACCCGCCCAAACACGCACGAGCGATCACAGAATCACAGAACCGCTGCGGTTGGAAAAGACCTTGAAGATGACCCAGTCCAGCCACTGAGCTGGCGCTGCCGAGCCCACCACTAAACCGCGTCCGCTTCAGAGGATGGGCACTGACGCAAGGCCGCGGGGGAGCTGTGAAGTACTTTTGGGGGCCTGGGTCCTCTGCGCTGCGCCGCTGGGCCTCCTCGTTTGCGTTCCTCCTCTGTGGGTGCCACTCGTGGCTTCGGTCCCAGAGCAATGGGGCGGGAGGATGGCGCTGAGCCCCCGGCTGTGCGTCCCTCAGCGGGGCTGGCAGAGGGGGCTGCTGCGGGGCAGCCGGGCTGGGGGGCTCGGAGCCCTCTGCCCAGTGACCGACCAACAGCTCGGAATCAAATCCCACGGACAGACCGACTGACCAACAAACAACTCTAAATCTAAACACCCACACAGACGGACTGACCAGCAAACAGCCCTCAACTGCAGACACACACACACAGACCGACTGACAAACAGCTCTGAATCAAATCGCTCGCACACACGCAGACCGACCAACAAACAGCTCTAAATCAAAGCACAGGCAGACAGACCAACCAACAAACAACTCTAGATCAATACACACACACAGAGACAGACCAACTGACAAGCAGCTCTGAATCACACAGACAGAGACCGACCAACAGCTCTAAATCACACGGACAGACCGACCGACCGACCGACCAACAGCTCTAAATCTAAACACATACACAGACAGACTGACCGACCAACAGCTCTAAATCTAAACACATACACAGACAGACTGACTGACAAACAGCTCTAAATCAAAGCACAGACAGACAGACCAACAGCTCTGAATCAAAGCCCATGGACAGACAGACCGACCAACAAACAACTCTAAATCTAAACACCCACACAGACAGACTGACCAGCAAACAGCTCTCAACTGCAGACACACACACACAGACCGACTGACAAACAGCTCTGAATCAAATCCCACGGACAGACAGACCAACCAACAAACAACTCTAGATCAATACACACACACAGAGACAGACCAACTGACAAACAGCTCTGAATCACACAGACAGACAGACCGACCAACAGCTCTGAATCACACAGACAGACCGACCGACCAACAGCCCTAAATCTAAACACATACACAGACAGACTGACTGACAAACAGCTCTGAATCACACAGACAGACAGACCAACAGCTCTAAATCTAAACACATACACAGACAGACTGACTGACAAACAGCTCTGAATCACACAGACAGACAGACAGACCAACAGCACTAAATCTAAACACATACAGACAGACTGACTGACAAACGGCTCTAAATCACACAGACAGACCGACCGACCAACAGCTCTGAATCAAATCCCACGGACAGACAGACCGACCAACAAACAGCTCTAAATCTAAACACACACGCAGACAGACTGACCCGCAAACAGCTCTCAACTGCAGACAGATGCACACAGACCGACTGACAAACAGCTCTGAATCAAATCGCTCGCACACACGCAGACCGACCGAAAAACAGCTTTAAAACTGATCACACGCACACAGAGACAAACAGCTCTAAAGCAAATCGCACAGACCGACCGACCAACAAACAGCTTTAAAACAGATCACACGCACACACACGGACAGACTGACAAACAGCTCTAAAGCAAATCGCACAGAGGCAGACGGACAACCAGTTCTGAATGCAATCGCACACGCACCCCCCGAGGTCAGCCATGATCAAAATCTCCCTTCTCCTGAGCTCCATGAATTGCTCACGTTGATGTGCCGGCATTTGTCGGCGGGCGGGCGCTGACCCTCGCGAAATCAGGCCTTTGAGCCCTCGCGGAATCGTCGACGGACGATCCTTCGATCCTCGCGAAATCTGCCCCGAGAGGCGTCCCGGCTCCGGGGGAGGTGCTGGCTCACGCAGCCCGCTGCGGTCCCCCCGAGCTCGAAAGGTCTGCCTTTGGGATCGCTGTTGAGAGCGTCGCCGGGGATCGGCTTTGGCCAGCGCTTTGCATTCTGGCCACGATCCGTGCGAGGCGTTGCGGTATGCGATCCAGGCAGCGGGGGGCCCAGGCGTGGCCGGGGAGCGTCTGACGCCCACGTTGCGCCACGTGTGACCCAGAGAACAGCACCACAGGGCTGATCCGGGGGTCTCCGAGTGGCCCGAGTCTGCGCTGCCGGGATCGCTGCCTCGCACCGCGCTCATCTCTGCCCTTGGGGCTCCCTGGGCCCTGAGAGCGGGGAGCGATGCCTGCGAGCTCCCGCTGTCCCCAGCGCTCCTGTGTTACCTGGAAATAAAGCTCCCGAAACCAAAACTGGTTTTGGAAGGAGATATGGCTTTATTCTGCACAGGGTGCAAGGTGGAAGAGCTCCACAAATCAAGCACACCAAGTTTGGATTCCATTCCCTTATTTATACATTGAACATACAATCTCCACACCTTTCTAATACATAATCATTAACCTGTCTTTGTGCGCTCATCTTCATTGCTTAACAGTTTTCTCGCATAGTCTTTAAAGCCGTAGTCTTTTTAATTCACTGCGCTTGCGCAGGAGGAGTGGGGGGGGTACTTGCTTCAGTCCTTAATCGGCTTGGCGGTCGCGATCTCCCCCTACCCGAATTACCTCTTACCCAGTTTCTCCTATTTTGTGCATGCCCATTTGTGCTACCGTCCCCTTATATTTGAAGGCCAGCACCTAACAGCAGTTCCCTCAATGTCCAAAACACAAAGCAACGAGAGGCTATCGCATCCCTCACTGCCATCCCAGCGCTCCCAGACCACAGGAGCTCATCCTACAGAAACCCCTCCTGAACAACACGGCTTCGACGGCCGCACAAGACAGCCCAGACCCGTCCCCGTCCTCCCACGCTGCGCTCACCCTGCCCACGCTCCTCCCAGTCCCACCTTTTCTGGCCGCTGCTCCTAACGCCTCCATCGCCATGGCATGGAAGAGCGTGTCCATCTTCAACCGCAGCTCCAACGGCAGCTTCTGGTCCCCCTCCATGGTGCCGTCGGGTGCCGGGCTCCCTGCCAGGCACAGCCAGCCCCAGGCGCTCCTGCGGACGCAGGACCTCACTTTGTACCAGGACTGCCGGAGCTGCTGCGGGCTGAGTGCCTGCCCCAGGCCCCTGTACCCCACCGAGGGCAGGGGCTCCATCCCGACCCTCTGCAGCTGGTCCAGGGCTGCAGGGGAGGGGGGCTGTGCCCATGGGGACAGGGGCTGCGTGGGCAGCACAGAGGGGAGAGCCTGCCCTGGCCCAGCCGGCTGCAGGTCTGCGCTGCCGGGATCGCTGCCTCGCACCGCGCTCATCTCTGCCCTTGGGGCTCCCTGGGCGCCGAGAGCAGGGAGCGATGCCTGCGAGCTCCCGCTGTCCCCAGCGCTCCTGGGCAGAGGCGCGTTGCGCTCCCGGCAGCACCTCTCGGGGGCTATTTCGGGGAGAAGCTGGGCTATCTCCCACATGTAGACCGGCTCCCCGCCGATGGCCAGCTCAAAGCCCAGCCCCAGTTTCAGCTGCAGATCCTCCTCGTGCACCAGGAGGTCCATGGTCTGGAGGACGGCGGCCAGCACGGGCAGGTCCTGTTCTGCCGCGGGCTCGCTGCGGTGCGGGCAGCTGCCACAGAGGCATCGACGGCACTGCAGGCACACGAGGTAGTCTTTCCTCAGGACTTCTCTCCAAATTGGACACATATGGGTTTGATGGGTGGACTGTTCGATGGATAAGGAATTGTCTGGATGGTCGCATCCAGAGGGTCGTGGTCAATGGCACGATGTCCACATGGAGACTGGTGACAAGTGGAGTCCCTCAGGGGTCCGTACTGGGACCGGTGCTGTTTAACATCTTCATCAAGGACATAGACAGGGAGATCGAGTGCACCCTCAGCAAGTTTGCAGACGACACCAAGCTGAGTGGTGCAGCTGACACACCAGAAGGACAAGATGGCATCCAAAGGGACCTGGACAAGCTGGAGAGGTGGGCCTGTGTGACCCTCATGAGGTTCAACAAGGCCAAGTGCAGGGTCCTGCAGCTGGGACGGGGCAACCCCTGGCATCCATACAGGCTGGGGGACGCAGGGATGGAGAGCAGCCCTGCGGAGAAGGACTTGGGGGTGCTGGGGGATGAAAAGCCGGACACGAGCCGGCAATGTGCGCTGGCAGCCCAGAAAGCCAAGCCCATCCTGGGCTGCATCCCCAGCAGCGTGGGCAGCGGGGCGAGGGAGGGGGCTCTGCCCCTCTGCTCCGCTCTGCTCAGCCCCCCCTGGAGCCCTGCGCCCAGCTCGGGGGCCCTCAGCACCGCACAGACAGGGACCTGTTGGAGCGGGGCCAGAGGAGGCCACAGAAATGGTCCGAGGGCTGGAGCAGCTCTGCTCTGAGGCCAGGCTGGGAGAGCTGGGCTTGTGCAGCCTGGGGAAGAGAAGGCTGCGGGGAGACCTTCCTGCGGCCCTGCACTGCTGGAAGGGGCTGCAGGAAAGGTGGGGACAGGCTTTGGAGCAGGGCCTGCAGCCACAGGACAAGGGCGAATGGTTTTAAACTGAAAGAGGGAAAATTTAGATCAGATATGAGGAAGAAATTCTGTCCTGTGAGGGTGGTGAGGCAGTGGCACAGGTTGCCCAGAGCGGTGGGAGATGCCCCATCCCTGGCAACATCCCAGGCCAGGTTGGACGGGGCTCTGAGCACCCTGCTCTGGTTGAAGCTGTCCCTGCTCACTGCAGGGGGTTGGGCTGGGTGGCCTCTGAAGGTCCCTTCCCACCCAAAGCATTCCGTGACTCTATGAAAGGGAAAGGAGGAAGGAGGGCAGAGCTCAGCGCCCGTGGGTCCCGCGATGCCCACGCTGAACATGGCCTCCTCCGGCGCTGGCAGCGCAGGGGCTCTGGGAGGCCGCTCCAGAGCCGCAGCAGCAGAGCGGGGTCCCCCAGCCCGGGGGGTGCACGCTGGCGCCTCCGAGTCGCCTCTTTTATGGGCCAGGCCCCGCCTCTCGTCCCGCCCCCTCCCCCTGGTTCCAGAATGTTCTTCCCAGAATGTGCCGCGCAGGCCCCGCTGGGGGGTGGCGAGGCCTCTCGCGGGGCTCCTGAGGGCGGGACCGCGCCTCCCCCCACACGGCTCCGCCCCCGGTGCTGTGCACACCCCGGTTCGTCGCCATGGGGGCCTTAACTTGTCCCTGTGCAGACCTTCACCGGCCCCCCCAGCCTTTGGGACGTTAACTCTGTCAGGCCCTCACGGCTGCCGGGGGGGCATTGCCCCCACCCGCCCAAACACGCACGAGCGATCACAGAATCACAGAACCGCTGCGGTTGGAAAAGACCTTGAAGATGACCCAGTCCAGCCACTGAGCTGGCGCTGCCGAGCCCACCACTAAACCGCGTCCGCTTCAGAGGATGGGCACTGACGCAAGGCCGCGGGGGAGCTGTGAAGTACTTTTGGGGGCCTGGGTCCTCTGCGCTGCGCCGCTGGGCCTCCTCGTTTGCGTTCCTCCTCTGTGGGTGCCACTCGTGGCTTCGGTCCCAGAGCAATGGGGCGGGAGGATGGCGCTGAGCCCCCGGCTGTGCGTCCCTCAGCGGGGCTGGCAGAGGGGGCTGCTGCGGGGCAGCCGGGCTGGGGGGCTCGGAGCCCTCTGCCCAGTGACCGACCAACAGCTCGGAATCAAATCCCACGGACAGACCGACTGACCAACAAACAACTCTAAATCTAAACACCCACACAGACGGACTGACCAGCAAACAGCCCTCAACTGCAGACACACACACACAGACCGACTGACAAACAGCTCTGAATCAAATCGCTCGCACACACGCAGACCGACCAACAAACAGCTCTAAATCAAAGCACAGGCAGACAGACCAACCAACAAACAACTCTAGATCAATACACACACACAGAGACAGACCAACTGACAAGCAGCTCTGAATCACACAGACAGAGACCGACCAACAGCTCTAAATCACACGGACAGACCGACCGACCGACCGACCAACAGCTCTAAATCTAAACACATACACAGACAGACTGACCGACCAACAGCTCTAAATCTAAACACATACACAGACAGACTGACTGACAAACAGCTCTAAATCAAAGCACAGACAGACAGACCAACAGCTCTGAATCAAAGCCCATGGACAGACAGACCGACCAACAAACAACTCTAAATCTAAACACCCACACAGACAGACTGACCAGCAAACAGCTCTCAACTGCAGACACACACACACAGACCGACTGACAAACAGCTCTGAATCAAATCCCACGGACAGACAGACCAACCAACAAACAACTCTAGATCAATACACACACACAGAGACAGACCAACTGACAAACAGCTCTGAATCACACAGACAGACAGACCGACCAACAGCTCTGAATCACACAGACAGACCGACCGACCAACAGCCCTAAATCTAAACACATACACAGACAGACTGACTGACAAACAGCTCTGAATCACACAGACAGACAGACCAACAGCTCTAAATCTAAACACATACACAGACAGACTGACTGACAAACAGCTCTGAATCACACAGACAGACAGACAGACCAACAGCACTAAATCTAAACACATACAGACAGACAGACTGACAAACGGCTCTAAATCACACAGACAGACCGACCGACCAACAGCTCTGAATCAAATCCCACGGACAGACAGACCGACCAACAAACAGCTCTAAATCTAAACACACACGCAGACAGACTGACCCGCAAACAGCTCTCAACTGCAGACAGATGCACACAGACCGACTGACAAACAGCTCTGAATCAAATCGCTCGCACACACGCAGACCGACCGAAAAACAGCTTTAAAACTGATCACACGCACACAGAGACAAACAGCTCTAAAGCAAATCGCACAGACCGACCGACCAACAAACAGCTTTAAAACAGATCACACGCACACACACGGACAGACTGACAAACAGCTCTAAAGCAAATCGCACAGAGGCAGACGGACAACCAGTTCTGAATGCAATCGCACACGCACCCCCCGAGGTCAGCCATGATCAAAATCTCCCTTCTCCTGAGCTCCATGAATTGCTCACGTTGATGTGCCGGCATTTGTCGGCGGGCGGGCGCTGACCCTCGCGAAATCAGGCCTTTGAGCCCTCGCGGAATCGTCGACGGACGATCCTTCGATCCTCGCGAAATCTGCCCCGAGAGGCGTCCCGGCTCCGGGGGAGGTGCTGGCTCACGCAGCCCGCTGCGGTCCCCCCGAGCTCGAAAGGTCTGCCTTTGGGATCGCTGTTGAGAGCGTCGCCGGGGATCGGCTTTGGCCAGCGCTTTGCATTCTGGCCACGATCCGTGCGAGGCGTTGCGGTATGCGATCCAGGCAGCGGGGGGCCCAGGCGTGGCCGGGGAGCGTCTGACGCCCACGTTGCGCCACGTGTGACCCAGAGAACAGCACCACAGGGCTGATCCGGGGGTCTCCGAGTGGCCCGAGTCTGCGCTGCCGGGATCGCTGCCTCGCACCGCGCTCATCTCTGCCCTTGGGGCTCCCTGGGCCCTGAGAGCGGGGAGCGATGCCTGCGAGCTCCCGCTGTCCCCAGCGCTCCTGTGTTACCTGGAAATAAAGCTCCCGAAACCAAAACTGGTTTTGGAAGGAGATATGGCTTTATTCTGCACAGGGTGCAAGGTGGAAGAGCTCCACAAATCAAGCACACCAAGTTTGGATTCCATTCCCTTATTTATACATTGAACATACAATCTCCACACCTTTCTAATACATAATCATTAACCTGTCTTTGTGCGCTCATCTTCATTGCTTAACAGTTTTCTCGCATAGTCTTTAAAGCCGTAGTCTTTTTAATTCACTGCGCTTGCGCAGGAGGAGTGGGGGGGGTACTTGCTTCAGTCCTTAATCGGCTTGGCGGTCGCGATCTCCCCCTACCCGAATTACCTCTTACCCAGTTTCTCCTATTTTGTGCATGCCCATTTGTGCTACCGTCCCCTTATATTTGAAGGCCAGCACCTAACAGCAGTTCCCTCAATGTCCAAAACACAAAGCAACGAGAGGCTATCGCATCCCTCACTGCCATCCCAGCGCTCCCAGACCACAGGAGCTCATCCTACAGAAACCCCTCCTGAACAACACGGCTTCGACGGCCGCACAAGACAGCCCAGACCCGTCCCCGTCCTCCCACGCTGCGCTCACCCTGCCCACGCTCCTCCCAGTCCCACCTTTTCTGGCCGCTGCTCCTAACGCCTCCATCGCCATGGCATGGAAGAGCGTGTCCATCTTCAACCGCAGCTCCAACGGCAGCTTCTGGTCCCCCTCCATGGTGCCGTCGGGTGCCGGGCTCCCTGCCAGGCACAGCCAGCCCCAGGCGCTCCTGCGGACGCAGGACCTCACTTTGTACCAGGACTGCCGGAGCTGCTGCGGGCTGAGTGCCTGCCCCAGGCCCCTGTACCCCACCGAGGGCAGGGGCTCCATCCCGACCCTCTGCAGCTGGTCCAGGGCTGCAGGGGAGGGGGGCTGTGCCCATGGGGACAGGGGCTGCGTGGGCAGCACAGAGGGGAGAGCCTGCCCTGGCCCAGCCGGCTGCAGGTCTGCGCTGCCGGGATCGCTGCCTCGCACCGCGCTCATCTCTGCCCTTGGGGCTCCCTGGGCGCCGAGAGCAGGGAGCGATGCCTGCGAGCTCCCGCTGTCCCCAGCGCTCCTGGGCAGAGGCGCGTTGCGCTCCCGGCAGCACCTCTCGGGGGCTATTTCGGGGAGAAGCTGGGCTATCTCCCACATGTAGACCGGCTCCCCGCCGATGGCCAGCTCAAAGCCCAGCCCCAGTTTCAGCTGCAGATCCTCCTCGTGCACCAGGAGGTCCATGGTCTGGAGGACGGCGGCCAGCACGGGCAGGTCCTGTTCTGCCGCGGGCTCGCTGCGGTGCGGGCAGCTGCCACAGAGGCATCGACGGCACTGCAGGCACACGAGGTAGTCTTTCCTCAGGACTTCTCTCCAAATTGGACACATATGGGTTTGATGGGTGGACTGTTCGATGGATAAGGAATTGTCTGGATGGTCGCATCCAGAGGGTCGTGGTCAATGGCACGATGTCCACATGGAGACTGGTGACAAGTGGAGTCCCTCAGGGGTCCGTACTGGGACCGGTGCTGTTTAACATCTTCATCAAGGACATAGACAGGGGGATCGAGTGCACCCTCAGCAAGTTTGCAGACGACACCAAGCTGAGTGGTGCAGCTGACACACCAGAAGGACAAGATGGCATCCAAAGGGACCTGGACAAGCTGGAGAGGTGGGCCTGTGTGACCCTCATGAGGTTCAACAAGGCCAAGTGCAGGGTCCTGCAGCTGGGACGGGGCAACCCCTGGCATCCATACAGGCTGGGGGACGCAGGGATGGAGAGCAGCCCTGCGGAGAAGGACTTGGGGGTGCTGGGGGATGAAAAGCCGGACACGAGCCGGCAATGTGCGCTGGCAGCCCAGAAAGCCAAGCCCATCCTGGGCTGCATCCCCAGCAGCGTGGGCAGCGGGGCGAGGGAGGGGGCTCTGCCCCTCTGCTCCGCTCTGCTCAGCCCCCCCTGGAGCCCTGCGCCCAGCTCGGGGGCCCTCAGCACCGCACAGACAGGGACCTGTTGGAGCGGGGCCAGAGGAGGCCACAGAAATGGTCCGAGGGCTGGAGCAGCTCTGCTCTGAGGCCAGGCTGGGAGAGCTGGGCTTGTGCAGCCTGGGGAAGAGAAGGCTGCGGGGAGACCTTCCTGCGGCCCTGCACTGCTGGAAGGGGCTGCAGGAAAGGTGGGGACAGGCTTTGGAGCAGGGCCTGCAGCCACAGGACAAGGGGGAATGGTTTTAAACTGAAAGAGGGAAAATTTAGATCAGATATGAGGAAGAAATTCTGTCCTGTGAGGGTGGTGAGGCAGTGGCACAGGTTGCCCAGAGCGGTGGGAGATGCCCCATCCCTGGCAACATCCCAGGCCAGGTTGGACGGGGCTCTGAGCACCCTGCTCTGGTTGAAGCTGTCCCTGCTCACTGCAGGGGGTTGGGCTGGGTGGCCTCTGAAGGTCCCTTCCCACCCAAAGCATTCCGTGACTCTATGAAAGGGAAAGGAGGAAGGAGGGCAGAGCTCAGCGCCCGTGGGTCCCGCGATGCCCACGCTGAACATGGCCTCCTCCGGCGCTGGCAGCGCAGGGGCTCTGGGAGGCCGCTCCAGAGCCGCAGCAGCAGAGCGGGGTCCCCCAGCCCGGGGGGTGCACGCTGGCGCCTCCGAGTCGCCTCTTTTATGGGCCAGGCCCCGCCTCTCGTCCCGCCCCCTCCCCCTGGTTCCAGAATGTTCTTCCCAGAATGTGCCGCGCAGGCCCCGCTGGGGGGTGGCGAGGCCTCTCGCGGGGCTCCTGAGGGCGGGACCGCGCCTCCCCCCACACGGCTCCGCCCCCGGTGCTGTGCACACCCCGGTTCGTCGCCATGGGGGCCTTAACTTGTCCCTGTGCAGACCTTCACCGGCCCCCCCAGCCTTTGGGACGTTAACTCTGTCAGGCCCTCATGGCTGCCGGGGGGGCATTGCCCCCACCCGCCCAAACACGCACGAGCGATCACAGAATCACAGAACCGCTGCGGTTGGAAAAGACCTTGAAGATGACCCAGTCCAGCCACTGAGCTGGCGCTGCCGAGCCCACCACTAAACCGCGTCCGCTTCAGAGGATGGGCACTGACGCAAGGCCGCGGGGGAGCTGTGAAGTACTTTTGGGGGCCTGGGTCCTCTGCGCTGCGCCGCTGGGCCTCCTCGTTTGCGTTCCTCCTCTGTGGGTGCCACTCGTGGCTTCGGTCCCAGAGCAATGGGGCGGGAGGATGGCGCTGAGCCCCCGGCTGTGCGTCCCTCAGCGGGGCTGGCAGAGGGGGCTGCTGCGGGGCAGCCGGGCTGGGGGGCTCGGAGCCCTCTGCCCAGTGACCGACCAACAGCTCGGAATCAAATCCCACAGACAGACCGACTGACCAACAAACAACTCTAAATCTAAACACCCACACAGACGGACTGACCAGCAAACAGCCCTCAACTGCAGACACACACACACAGACCGACTGACAAACAGCTCTGAATCAAATCGCTCGCACACACGCAGACCGACCAACAAACAGCTCTAAATCAAAGCACAGGCAGACAGACCAACCAACAAACAACTCTAGATCAATACACACACACAGAGACAGACCAACTGACAAGCAGCTCTGAATCACACAGACAGAGACCGACCAACAGCTCTAAATCACACGGACAGACCGACCGACCGACCGACCAACAGCTCTAAATCTAAACACATACACAGACAGACTGACCGACCAACAGCTCTAAATCTAAACACATACACAGACAGACTGACTGACAAACAGCTCTAAATCAAAGCACAGACAGACAGACCAACAGCTCTGAATCAAATCCCACGGACAGACAGACCGACCAACAAACAACTCTAGATCAATACACACACACAGAGACAGACCAACTGACAAACAGCTCTGAATCACACAGACAGACAGACCGACCAACAGCTCTGAATCACACAGACAGACCGACCGACCAACAGCCCTAAATCTAAACACATACACAGACAGACTGACTGACAAACAGCTCTGAATCACACAGACAGACAGACAGACCAACAGCCCTAAATCTAAACACATACACAGACAGACTGACTGACAAACAGCTCTGAATCACACAGGCAGACAGACAGACCAACAGCCCTAAATCTAAACACATACACAGACAGACAGACTGACAAACAGCTCTAAATCACACAGACAGACCGACCGACCAACAGCTCTGAATCAAATCACACGGACAGACAGACCGACCAACCAACAGCTCTAAATCTAAACACACACGCAGACAGACTGACCCGCAAACAGCTCTCAACTGCAGACAGATGCACACAGACCGACTGACAAACAGCTCTGGATCAAATCGCTCGCACACACGCAGACCGACCGAAAAACAGCTTTAAAACTGATCACACGCACACAGAGACAAACAGCTCTAAAGCAAATCGCACAGACCGACCGACCAACAAACAGCTTTAAAACAGATCACACGCACACACACGGACAGACTGACAAACAGCTCTAAAGCAAATCGCACAGAGGCAGACGGACAACCAGTTCTGAATGCAATCGCACACGCACCCCCCGAGGTCAGCCATGATCAAAATCTCCCTTCTCCTGAGCTCCATGAATTGCTCACGTTGATGTGCCGGCATTTGTCGGCGGGCGGGCGCTGACCCTCGCGAAATCAGGCCTTTGAGCCCTCGCGGAATCGTCGACGGACGATCCTTCGATCCTCGCGAAATCTGCCCCGAGAGGCGTCCCGGCTCCGGGGGAGGTGCTGGCTCACGCAGCCCGCTGCGGTCCCCCCGAGCTCGAAAGGTCTGCCTTTGGGATCGCTGTTGAGAGCGTCGCCGGGGATCGGCTTTGGCCAGCGCTTTGCATTCTGGCCACGATCCGTGCGAGGCGTTGCGGTATGCGATCCAGGCAGCGGGGGGCCCAGGCGTGGCCGGGGAGCGTCTGACGCCCACGTTGCGCCACGTGTGACCCAGAGAACAGCACCACAGGGCTGATCCGGGGGTCTCCGAGTGGCCCGAGTCTGCGCTGCCGGGATCGCTGCCTCGCACCGCGCTCATCTCTGCCCTTGGGGCTCCCTGGGCCCTGAGAGCGGGGAGCGATGCCTGCGAGCTCCCGCTGTCCCCAGCGCTCCTGTGTTACCTGGAAATAAAGCTCCCGAAACCAAAACTGGTTTTGGAAGGAGATATGGCTTTATTCTGCACAGGGTGCAAGGTGGAAGAGCTCCACAAATCAAGCACACCAAGTTTGGATTCCATTCCCTTATTTATACATTGAACATACAATCTCCACACCTTTCTAATACATAATCATTAACCTGTCTTTGTGCGCTCATCTTCATTGCTTAACAGTTTTCTCGCATAGTCTTTAAAGCCGTAGTCTTTTTAATTCACTGCGCTTGCGCAGGAGGAGTGGGGGGGGTACTTGCTTCAGTCCTTAATCGGCTTGGCGGTCGCGATCTCCCCCTACCCGAATTACCTCTTACCCAGTTTCTCCTATTTTGTGCATGCCCATTTGTGCTACCGTCCCCTTATATTTGAAGGCCAGCACCTAACAGCAGTTCCCTCAATGTCCAAAACACAAAGCAACGAGAGGCTATCGCATCCCTCACTGCCATCCCAGCGCTCCCAGACCACAGGAGCTCGTCCTACAGAAACCCCTCCTGAACAACACGGCTTTGACGGCCGCACAAGACAGCCCAGACCCGTCCCCGTCCTCCCACGCTGCGCTCACCCTGCCCACGCTCCTCCCAGTCCCACCTTTTCTGGCCGCTGCTCCTCACGCCTCCATCGCCATGGCGTGGAAGAGCGTGTCCATCTTCAACCGCAGCTCCAACGGCAGCTTCTGGTCCCCCTCCATGGTGCCGTCGGGTGCCGGGCTCCCTGCCAGGCACAGCCAGCCCCAGGCGCTCCTGCGGACGCAGGACCTCACTTTGTACCAGGACTGCCGGAGCTGCTGCGGGCTGAGTGCCTGCCCCAGGCCCCTGTACCCCACCGAGGGCAGGGGCTCCATCCCGACCCTCTGCAGCTGGTCCAGGGCTGCAGGGGAGGGGGGCTGTGCCCATGGGGACAGGGGCTGCGTGGGCAGCACAGAGGGGAGAGCCTGCCCCGGCCCAGCCGGCTGCAGGTCTGCGCTGCCGGGATCGCTGCCTCGCACCGCGCTCATCTCTGCCCTTGCGGCTCCCTGGGCACCGAGAGCAGGGAGCGATGCCTGCGAGCTCCCGCTGTCCCCAGCGCTCCTGGGCAGAGGCGCGTTGCGCTCCCGGCAGCACCTCTCGGGGGCTATTTCGGGGAGAAGCTGGGTTATCTCCCACACGTAGACCGGCTCACCGCCGATGGCCAGCTTAAAGCCCAGCCCCAGTTTCAACTGCAGGTCCTCCTCGTGCACCAGGAGGTCCATGGTCTGGAGGACGGCGGCCAGCACGGGCAGGTCCTGTTCTGCCGCGGGCTCGCTGCGGTGCGGGCAGCTGCCAAAGAGGCATCGACGGCACTGCAGGCACACGAGGTAGTCTTTCCTCAGGACTCCGCAGAAGACTGGAATACTGCTGTCCTGCGTTGCCTTCAGCTGTTGCAGCAGGTCGAAGCAGCTTCCAGTTATGTCCTCGGATTGCAGCAAGGAACCTGGCGAGCTCCACCACGTTGGTGTCGGCGGGCTGGTTCCTGAGGAGCGCCGAGCTGCTGGCAGCGCTGCCATTGCCCCCCTGACCCGTGGCTCCCGTCTCCCGGGGCAGCTGCACCGCAGAGGCTGCTTCAGCAGCCCAGCTGCTTTCCCACCATGCTCCTCCGTGGGGCTTCCCCCACCTGCGGGGACAAATACCGGCCGGACTGCGGGGGCTGCTGTGGGACAGGGTAGGCCCAGCAGCCCCTCGCTGCCTTCTGACCCACCGGGTGATCTCCCAGCTCCCCGCAGCCGGCCCCGCCAGCTCGGGGATGCTGCGGGTCGGGTGGGCTCTGGGGGACATGGGGCAAGGCCAGCCCAGCAGCCCCAGGCGCAGAGCGAGGGGCCGGGCGCCTTCCAGCCCCGGCAGAAAAGGGGCAGCCCGGGCCGGGGGCCGAGGGCAGAGAGGGGCTAGGGCCACCCGTGGGACCAGTGGCCGCGTCCTGCTCTCGCCCACCCGCAGCCTCCCCAGGGCCACGGGGGCACAGGGACCCCCCAGTGGGGGTCCCCAGCCAGGGGCTCCCGCAGGGGGCTGCCCCCCGCAGGGAAGGGCTCTCCTTACCCCGCCTCCGGGCTCTCCGTAGACCCCTCCACGTCTTGCCAAGGAAAGGAGGCTGCTGCGGGAGGAGGCAGAGGGAGAGTGAGCAAGGGCAGCCGGCGCGGGGGCTCCAGCTGCCACCCACGGCCTCTCTCGGCCGGGAGCCGCTGCGGAGCCCGGCGCAGCTCTGGCACGGGGCTGCTCACCTCTCGGCTCCTTCCTCCCGCTTCGCCGACGCCTCTTCCCCGCAGGGTTCCCCTGCGCCCCAAAAGCAAGCCCCGGGTCAGCGCGGGCTGTCTCCCCTCAGCCAGGAGGGCCCCTGCCCGGGAAGCAAGGGCCCTGCCAAGGGCAACTGGAGCTACAGGGACAGGAGTGGCCCTGGGCTGCCACAGCAGCACCGGGTGGCTCAGTGGCTCCAGAGCAGGGGCCCGGCTGGGTGGGCAATGGCCACTCTTCACTGCTCCCTGCCAAAACGGGGCCCTTCCCGAGCACCCCGGGGATGGGCTCTGCCCCGGGCTAAGCCCTGCCCCGGGAGCGTTTGGGGCAACACCAAGACGCACACCTACCTTGCCCTTGGGACACCAGCCCATCAAGATGCCCAGAGCCAGGGTGATAAACAAGCCGGGGATGCAGGGCAGCGTGAGCGTGCAGAGGCCCCAGACGCTCAGGCTCAACACGTAGAGCAGCAGCAGCAGCTTCCACTCCTCCATCTCGCACAGGGAGTGCCAGCATCTGCAGAGGGTCTGCATGACGAGGGGATGTGCAGAGGGATGAGCTGGGCAGGACAAGAAACCCGGTGAGATCCCGCAAGGGGAGGAGAGCTTGGGGTGACAGCCAAGCACCCCGCTCCTACCTTCTTGGTTGCTTTCTTTCCCATCCCTGATGAGGTTTGGGCACTCTTGCCCAGCTTGCCCAGCGGGCAGGCTCCCCTTGCCCACCCCAGAATAGAGAAGGGAGGAGAGGAGGGACCCCTGGGCCCCATTTTGTCCCCGAGCTGGAACCCCCGGGGCAGGGATGCCCTGCAGAGGCCCAGACTGGGGCAGAGGGGGGCCCTGAGGTCCAAAAGCATCCCTGAGCGAAGGGGCTTTGGGGTGTGCGAGCAGCGGGCATCTCCTGGGCATCCCTGGCATCTGCCCTTGCCCTCGGCAAGTCCCGCAGGGCACAAGCCTCCCCCGGCCGCTTCCACGCATCGGGGTCCTGCGTCCCTCTCTGCCTCCGTGCCCCATCCTGCCTCTCCACACTTTCCCTAAAAGCAGTTCCCTCAGCGTCCAAAACACAAATCAACAACAGGCCATCGCATCTCTCACTGCCATCCCAGCGCTCCCAGACCACAGGAGCTCGTCCTACAGAAACCCCTCCTCAACAACACGGCTTCGACAGCCGCACAAGACAGCCCAGACCCGTCCCCGTCCTCCCACGCTGCACTCACCCTGCCCACGCTCCTCCCAGTCCCACCTTTTCTGGCCGCTGCTCCTCACGCCTCCATCGCCATGGCGTGGAAGAGCGTGTCCATCTTCAACCGCAGCTCCAACAGCAGCTTCTGGTCCCCCTCCATGGTGCCGTCGGGTGCCGGGCTCCCTGCCAGGCACAGCCAGCCCCAGGCGCTCCTGCGGACGCAGGACTTGACTTTGTACCAGGACTGCCGGAGCTGCTGCGGGCTGACCCCTTGCCCCAGGCCCCTGTACCCCACCGAGGGCAGGGGCTCCATCCCGACCCTCTGCAGCTGGTCCAGGGCTGCAGGGGAGGGGGGCTGTGCCCATGGGGACAGGGGCTGCGTGGGCAGCACAGAGGGGAGAGCCTGCCCCGGCCCTGTCGGCTGCAGGTCTGCGCTGCCGGGATCGCTGCCTCGCACCGCGCTCATCTCTGCCCTTGCGGCTCCCTGGGCACCGAGAGCAGGGAGCGATGCCTGCGAGCTCCCGCTGTCCCCAGCGCTCCTGGGCAGAGGCGCGTTGCGCTCCCGGCAGCACCTCTCGGGGGCTATTTCGGGGAGAAGCTGGGTTATCTCCCACATGTAGAGCGGCTCCCCGCCGATGGCCAGCTCAAAGCCCAGCCCCAGTTTCAGCTGCAGATCCTCCTCGTGCACCAGGAGGTCCATGGTCTGGAGGACGGCAGCCAGCACGGGCAGGTCCTGTTCTGCCGCGGGCTCGCTGCGGTGCGGGCAGCTGCCAAAGAGGCATCGACGGCACTGCAGGCACACGAGGTAGTCTTTCCTCAGGACTTCTCTCCAAATTGGACACATATGGGTTTGATGGGTGGACTGTTCGATGGATAAGGAATTGTCTGGATGGTCGCATCCAGAGGGTCGTGGTCAATGTCACGATGTCCACATGGAGACTGGTGACAAGTGGAGTCCCTCAGGGGTCCGTACTGGGACCGGTGCTGTTTAACATCTTCATCAAGGACATAGACAGGGGGATCGAGTGCACCCTCAGCAAGTTTGCAGACGACACCAAGCTGAGTGGTGCAGCTGACACACCAGAAGGACAAGATGGCATCCAAAGGGACCTGGACAAGCTGGAGAGGTGGGCCTGTGTGACCCTCATGAGGTTCAACAAGGCCAAGTGCAGGGTCCTGCAGCTGGGACGGGGCAACCCCTGGCATCCATACAGGCTGGGGGACGCAGGGATGGAGAGCAGCCCTGCGGAGAAGGACTTGGGGGTGCTGGGGGATGAAAAGCCGGACACGAGCCGGCAATGTGCGCTGGCAGCCCAGAAAGCCAAGCCCATCCTGGGCTGCATCCCCAGCAGCGTGGGCAGCGGGGCGAGGGAGGGGGCTCTGCCCCTCTGCTCCGCTCTGCTCAGCCCCCCCTGGAGCCCTGCGCCCAGCTCGGGGGCCCTCAGCACCGCACAGACAGGGACCTGTTGGAGCGGGGCCAGAGGAGGCCACAGAAATGGTCCGAGGGCTGGAGCAGCTCTGCTCTGAGGCCAGGCTGGGAGAGCTGGGCTTGTGCAGCCTGGGGAAGAGAAGGCTGCGGGGAGACCTTCCTGCGGCCCTGCACTGCTGGAAGGGGCTGCAGGAAAGGTGGGGACAGGCTTTGGAGCAGGGCCTGCAGCCACAGGACAAGGGCGAATGGTTTTAAACTGAAAGAGGGAAAATTTAGATCAGATATGAGGAAGAAATTCTGTCCTGTGAGGGTGGTGAGGCAGTGGCACAGGTTGCCCAGAGCGGTGGGAGATGCCCCATCCCTGGCAACATCCCAGGCCAGGTTGGACGGGGCTCTGAGCACCCTGCTCTGGTTGAAGCTGTCCCTGCTCACTGCAGGGGGTTGGGCTGGGTGGCCTCTGAAGGTCCCTTCCCACCCAAAGCATTCCGTGACTCTATGAAAGGGAAAGGAGGAAGGAGGGCAGAGCTCAGCGCCCGTGGGTCCCGCGATGCCCACGCTGAACATGGCCTCCTCCGGCGCTGGCAGCGCAGGGGCTCTGGGAGGCCGCTCCAGAGCCGCAGCAGCAGAGCGGGGTCCCCCAGCCCGGGGGGTGCACGCTGGCGCCTCCGAGTCGCCTCTTTTATGGGCCAGGCCCCGCCTCTCGTCCCGCCCCCTCCCCCTGGTTCCAGAATGTTCTTCCCAGAATGTGCCGCGCAGGCCCCGCTGGGGGGTGGCGAGGCCTCTCGCGGGGCTCCTGAGGGCGGGACCGCGCCTCCCCCCACACGGCTCCGCCCCCGGTGCTGTGCACACCCCGGTTCGTCGCCATGGGGGCCTTAACTTGTCCCTGTGCAGACCTTCACCGGCCCCCCCAGCCTTTGGGACGTTAACTCTGTCAGGCCCTCACGGCTGCCGGGCGGGCATTGCCCCCACCCGCCCAAACACGCACGAGCGATCACAGAATCACAGAACCGCTGCGGTTGGAAAAGACCTTGAAGATGACCCAGTCCAGCCACTGAGCTGGCGCTGCCGAGCCCACCACTAAACCGCGTCCGCTTCAGAGGATGGGCACTGACGCAAGGCCGCGGGGGAGCTGTGAAGTACTTTTGGGGGCCTGGGTCCTCTGCGCTGCGCCGCTGGGCCTCCTCGTTTGCGTTCCTCCTCTGTGGGTGCCACTCGTGGCTTCGGTCCCAGAGCAATGGGGCGGGAGGATGGCGCTGAGCCCCCGGCTGTGCGTCCCTCAGCGGGGCTGGCAGAGGGGGCTGCTGCGGGGCAGCCGGGCTGGGGGGCTCGGAGCCCTCTGCCCAGTGACCGACCAACAGCTCGGAATCAAATCCCACGGACAGACCGACTGACCAACAAACAACTCTAAATCTAAACACCCACACAGACGGACTGACCAGCAAACAGCCCTCAACTGCAGACACACACACACAGACCGACTGACAAACAGCTCTGAATCAAATCGCTCGCACACACGCAGACCGACCAACAAACAGCTCTAAATCAAAGCACAGGCAGACAGACCAACCAACAAACAACTCTAGATCAATACACACACACAGAGACAGACCAACTGACAAGCAGCTCTGAATCACACAGACAGAGACCGACCAACAGCTCTAAATCACACGGACAGACCGACCGACCGACCGACCAACAGCTCTAAATCTAAACACATACACAGACAGACTGACCGACCAACAGCTCTAAATCTAAACACATACACAGACAGACTGACTGACAAACAGCTCTAAATCAAAGCACAGACAGACAGACCAACAGCTCTGAATCAAATCCCACGGACAGACAGACCAACCAACAAACAACTCTAGATCAATACACACACACAGAGACAGACCAACTGACAAACAGCTCTGAATCATACAGACAGACAGACCGACCAACAGCTCTGAATCACACAGACAGACCGACCGACCAACAGCCCTAAATCTAAACACATACACAGACAGACTGACTGACAAACAGCTCTGAATCACACAGACAGACAGACAGACCAACAGCCCTAAATCTAAACACATACACAGACAGACTGACTGACAAACAGCTCTGAATCACACAGGCAGACAGACAGACCAACAGCCCTAAATCTAAACACATACACAGACAGACAGACTGACAAACAGCTCTAAATCACACAGACAGACCGACCGACCAACAGCTCTGAATCAAATCACACGGACAGACAGACCGACCAACCAACAGCTCTAAATCTAAACACACACGCAGACAGACTGACCCGCAAACAGCTCTCAACTGCAGACAGATGCACACAGACCGACTGACAAACAGCTCTGGATCAAATCGCTCGCACACACGCAGACCGACCGAAAAACAGCTTTAAAACTGATCACACGCACACAGAGACAAACAGCTCTAAAGCAAATCGCACAGACCGACCGACCAACAAACAGCTTTAAAACAGATCACACGCACACACACGGACAGACTGACAAACAGCTCTAAAGCAAATCGCACAGAGGCAGACGGACAACCAGTTCTGAATGCAATCGCACACGCACCCCCCGAGGTCAGCCATGATCAAAATCTCCCTTCTCCTGAGCTCCATGAATTGCTCACGTTGATGTGCCGGCATTTGTCGGCGGGCGGGCGCTGACCCTCGCGAAATCAGGCCTTTGAGCCCTCGCGGAATCGTCGACGGACGATCCTTCGATCCTCGCGAAATCTGCCCCGAGAGGCGTCCCGGCTCCGGGGGAGGTGCTGGCTCACGCAGCCCGCTGCGGTCCCCCCGAGCTCGAAAGGTCTGCCTTTGGGATCGCTGTTGAGAGCGTCGCCGGGGATCGGCTTTGGCCAGCGCTTTGCATTCTGGCCACGATCCGTGCGAGGCGTTGCGGTATGCGATCCAGGCAGCGGGGGGCCCAGGCGTGGCCGGGGAGCGTCTGACGCCCACGTTGCGCCACGTGTGACCCAGAGAACAGCACCACAGGGCTGATCCGGGGGTCTCCGAGTGGCCCGAGTCTGCGCTGCCGGGATCGCTGCCTCGCACCGCGCTCATCTCTGCCCTTGGGGCTCCCTGGGCCCTGAGAGCGGGGAGCGATGCCTGCGAGCTCCCGCTGTCCCCAGCGCTCCTGTGTTACCTGGAAATAAAGCTCCCGAAACCAAAACTGGTTTTGGAAGGAGATATGGCTTTATTCTGCACAGGGTGCAAGGTGGAAGAGCTCCACAAATCAAGCACACCAAGTTTGGATTCCATTCCCTTATTTATACATTGAACATACAATCTCCACACCTTTCTAATACATAATCATTAACCTGTCTTTGTGCGCTCATCTTCATTGCTTAACAGTTTTCTCGCATAGTCTTTAAAGCCGTAGTCTTTTTAATTCACTGCGCTTGCGCAGGAGGAGTGGGGGGGGTACTTGCTTCAGTCCTTAATCGGCTTGGCGGTCGCGATCTCCCCCTACCCGAATTACCTCTTACCCAGTTTCTCCTATTTTGTGCATGCCCATTTGTGCTACCGTCCCCTTATATTTGAAGGCCAGCACCTAACAGCAGTTCCCTCAATGTCCAAAACACAAAGCAACGAGAGGCTATCGCATCCCTCACTGCCATCCCAGCGCTCCCAGACCACAGGAGCTCATCCTACAGAAACCCCTCCTGAACAACACGGCTTCGACGGCCGCACAAGACAGCCCAGACCCGTCCCCGTCCTCCCACGCTGCGCTCACCCTGCCCACGCTCCTCCCAGTCCCACCTTTTCTGGCCGCTGCTCCTAACGCCTCCATCGCCATGGCATGGAAGAGCGTGTCCATCTTCAACCGCAGCTCCAACGGCAGCTTCTGGTCCCCCTCCATGGTGCCGTCGGGTGCCGGGCTCCCTGCCAGGCACAGCCAGCCCCAGGCGCTCCTGCGGACGCAGGACCTCACTTTGTACCAGGACTGCCGGAGCTGCTGCGGGCTGAGTGCCTGCCCCAGGCCCCTGTACCCCACCGAGGGCAGGGGCTCCATCCCGACCCTCTGCAGCTGGTCCAGGGCTGCAGGGGAGGGGGGCTGTGCCCATGGGGACAGGGGCTGCGTGGGCAGCACAGAGGGGAGAGCCTGCCCTGGCCCAGCCGGCTGCAGGTCTGCGCTGCCGGGATCGCTGCCTCGCACCGCGCTCATCTCTGCCCTTGGGGCTCCCTGGGCGCCGAGAGCAGGGAGCGATGCCTGCGAGCTCCCGCTGTCCCCAGCGCTCCTGGGCAGAGGCGCGTTGCGCTCCCGGCAGCACCTCTCGGGGGCTATTTCGGGGAGAAGCTGGGCTATCTCCCACATGTAGACCGGCTCCCCGCCGATGGCCAGCTCAAAGCCCAGCCCCAGTTTCAGCTGCAGATCCTCCTCGTGCACCAGGAGGTCCATGGTCTGGAGGACGGCGGCCAGCACGGGCAGGTCCTGTTCTGCCGCGGGCTCGCTGCGGTGCGGGCAGCTGCCACAGAGGCATCGACGGCACTGCAGGCACACGAGGTAGTCTTTCCTCAGGACTTCTCTCCAAATTGGACACATATGGGTTTGATGGGTGGACTGTTCGATGGATAAGGAATTGTCTGGATGGTCGCATCCAGAGGGTCGTGGTCAATGGCACGATGTCCACATGGAGACTGGTGACAAGTGGAGTCCCTCAGGGGTCCGTACTGGGACCGGTGCTGTTTAACATCTTCATCAAGGACATAGACAGGGGGATCGAGTGCACCCTCAGCAAGTTTGCAGACGACACCAAGCTGAGTGGTGCAGCTGACACACCAGAAGGACAAGATGGCATCCAAAGGGACCTGGACAAGCTGGAGAGGTGGGCCTGTGTGACCCTCATGAGGTTCAACAAGGCCAAGTGCAGGGTCCTGCAGCTGGGACGGGGCAACCCGTGGCATCCATACAGGCTGGGGGACGCAGGGATGGAGAGCAGCCCTGCGGAGAAGGACTTGGGGGTGCTGGGGGATGAAAAGCCGGACACGAGCCGGCAATGTGCGCTGGCAGCCCAGAAAGCCAAGCCCATCCTGGGCTGCATCCCCAGCAGCGTGGGCAGCGGGGCGAGGGAGGGGGCTCTGCCCCTCTGCTCCGCTCTGCTCAGCCCCCCCTGGAGCCCTGCGCCCAGCTCGGGGGCCCTCAGCACCGCACAGACAGGGACCTGTTGGAGCGGGGCCAGAGGAGGCCACAGAAATGGTCCGAGGGCTGGAGCAGCTCTGCTCTGAGGCCAGGCTGGGAGAGCTGGGCTTGTGCAGCCTGGGGAAGAGAAGGCTGCGGGGAGACCTTCCTGCGGCCCTGCACTGCTGGAAGGGGCTGCAGGAAAGGTGGGGACAGGCTTTGGAGCAGGGCCTGCAGCCACAGGACAAGGGCGAATGGTTTTAAACTGAAAGAGGGAAAATTTAGATCAGATATGAGGAAGAAATTCTGTCCTGTGAGGGTGGTGAGGCAGTGGCACAGGTTGCCCAGAGCGGTGGGAGATGCCCCATCCCTGGCAACATCCCAGGCCAGGTTGGACGGGGCTCTGAGCACCCTGCTCTGGTTGAAGCTGTCCCTGCTCACTGCAGGGGGTTGGGCTGGGTGGCCTCTGAAGGTCCCTTCCCACCCAAAGCATTCCGTGACTCTATGAAAGGGAAAGGAGGAAGGAGGGCAGAGCTCAGCGCCCGTGGGTCCCGCGATGCCCACGCTGAACATGGCCTCCTCCGGCGCTGGCAGCGCAGGGGCTCTGGGAGGCCGCTCCAGAGCCGCAGCAGCAGAGCGGGGTCCCCCAGCCCGGGGGGTGCACGCTGGCGCCTCCGAGTCGCCTCTTTTATGGGCCAGGCCCCGCCTCTCGTCCCGCCCCCTCCCCCTGGTTCCAGAATGTTCTTCCCAGAATGTGCCGCGCAGGCCCCGCTGGGGGGTGGCGAGGCCTCTCGCGGGGCTCCTGAGGGCGGGACCGCGCCTCCCCCCACACGGCTCCGCCCCCGGTGCTGTGCACACCCCGGTTCGTCGCCATGGGGGCCTTAACTTGTCCCTGTGCAGACCTTCACCGGCCCCCCCAGCCTTTGGGATGTTAACTCTGTCAGGCCCTCACGGCTGCCGGGCGGGCATTGCCCCCACCCGCCCAAACACGCACGAGCGATCACAGAATCACAGAACCGCTGCGGTTGGAAAAGACCTTGAAGATGACCCAGTCCAGCCACTGAGCTGGCGCTGCCGAGCCCACCACTAAACCGCGTCCGCTTCAGAGGATGGGCACTGACGCAAGGCCGCGGGGGAGCTGTGAAGTACTTTTGGGGGCCTGGGTCCTCTGCGCTGCGCCGCTGGGCCTCCTCGTTTGCGTTCCTCCTCTGTGGGTGCCACTCGTGGCTTCGGTCCCAGAGCAATGGGGCGGGAGGATGGCGCTGAGCCCCCGGCTGTGCGTCCCTCAGCGGGGCTGGCAGAGGGGGCTGCTGCGGGGCAGCCGGGCTGGGGGGCTCGGAGCCCTCTGCCCAGTGACCGACCAACAGCTCGGAATCAAATCCCACGGACAGACCGACTGACCAACAAACAACTCTAAATCTAAACACCCACACAGACGGACTGACCAGCAAACAGCCCTCAACTGCAGACACACACACACAGACCGACTGACAAACAGCTCTGAATCAAATCGCTCGCACACACGCAGACCGACCAACAAACAGCTCTAAATCAAAGCACAGGCAGACAGACCAACCAACAAACAACTCTAGATCAATACACACACACAGAGACAGACCAACTGACAAGCAGCTCTGAATCACACAGACAGAGACCGACCAACAGCTCTAAATCACACGGACAGACCGACCGACCGACCGACCAACAGCTCTAAATCTAAACACATACACAGACAGACTGACCGACCAACAGCTCTAAATCTAAACACATACACAGACAGACTGACTGACAAACAGCTCTAAATCAAAGCACAGACAGACAGACCAACAGCTCTGAATCAAAGCCCATGGACAGACAGACCGACCAACAAACAACTCTAAATCTAAACACCCACACAGACAGACTGACCAGCAAACAGCTCTCAACTGCAGACACACACACACAGACCGACTGACAAACAGCTCTGAATCAAATCCCACGGACAGACAGACCAACCAACAAACAACTCTAGATCAATACACACACACAGAGACAGACCAACTGACAAACAGCTCTGAATCACACAGACAGACAGACCGACCAACAGCTCTGAATCACACAGACAGACCGACCGACCAACAGCCCTAAATCTAAACACATACACAGACAGACTGACTGACAAACAGCTCTGAATCACACAGACAGACAGACAGACCAACAGCCCTAAATCTAAACACATACACAGACAGACTGACTGACAAACAGCTCTGAATCACACAGGCAGACAGACAGACCAACAGCCCTAAATCTAAACACATACACAGACAGACAGACTGACAAACAGCTCTAAATCACACAGACAGACCGACCGACCAACAGCTCTGAATCAAATCACACGGACAGACAGACCGACCAACCAACAGCTCTAAATCTAAACACACACGCAGACAGACTGACCCGCAAACAGCTCTCAACTGCAGACAGATGCACACAGACCGACTGACAAACAGCTCTGAATCAAATCGCTCGCACACACGCAGACCGACCGAAAAACAGCTTTAAAACTGATCACACGCACACAGAGACAAACAGCTCTAAAGCAAATCGCACAGACCGACCGACCAACAAACAGCTTTAAAACAGATCACACGCACACACACGGACAGACTGACAAACAGCTCTAAAGCAAATCGCACAGAGGCAGACGGACAACCAGTTCTGAATGCAATCGCACACGCACCCCCCGAGGTCAGCCATGATCAAAATCTCCCTTCTCCTGAGCTCCATGAATTGCTCACGTTGATGTGCCGGCATTTGTCGGCGGGCGGGCGCTGACCCTCGCGAAATCAGGCCTTTGAGCCCTCGCGGAATCGTCGACGGACGATCCTTCGATCCTCGCGAAATCTGCCCCGAGAGGCGTCCCGGCTCCGGGGGAGGTGCTGGCTCACGCAGCCCGCTGCGGTCCCCCCGAGCTCGAAAGGTCTGCCTTTGGGATCGCTGTTGAGAGCGTCGCCGGGGATCGGCTTTGGCCAGCGCTTTGCATTCTGGCCACGATCCGTGCGAGGCGTTGCGGTATGCGATCCAGGCAGCGGGGGGCCCAGGCGTGGCCGGGGAGCGTCTGACGCCCACGTTGCGCCACGTGTGACCCAGAGAACAGCACCACAGGGCTGATCCGGGGGTCTCCGAGTGGCCCGAGTCTGCGCTGCCGGGATCGCTGCCTCGCACCGCGCTCATCTCTGCCCTTGGGGCTCCCTGGGCCCTGAGAGCGGGGAGCGATGCCTGCGAGCTCCCGCTGTCCCCAGCGCTCCTGTGTTACCTGGAAATAAAGCTCCCGAAACCAAAACTGGTTTTGGAAGGAGATATGGCTTTATTCTGCACAGGGTGCAAGGTGGAAGAGCTCCACAAATCAAGCACACCAAGTTTGGATTCCATTCCCTTATTTATACATTGAACATACAATCTCCACACCTTTCTAATACATAATCATTAACCTGTCTTTGTGCGCTCATCTTCATTGCTTAACAGTTTTCTCGCATAGTCTTTAAAGCCGTAGTCTTTTTAATTCACTGCGCTTGCGCAGGAGGAGTGGGGGGGGTACTTGCTTCAGTCCTTAATCGGCTTGGCGGTCGCGATCTCCCCCTACCCGAATTACCTCTTACCCAGTTTCTCCTATTTTGTGCATGCCCATTTGTGCTACCGTCCCCTTATATTTGAAGGCCAGCACCTAACAGCAGTTCCCTCAATGTCCAAAACACAAAGCAACGAGAGGCTATCGCATCCCTCACTGCCATCCCAGCGCTCCCAGACCACAGGAGCTCATCCTACAGAAACCCCTCCTGAACAACACGGCTTCGACGGCCGCACAAGACAGCCCAGACCCGTCCCCGTCCTCCCACGCTGCGCTCACCCTGCCCACGCTCCTCCCAGTCCCACCTTTTCTGGCCGCTGCTCCTAACGCCTCCATCGCCATGGCATGGAAGAGCGTGTCCATCTTCAACCGCAGCTCCAACGGCAGCTTCTGGTCCCCCTCCATGGTGCCGTCGGGTGCCGGGCTCCCTGCCAGGCACAGCCAGCCCCAGGCGCTCCTGCGGACGCAGGACCTCACTTTGTACCAGGACTGCCGGAGCTGCTGCGGGCTGAGTGCCTGCCCCAGGCCCCTGTACCCCACCGAGGGCAGGGGCTCCATCCCGACCCTCTGCAGCTGGTCCAGGGCTGCAGGGGAGGGGGGCTGTGCCCATGGGGACAGGGGCTGCGTGGGCAGCACAGAGGGGAGAGCCTGCCCTGGCCCAGCCGGCTGCAGGTCTGCGCTGCCGGGATCGCTGCCTCGCACCGCGCTCATCTCTGCCCTTGGGGCTCCCTGGGCGCCGAGAGCAGGGAGCGATGCCTGCGAGCTCCCGCTGTCCCCAGCGCTCCTGGGCAGAGGCGCGTTGCGCTCCCGGCAGCACCTCTCGGGGGCTATTTCGGGGAGAAGCTGGGCTATCTCCCACATGTAGACCGGCTCCCCGCCGATGGCCAGCTCAAAGCCCAGCCCCAGTTTCAGCTGCAGATCCTCCTCGTGCACCAGGAGGTCCATGGTCTGGAGGACGGCGGCCAGCACGGGCAGGTCCTGTTCTGCCGCGGGCTCGCTGCGGTGCGGGCAGCTGCCACAGAGGCATCGACGGCACTGCAGGCACACGAGGTAGTCTTTCCTCAGGACTTCTCTCCAAATTGGACACATATGGGTTTGATGGGTGGACTGTTCGATGGATAAGGAATTGTCTGGATGGTCGCATCCAGAGGGTCGTGGTCAATGGCACGATGTCCACATGGAGACTGGTGACAAGTGGAGTCCCTCAGGGGTCCGTACTGGGACCGGTGCTGTTTAACATCTTCATCAAGGACATAGACAGGGGGATCGAGTGCACCCTCAGCAAGTTTGCAGACGACACCAAGCTGAGTGGTGCAGCTGACACACCAGAAGGACAAGATGGCATCCAAAGGGACCTGGACAAGCTGGAGAGGTGGGCCTGTGTGACCCTCATGAGGTTCAACAAGGCCAAGTGCAGGGTCCTGCAGCTGGGACGGGGCAACCCCTGGCATCCATACAGGCTGGGGGACGCAGGGATGGAGAGCAGCCCTGCGGAGAAGGACTTGGGGGTGCTGGGGGATGAAAAGCCGGACACGAGCCGGCAATGTGCGCTGGCAGCCCAGAAAGCCAAGCCCATCCTGGGCTGCATCCCCAGCAGCGTGGGCAGCGGGGCGAGGGAGGGGGCTCTGCCCCTCTGCTCCGCTCTGCTCAGCCCCCCCTGGAGCCCTGCGCCCAGCTCGGGGGCCCTCAGCACCGCACAGACAGGGACCTGTTGGAGCGGGGCCAGAGGAGGCCACAGAAATGGTCCGAGGGCTGGAGCAGCTCTGCTCTGAGGCCAGGCTGGGAGAGCTGGGCTTGTGCAGCCTGGGGAAGAGAAGGCTGCGGGGAGACCTTCCTGCGGCCCTGCACTGCTGGAAGGGGCTGCAGGAAAGGTGGGGACAGGCTTTGGAGCAGGGCCTGCAGCCACAGGACAAGGGCGAATGGTTTTAAACTGAAAGAGGGAAAATTTAGATCAGATATGAGGAAGAAATTCTGTCCTGTGAGGGTGGTGAGGCAGTGGCACAGGTTGCCCAGAGCGGTGGGAGATGCCCCATCCCTGGCAACATCCCAGGCCAGGTTGGACGGGGCTCTGAGCACCCTGCTCTGGTTGAAGCTGTCCCTGCTCACTGCAGGGGGTTGGGCTGGGTGGCCTCTGAAGGTCCCTTCCCACCCAAAGCATTCCGTGACTCTATGAAAGGGAAAGGAGGAAGGAGGGCAGAGCTCAGCGCCCGTGGGTCCCGCGATGCCCACGCTGAACATGGCCTCCTCCGGCGCTGGCAGCGCAGGGGCTCTGGGAGGCCGCTCCAGAGCCGCAGCAGCAGAGCGGGGTCCCCCAGCCCGGGGGGTGCACGCTGGCGCCTCCGAGTCGCCTCTTTTATGGGCCAGGCCCCGCCTCTCGTCCCGCCCCCTCCCCCTGGTTCCAGAATGTTCTTCCCAGAATGTGCCGCGCAGGCCCCGCTGGGGGGTGGCGAGGCCTCTCGCGGGGCTCCTGAGGGCGGGACCGCGCCTCCCCCCACACGGCTCCGCCCCCGGTGCTGTGCACACCCCGGTTCGTCGCCATGGGGGCCTTAACTTGTCCCTGTGCAGACCTTCACCGGCCCCCCCAGCCTTTGGGACGTTAACTCTGTCAGGCCCTCACGGCTGCCGGGGGGGCATTGCCCCCACCCGCCCAAACACGCACGAGCGATCACAGAATCACAGAACCGCTGCGGTTGGAAAAGACCTTGAAGATGACCCAGTCCAGCCACTGAGCTGGCGCTGCCGAGCCCACCACTAAACCGCGTCCGCTTCAGAGGATGGGCACTGACGCAAGGCCGCGGGGGAGCTGTGAAGTACTTTTGGGGGCCTGGGTCCTCTGCGCTGCGCCGCTGGGCCTCCTCGTTTGCGTTCCTCCTCTGTGGGTGCCACTCGTGGCTTCGGTCCCAGAGCAATGGGGCGGGAGGATGGCGCTGAGCCCCCGGCTGTGCGTCCCTCAGCGGGGCTGGCAGAGGGGGCTGCTGCGGGGCAGCCGGGCTGGGGGGCTCGGAGCCCTCTGCCCAGTGACCGACCAACAGCTCGGAATCAAATCCCACGGACAGACCGACTGACCAACAAACAACTCTAAATCTAAACACCCACACAGACGGACTGACCAGCAAACAGCCCTCAACTGCAGACACACACACACAGACCGACTGACAAACAGCTCTGAATCAAATCGCTCGCACACACGCAGACCGACCAACAAACAGCTCTAAATCAAAGCACAGGCAGACAGACCAACCAACAAACAACTCTAGATCAATACACACACACAGAGACAGACCAACTGACAAGCAGCTCTGAATCACACAGACAGAGACCGACCAACAGCTCTAAATCACACGGACAGACCGACCGACCGACCGACCAACAGCTCTAAATCTAAACACATACACAGACAGACTGACCGACCAACAGCTCTAAATCTAAACACATACACAGACAGACTGACTGACAAACAGCTCTAAATCAAAGCACAGACAGACAGACCAACAGCTCTGAATCAAAGCCCATGGACAGACAGACCGACCAACAAACAACTCTAAATCTAAACACCCACACAGACAGACTGACCAGCAAACAGCTCTCAACTGCAGACACACACACACAGACCGACTGACAAACAGCTCTGAATCAAATCCCACGGACAGACAGACCAACCAACAAACAACTCTAGATCAATACACACACACAGAGACAGACCAACTGACAAACAGCTCTGAATCACACAGACAGACAGACCGACCAACAGCTCTGAATCACACAGACAGACCGACCGACCAACAGCCCTAAATCTAAACACATACACAGACAGACTGACTGACAAACAGCTCTGAATCACACAGACAGACAGACAGACCAACAGCCCTAAATCTAAACACATACACAGACAGACTGACTGACAAACAGCTCTGAATCACACAGGCAGACAGACAGACCAACAGCCCTAAATCTAAACACATACACAGACAGACAGACTGACAAACAGCTCTAAATCACACAGACAGACCGACCGACCAACAGCTCTGAATCAAATCACACGGACAGACAGACCGACCAACCAACAGCTCTAAATCTAAACACACACGCAGACAGACTGACCCGCAAACAGCTCTCAACTGCAGACAGATGCACACAGACCGACTGACAAACAGCTCTGAATCAAATCGCTCGCACACACGCAGACCGACCGAAAAACAGCTTTAAAACTGATCACACGCACACAGAGACAAACAGCTCTAAAGCAAATCGCACAGACCGACCGACCAACAAACAGCTTTAAAACAGATCACACGCACACACACGGACAGACTGACAAACAGCTCTAAAGCAAATCGCACAGAGGCAGACGGACAACCAGTTCTGAATGCAATCGCACACGCACCCCCCGAGGTCAGCCATGATCAAAATCTCCCTTCTCCTGAGCTCCATGAATTGCTCACGTTGATGTGCCGGCATTTGTCGGCGGGCGGGCGCTGACCCTCGCGAAATCAGGCCTTTGAGCCCTCGCGGAATCGTCGACGGACGATCCTTCGATCCTCGCGAAATCTGCCCCGAGAGGCGTCCCGGCTCCGGGGGAGGTGCTGGCTCACGCAGCCCGCTGCGGTCCCCCCGAGCTCGAAAGGTCTGCCTTTGGGATCGCTGTTGAGAGCGTCGCCGGGGATCGGCTTTGGCCAGCGCTTTGCATTCTGGCCACGATCCGTGCGAGGCGTTGCGGTATGCGATCCAGGCAGCGGGGGGCCCAGGCGTGGCCGGGGAGCGTCTGACGCCCACGTTGCGCCACGTGTGACCCAGAGAACAGCACCACAGGGCTGATCCGGGGGTCTCCGAGTGGCCCGAGTCTGCGCTGCCGGGATCGCTGCCTCGCACCGCGCTCATCTCTGCCCTTGGGGCTCCCTGGGCCCTGAGAGCGGGGAGCGATGCCTGCGAGCTCCCGCTGTCCCCAGCGCTCCTGTGTTACCTGGAAATAAAGCTCCCGAAACCAAAACTGGTTTTGGAAGGAGATATGGCTTTATTCTGCACAGGGTGCAAGGTGGAAGAGCTCCACAAATCAAGCACACCAAGTTTGGATTCCATTCCCTTATTTATACATTGAACATACAATCTCCACACCTTTCTAATACATAATCATTAACCTGTCTTTGTGCGCTCATCTTCATTGCTTAACAGTTTTCTCGCATAGTCTTTAAAGCCGTAGTCTTTTTAATTCACTGCGCTTGCGCAGGAGGAGTGGGGGGGGGTACTTGCTTCAGTCCTTAATCGGCTTGGCGGTCGCGATCTCCCCCTACCCGAATTACCTCTTACCCAGTTTCTCCTATTTTGTGCATGCCCATTTGTGCTACCGTCCCCTTATATTTGAAGGCCAGCACCTAACAGCAGTTCCCTCAATGTCCAAAACACAAAGCAACAACAGGCCATCGCATCCCTCACTGCCATCCCAGCGCTCCCAGACCACAGGAGCTCGTCCAACAGAAACCCCTCCTGAACAACACGGCTTCGACGGCCGCACAAGACAGCCCAGACCCGTCCCCGTCCTCCCACGCTGCGCTCACCCTGCCCACGCTCCTCCCAGTCCCACCTTTTCTGGCCGCTGCTCCTCACGCCTCCATCGCCATGGCATGGAAGAGCGTGTCCATCTTCAACCGCAGCTCCAACGGCAGCTTCTGGTCCCCCTCCATGGTGCCGTCGGGTGCCGGGCTCCCTGCCAGGCACAGCCAGCCCCAGGCGCTCCTGCGGACGCAGGACCTCACTTTGTACCAGGACTGCCGGAGCTGCTGCGGGCTGAGTGCCTGCCCCAGGCCCCTGTACCCCACCGAGGGCAGGGGCTCCATCCCGACCCTCTGCAGCTGGTCCAGGGCTGCAGGGGAGGGGGGCTGTGCCCATGGGGACAGGGGCTGCGTGGGCAGCACAGAGGGGAGAGCCTGCCCCGGCCCTGTCGGCTGCAGGTCTGCGCTGCCGGGATCGCTGCCTCGCACCGCGCTCATCTCTGCCCTTGGGGCTCCCTGGGCACCGAGAGCAGGGAGCGATGCCTGCGAGCTCCCGCTGTCCCCAGCGCTCCTGGGCAGAGGCGCGTTGCGCTCCCGGCAGCACCTCTCGGGGG
Source organism: Pelecanus crispus (assembly GCF_030463565.1). Taxonomy (NCBI): domain Eukaryota; kingdom Metazoa; phylum Chordata; class Aves; order Pelecaniformes; family Pelecanidae; genus Pelecanus; species Pelecanus crispus. Next base: position 131,569,472 of record NC_134645.1, read on the forward strand.
CTATTTCGGGGAGAAGCTGGGTTATCTCCCACACGTAGACCGGCTCACCGCCGATGGCCAGCTTAAAGCCCAGCCCCAGTTTCAACTGCAGGTCCTCCTCGTGCACCAGGAGGTCCATGGTCTGGAGGACGGCGGCCAGCACGGGCAGGTCCTGTTCTGCCGCGGGCTCGCTGCGGTGCGGGCAGCTGCCAAAGAGGCATCGACGGCACTGCAGGCACACGAGGTAGTCTTTCCTCAGGACTCCGCAGAAGACTGGAATACTGCTGTCCTGCGTTGCCTTCAGCTGTCGCAGCAGGTCGAAGCAGCTTCCAGTTATGTCCTCGGATTGCAGCAAGGAACCTGGCGAGCTCCTCCACGTTGGTGTCGGCGGGCTGGTTCCTGAGGAGCGCCGAGCTGCTGGCAGCGCTGCCATTGCCCCCCTGACCCGTGGCTCCCGTCTCCCGGGGCAGCTGCACCGCAGAGGCTGCTTCAGCAGCCCAGCTACTTTCCCACCATGCTCCTCCGTGTATCAGGAGGCTTCTATCAGGAATAGTGTGGCCAGCAGCAGCAGGGCAGTGCCACCTCTGCCCATTTTTTGAACCCCTCCAGGGATGGGGACTCCCCCACCTCTCTGGGCAGCCTGTTCCAATGCTTGACCACCCTTTCTGTGGAGAAATTTTTCCTAATATCCAATCTAAACCTCCCCTGGCGCAGCTTGAGCCCATTTCCTCTCATCCTGTTGCTTGTTCCTTGGGAGAAGAGCCCGACCCCCCTCCCTGCCCCCTCCTGTCCGGAGCTGCAGAGCGATCAGGTCTCCCCTCAGCCTCCTCTTCTCCAGGCTGAACACCCCCAGCTCCCTCAGCCGCTCCCCACCAGCCCTGTGCTCCAGACCCTTCCCCAGCTCCGCTGCCCTTCCCTGGACACGCTCCAGCACCCCAATGTCCTTCTTGGAGCGAGGGGCCCAAAACTGGACACAGCATTCCAGGTGCGGCCTCACCAGCGCCGAGCACAGGGGGACGATCCCTGCCCTGCTCCTGCTGGCCACACTATTCCTGATACAAGCCAGGATGCTGTTGGCCTTCTTGGCCACCTGGGCACACTGCTGGCTCATGTTCAGCCGCTGTCGACCAACACCCCCAGGTCCTTTTCGGCCAGGCAGCTTTCCAGCCACTCTTCCCCAAGCCTGCAGCACTGCATGGGGTTGTTGTGACCCAAGTGCAGGACCCGGCACTTGGCCTTGTTGAACCTCACACAGTTGGCCTCTGCCCATGGGTCCAGTCTGTCCAGGTCCCTCTGCAGGGCCATCTCTTACCTGTATTATAAAATAAGTCCTGAATCACACAAAGTATGTTTAGAGAGGAGACACTGCTTTATTATGGTGGAATACTTCCAGAAATCAAGCACACCGCTCAGTCAGGCGAGTACAGCACTTCTACAATTTGTTGACACCTATTCGTTTTCTAAACTCTTCTTCTTACTAAGTAGCCGCTCATTAATCTAGATATTCCTCGCTTCAATTTAAAGCTACAGTGTGATTTTAATTTACTGCACATGCTCAAGGACGGGGGTTATTCCTTTTAGTCTGCCATGGAGTCGGTGGTCGCAATCTCCTCCTGATGCCTTTACCCTTCCCCAGTTACTGTCACTTCTGCTGACTTCCCGTGCGTGGCGTTCTCATCTTCACCACCTTCCCTGTAGCAGGATGTTTCCATCCTTGCAGTTCTTCCTTGTGGGATGGCAGTGGGGGGTTGCTGCCAGGGCCAGCAGCAGGTAGCCATCACGGTGGCCCATCCTGGCTTAGGGGTGGAGGTGGGTGGCCCAGAGGGACCTTCCCTGCCCGCTCCCCCGCAGGCCCTGGGCTTGCGAGCACCCCTCCTGCGGTGCACTGACCCCCAAACCCTGACCCAGGGGCTCTCTGGACTGGCTGCTCCCCAACGGCGTCACGATCTCCGGTGCCACCGCAGCCCTGGGTCGCCGTGGCAGCCATTGTGTGCCGACGTGATGTCACCATCACATCACAAACGTGGCCCTTATTTCAGTGCACTTCGGGGAGGCTCGGGGGTCACTTTGGCTGCAAGCGAGCCAGCGAGCAGCTGGGCAGGAGTGTACAAGCCATCAGAGATGGGAAAAAAAGCAGCTAAGAAGGTAGGAGCGGGGTGCTTGGGTGTCACCCCAAGCTCTCCTCCCCTCGCGGGATCTCGCCGGGTTTCTCGGCCTGCCCAGCTCATCCCTCTGCACATCCCCTCGTCATGCAGACCCTCTGGAGATGCTGGCACTCCCTGTGCGAGATGGAGGAGTGGAAGCTGCTGCTGATGCTCTATGTGCTGAGCCTGAGCGTCTGGGGCTTCTGCACGCTCACGCTGCCCTGCATCCCCGGCTTGTTTATCACCCTGGCTCTGGGCATCTTGATGGGCTGGTGTCCCAAGGGCAAGGTAGGTGTGCGTCTTGGTGTTGCCCCAAATGCTCCCGGGGCAGGGCTTAGCCCGGGGCAGAGCCCATCCTAGGGGTGCTCGGGAAACGCCCCGTTTTGGCAGGGAGCAGTGAAGAGTGGCCATTGCCCACCCAGCCGGGCCCCTGCTCTGGAGACACTGAGGCACCCGGTGCCGCTGGGGCAGCCGGCTTGGGGCCGGGGCCACTCCTGTCCCTGTAGCTCCAGTTGCCCTTGGCAGGGCCCTTGCTTCCCGGGCAGGGGCCCTCCTGGCTGAGGGGAGACAGCCCGCGCTGACCCGGGGCTTGCTTTTGGGGCGCAGGGGAACCCTGCGGGGAAGAGGCGTCGGCGAAGCGGGAGGAAGGAGCCGAGAGGTGAGCAGCCCCGTGCCAGAGCTGCGCCGGGCTCCGCAGCGGCTCCCGGCCGAGAGAGGCCGTGGGTGGCAGCTGGAGCTCCCGCGCCGGCTGCCCTTGCTCACTCTCCCTCTGCCTCCTCCCGCAGCAGCCTCCTTTCCTTGGCAAGACGTGGAGGGGTCTACGGAGAGCCCGGAGGCGGGGTAAGGAGAGCCCTTCCCTGCGGGGGGCAGCCCCCTGCGGGAGCCCCTGGCTGGGGACCCCCACTGGGGGGTCCCTGTGCCCCCGTGGCCCTGGGGAGGCTGCGGGGTGGGCGAGAGCAGGACGCGGCCACTGGTCCCACGGGTGGCCCTAGCCCCTCTCTGCCCTCGGCCCCCGGCCCGGGCTGCCCCTTTTCTGCCGGGGCTGGAAGGCGCCCGGCCCCTCGCTCTGCGCCTGGGGCTGCTGGGCTGGCCTTGCCCCATGTCCCCCAGAGCCCACCCGACCCGCAGCATCCCCGAGCTGGCGGGGCCGGCTGCGGGGAGCTGGGAGATCACCCGGTGGGTCAGAAGGCAGCGAGGGGCTGCTGGGCCTACCCTGTCCCACAGCAGCCCCCGCAGTCCGGCCGGTATTTGTCCCCGCAGGTGGGGGAAGCCCCACGGAGGAGCATGGTGGGAAAGCAGCTGGGCTGCTGAAGCAGCCTCTGCGGTGCAGCTGCCCCAGGAGATGGGAGCCACGGGTCAGGGGGGCAATGGCAGCGCTGCCAGCAGCTCGGCGCTCCTCAGGAACCAGCCCGCCGACACCAACGTGGAGGAGCTCGCCAGGTCCCTGCTGCAATCCCAGGACATAACCAGAATCTGCTTCGACCTGCTGCGACAGCTGAAGGCAACGCAGGACAGCAGTATTCCAGTCTTCTGCGGAGTCCTGAGGAAAGACTACCTCGTGTGCCTGCAGTGCCGTCGATGCCTCTTTGGCAGCTGCCCGCACCGCAGCGAGCCCGCGGCAGAACAGGACCTGCCCGTGCTGGCCGCCGTCCTCCAGACCATGGACCTCCTGGTGCATGAGGAGGATCTGCAGTTTAAAGTGGGGCTGTGCTTTGAGCTGGCCATCGGTGGGGAGCCAGTCTACGTGTGGGAGATAACCCAGCTTCTCCCCGAAATAGCCCCCGAGAGGTGCTGCCAGGAGTGCAACGCGCCTCTGCCCAGGAGCGCTGGGGACAGCGGGAGCTCGCAGGCATCGCTCCCTGCTCTCGGTGCCCAGGAAGCACCAAGGGCAGAGGTGAGCGCGGTGCGAGGCAGCGATCCCGGCAGCGCAGATCTGCAGCCGACAGGGCCGGGGCAGGCTCTCCCCTCTGTGCTGCCGACGCAGCCCCTGTCCCCATGGGCACAGCCCCCCTCCCCTGCAGCCCTGGACCAGCTGCAGAGGGTCGGGATGGAGCCCCTGCCCTTGGTGGGGTACAGGGGCCTGGGGCAGGGGGTCAGCCCGCAGCAGATTCGGCAGTCGTGGTATAAAGTGAAGTCCTGCGTCCGGAGGAGCTGGCTGTGCCTGGCAGGGAGCCTGACACCCGATGGCACCACAGAAGGGGAGCAGGAGCTGCCATTGGAGCTGCAGTTGAAGATGGACGCGCTCTTCCACGCCATGGAGATGGAGGTGTGAGGAGCGGCGGCCAGAAAAGGTGGGACTGGTGCGGCCGTCGAAGCCGTGTTGTTCAGGAGGGGTTTCTGTAGGACGAGCTCCTGTGGTCTGGGAGCGCTGGGATGGCGGTGAGAGATGCGATGGCCTCTTGTTGCTTTGTGTTTTGGACACTGAGGGAACTACTGTTAGGGAAGGTGCACGGAGAGGCAGGATGGGGCACAGAGGCAGAGAGGGGCGCAGGACCCCAATGCGTGGAAGCGGCCGGGGGAGGCTTGTGCCCTGCGGGGCTTGCCGAGGGCAAGGGCAGATGCCAGGGATGCCCAGGAGATGCCCGCTGCTCGCACACCCCAAAGCCCCATCGCTCAGGGATGCTTTTAGACCTCAGGGCCCCCCTCTGCCCCAGTCTGGGCCTCTGCATGGCGTCCCTGCCTTGGGGTTTCCAGCGTGGGAACAAAATGGGGGCTCTGGAGTCCCTCCTCACCTCCCTTCTCTCTTCTAGGGTGGGCAAGAGGAGCCTGCCCACTGGGCAGCCCCCCCAGCGCAGCCTGCAGACGACAGAGAAGCGGCTGGGGCTGCCCAGCTCAGAAGCAGCCCCTCAGTCTCGCTGCTGGCTGTCCCCAGACCTGCAGGAGCAGCGAGCGAGGTCCTGCCAGCCCCCCATCAACTGCACCCTGCCCGGGGACACGGGTCTGTGTTGGGGCCAGCCGGACGTTGGAGCTGAGCGAGGAAGTCCCTGAGCTGCTGGACCACGTCAGACCCCCCAACGAGGCCAGCCCGGGGCACGTCCGGCAGACGTCCGTCCTTGCCGTGCCGCCGGCAGCACCAGTGCTGCAGGACCTTGCTGCCTGCTTGGCCCCCGTCCTGCCCCGAGGGGAAGGCAGAGCCCAGCCTGGTTTGCTCCCTGTGCAGCCATGGCCCCAAGGACAAGAGGAGAGCACCTCGTGCTCTGCTGCGATGGAGCAAAGATCCGCCTGGCCTCTCTGCAGGCTTCCAGCAGCAGCCAACCCCAAAGAGCAGCCATGAGCGCCTTCCCCAGGAACGCGAGACCTTGGCGGAGAACTCGGCAGTGAAACTAAGCCTGCATTGAATAAAAAAGAGTAGTGTGCTTGAAATATCCCCGAGAGCTCTTCATTTATTGAATGAACCAGGGGACAGTGACCTCCAGGGCTCTGAGGGTGTCGGGGACGGTGCTGGCAGCGGGGACCGGCATTGGGGCCACTCAGCCAGCCATCCCCTCCTGGGGTCTCGATCCAGCCACGATGGCTTCATTCAACCCAGCAGAGCCGAGATCCTGACAGGGGCTTGGAGTGACCCCAAAAGCCTTCCCCAACAACCCCCCTTTGGGGGATGCCTTTCAGTTCTCCTGTCCCACCCACCCAAGGAGAGAGAACAGGCAGGCAGCAGAGCCGCTTGTAGCAGAGCCCAGCAGGGAGGATCAATTCCCTGGAAAGATAACGTCACTCTTATCTTCAAGAAGGGCCAGAAGGAGGACCTGAGAGGAACCACAGGTCAGTCAGGCTTGTAACCCCTCTGTGTGGGACCTGGGGGGACCTCCTGGCAGCCCCGGACAGGGTAGGCCCAGCAGCCCCTCGCTGCCTTCTGACCCACCGGGTGATCTCCCAGCTCCCCGCAGCCGGCCCCGCCAGCTCGGGGATGCTGCGGGTCGGGTGGGCTCTGGGGGACATGGGGCAAGGCCAGCCCAGCAGCCCCAGGCGCAGAGCGAGGGGGCCGGGCGCCTTCCAGCCCCGGCAGAAAAGGGGCAGCCCGGGCCGGGGGCCGAGGGCAGAGAGGGGCTAGGGCCACCCGTGGGACCAGTGGCCGCGTCCTGCTCTCGCCCACCCGCAGCCTCCCCAGGGCCACGGGGGCACAGGGACCCCCCAGTGGGGGTCCCCAGCCAGGGGCTCCCGCAGGGGGCTGCCCCCCGCAGGGAAGGGCTCTCCTTACCCCGCCTCCGGGCTCTCCGTAGACCCCTCCACGTCTTGCCAAGGAAAGGAGGCTGCTGCGGGAGGAGGCAGAGGGAGAGTGAGCAAAGGCAGCCGGCGCGGGGGCTCCAGCTGCCACCCACGGCCTCTCTCGGCCGGGAGCCGCTGCGGAGCCCGGCGCAGCTCTGGCACGGGGCTGCTCACCTCTCGGCTCCTTCCTCCCGCTTCGCCGATGCCTCTTCCCTGCAGGGTTCCCCTGCACCCCAAAAGCAAGCCCCGGGTCAGCGCGGGCTGTCTCCCCTCAGCCAGGAGGGCCCCTGCCCGGGAAGCAAGGGCCCTGCCAAGGGCAACTGGAGCTACAGGGACAGGAGTGGCCCTGGGCTGCCACAGCAGCACCGGGTGGCTCAGTGGCTCCAGAGCAGGGGCCCGGCTGGGTGGGCAATGGCCACTCTTCACTGCTCCCTGCCAAAACAGGGCCCTTCCCGAGCACCCCGGGGATGGGCTCTGCCCCGGGCTAAGCCCTGCCCCGGGAGCATTTGGGGCAACACCAAGACGCACACCTACCTTGCCCTTGGGACACCAGCCCATCAAGATGCCCAGAGCCAGGGTGATAAACAAGCCGGGGATGCAGGGCAGCGTGAGCGTGCAGAGGCCCCAGACGCTCAGGCTCAACACGTAGAGCAGCAGCAGCAGCTTCCACTCCTCCATCTCGCACAGGGAGTGCCAGCATCTGCAGAGGGTCTGCATGACGAGGGGATGTGCAGAGGGATGAGCTGGGCAGGACAAGAAACCCGGTGAGATCCCGCAAGGGGAGGAGAGCTTGGGGTGACAGCCAAGCACCCCGCTCCTACCTTCTTGGTTGCTTTCTTTCCCATCCCTGATGAGGTTTGGGCACTCTTGCCCAGCTTGCCCAGCGGGCAGGCTCCCCTTGCCCACCCCAGAATAGAGAAGGGAGGAGAGGAGGGACCCCTGGGCCCCATTTTGTCCCCGAGCTGGAACCCCCGGGGCAGGGATGCCCTGCAGAGGCCCAGACTGGGGCAGAGGGGGGCCCTGAGGTCCAAAAGCATCCCTGAGCGAAGGGGCTTTGGGGTGTGCGAGCAGCGGGCATCTCCTGGGCATCCCTGGCATCTGCCCTTGCCCTCGGCAAGTCCCGCAGGGCACAAGCCTCCCCCGGCCGCTTCCACGCATCGGGGTCCTGCGCCCCTCTCTGCCTCCGTGCCCCATCCTGCCTCTCCACACTTTCCCTAAAAGCAGTTCCCTCAGCGTCCAAAACACAAATCAACAACAGGCCATCGCATCTCTCACTGCCATCCCAGCGCTCCCAGACCACAGGAGCTCGTCCAACAGAAACCCCTCCTGAACAACACGGCTTCGACGGCCGCACAAGACAGCCCAGACCCGTCCCCGTCCTCCCACGCTGCGCTCACCCTGCCCACGCTCCTCCCAGTCCCACCTTTTCTGGCCGCTGCTCCTCACACCTCCATCGCCATGGCGTGGAAGAGCGTGTCCATCTTCAACCGCAGCTCCAACGGCAGCTTCTGGTCCCCCTCCATGGTGCCGTCGGGTGCCGGGCTCCCTGCCAGGCACAGCCAGCCCCAGGCGCTCCTGCGGACGCAGGACTTCACTTTGTACCAGGACTGCCGGAGCTGCTGCGGGCTGACCCCTTGCCCCAGGCCCCTGTACCCCACCGAGGGCAGGGGCTCCATCCCGACCCTCTGCAGCTGGTCCAGGGCTGCAGGGGAGGGGGGCTGTGCCCATGGGGACAGGGGCTGCGTGGGCAGCACAGAGGGGAGAGCCTGCCCCGGCCCTGTCGGCTGCAGATCTGCGCTGCCGGGATCGCTGCCTCGCACCGCGCTCATCTCTGCCCTTGTGGCTCCCTGGGCACCGAGAGCAGGGAGCGATGCCTGCGAGCTCCCGCTGTCCCCAGCGCTCCTGGGCAGAGGCGCGTTGCGCTCCCGGCAGCACCTCTCGGGGGCTATTTCGGGGAGAAGCTGGGTTATCTCCCACATGTAGAGCGGCTCCCCGCTGATGGCCAGCTCAAAGCCCAGCCCCAGTTTCAGCTGCAGATCCTCCTCGTGCACCAGGAGGTCCATGGTCTGGAGGACGGCAGCCAGCACGGGCAGGTCCTGTTCTGCCGCGGGCTCGCTGCGGTGCGGGCAGCTGCCACAGAGGCATCAACGGCACTGCAGGCACACGAGGTAGTCTTTCCTCAGGACTTCTCTCCAAATTGGACACATATGGGTTTGATGGGTGGACTGTTCGATGGATAAGGAATTGTCTGGATGGTCGCATCCAGAGGGTCGTGGTCAATGGCACGATGTCCACATGGAGACTGGTGACAAGTGGAGTCCCTCAGGGGTCCGTACTGGGACCGGTGCTGTTTAACATCTTCATCAAGGACATAGACAGGGGGATCGAGTGCACCCTCAGCAAGTTTGCAGACGACACCAAGCTGAGTGGTGCAGCTGACACACCAGAAGGACAAGATGGCATCCAAAGGGACCTGGACAAGCTGGAGAGGTGGGCCTGTGTGACCCTCATGAGGTTCAACAAGGCCAAGTGCAGGGTCCTGCAGCTGGGACGGGGCAACCCCTGGCATCCATACAGGCTGGGGGACGCAGGGATGGAGAGCAGCCCTGCGGAGAAGGACTTGGGGGTGCTGGGGGATGAAAAGCCGGACACGAGCCGGCAATGTGCGCTGGCAGCCCAGAAAGCCAAGCCCATCCTGGGCTGCATCCCCAGCAGCGTGGGCAGCGGGGCGAGGGAGGGGGCTCTGCCCCTCTGCTCCGCTCTGCTCAGCCCCCCCTGGAGCCCTGCGCCCAGCTCGGGGGCCCTCAGCACCGCACAGACAGGGACCTGTTGGAGCGGGGCCAGAGGAGGCCACAGAAATGGTCCGAGGGCTGGAGCAGCTCTGCTCTGAGGCCAGGCTGGGAGAGCTGGGCTTGTGCAGCCTGGGGAAGAGAAGGCTGCGGGGAGACCTTCCTGCGGCCCTGCACTGCTGGAAGGGGCTGCAGGAAAGGTGGGGACAGGCTTTGGAGCAGGGCCTGCAGCCACAGGACAAGGGCGAATGGTTTTAAACTGAAAGAGGGAAAATTTAGATCAGATATGAGGAAGAAATTCTGTCCTGTGAGGGTGGTGAGGCAGTGGCACAGGTTGCCCAGAGCGGTGGGAGATGCCCCATCCCTGGCAACATCCCAGGCCAGGTTGGACGGGGCTCTGAGCACCCTGCTCTGGTTGAAGCTGTCCCTGCTCACTGCAGGGGGTTGGGCTGGGTGGCCTCTGAAGGTCCCTTCCCACCCAAAGCATTCCGTGACTCTATGAAAGGGAAAGGAGGAAGGAGGGCAGAGCTCAGCGCCCGTGGGTCCCGCGATGCCCACGCTGAACATGGCCTCCTCCGGCGCTGGCAGCGCAGGGGCTCTGGGAGGCCGCTCCAGAGCCGCAGCAGCAGAGCGGGGTCCCCCAGCCCGGGGGGTGCACGCTGGCGCCTCCGAGTCGCCTCTTTTATGGGCCAGGCCCCGCCTCTCGTCCCGCCCCCTCCCCCTGGTTCCAGAATGTTCTTCCCAGAATGTGCCGCGCAGGCCCCGCTGGGGGGTGGCGAGGCCTCTCGCGGGGCTCCTGAGGGCGGGACCGCGCCTCCCCCCACACGGCTCCGCCCCCGGTGCTGTGCACACCCCGGTTCGTCGCCATGGGGGCCTTAACTTGTCCCTGTGCAGACCTTCACCGGCCCCCCCAGCCTTTGGGACGTTAACTCTGTCAGGCCCTCACGGCTGCCGGGGGGGCATTGCCCCCACCCGCCCAAACACGCACGAGCGATCACAGAATCACAGAACCGCTGCGGTTGGAAAAGACCTTGAAGATGACCCAGTCCAGCCACTGAGCTGGCGCTGCCGAGCCCACCACTAAACCGCGTCCGCTTCAGAGGATGGGCACTGACGCAAGGCCGCGGGGGAGCTGTGAAGTACTTTTGGGGGCCTGGGTCCTCTGCGCTGCGCCGCTGGGCCTCCTCGTTTGCGTTCCTCCTCTGTGGGTGCCACTCGTGGCTTCGGTCCCAGAGCAATGGGGCGGGAGGATGGCGCTGAGCCCCCGGCTGTGCGTCCCTCAGCGGGGCTGGCAGAGGGGGCTGCTGCGGGGCAGCCGGGCTGGGGGGCTCGGAGCCCTCTGCCCAGTGACCGACCAACAGCTCGGAATCAAATCCCACGGACAGACCGACTGACCAACAAACAACTCTAAATCTAAACACCCACACAGACGGACTGACCAGCAAACAGCCCTCAACTGCAGACACACACACACAGACCGACTGACAAACAGCTCTGAATCAAATCGCTCGCACACACGCAGACCGACCAACAAACAGCTCTAAATCAAAGCACAGGCAGACAGACCAACCAACAAACAACTCTAGATCAATACACACACACAGAGACAGACCAACTGACAAGCAGCTCTGAATCACACAGACAGAGACCGACCAACAGCTCTAAATCACACGGACAGACCGACCGACCGACCGACCAACAGCTCTAAATCTAAACACATACACAGACAGACTGACCGACCAACAGCTCTAAATCTAAACACATACACAGACAGACTGACTGACAAACAGCTCTAAATCAAAGCACAGACAGACAGACCAACAGCTCTGAATCAAATCCCACGGACAGACAGACCGACCAACAAACAACTCTAGATCAATACACACACACAGAGACAGACCAACTGACAAACAGCTCTGAATCACACAGACAGACAGACCGACCAACAGCTCTGAATCACACAGACAGACCGACCGACCAACAGCCCTAAATCTAAACACATACACAGACAGACTGACTGACAAACAGCTCTGAATCACACAGACAGACCGACCGACCAACAGCCCTAAATCTAAACACATACACAGACAGACTGACTGACAAACAGCTCTGAATCACACAGACAGACAGACAGACCAACAGCCCTAAATCTAAACACATACACAGACAGACAGACTGACAAACAGCTCTAAATCACACAGACAGACCGACCGACCAACAGCTCTGAATCAAATCACACGGACAGACAGACCGACCAACCAACAGCTCTAAATCTAAACACACACGCAGACAGACTGACCTGCAAACAGCTCTCAACTGCAGACAGATGCACACAGACCGACTGACAAACAGCTCTGGATCAAATCGCTCGCACACACGCAGACCGACCGAAAAACAGCTTTAAAACTGATCACACGCACACAGAGACAAACAGCTCTAAAGCAAATCGCACAGACCGACCGACCAACAAACAGCTTTAAAACAGATCACACGCACACACACGGACAGACTGACAAACAGCTCTAAAGCAAATCGCACAGAGGCAGACGGACAACCAGTTCTGAATGCAATCGCACACGCACCCCCCGAGGTCAGCCATGATCAAAATCTCCCTTCTCCTGAGCTCCATGAATTGCTCACGTTGATGTGCCGGCATTTGTCGGCGGGCGGGCGCTGACCCTCGCGAAATCAGGCCTTTGAGCCCTCGCGGAATCGTCGACGGACGATCCTTCGATCCTCGCGAAATCTGCCCCGAGAGGCGTCCCGGCTCCGGGGGAGGTGCTGGCTCACGCAGCCCGCTGCGGTCCCCCCGAGCTCGAAAGGTCTGCCTTTGGGATCGCTGTTGAGAGCGTCGCCGGGGATCGGCTTTGGCCAGCGCTTTGCATTCTGGCCACGATCCGTGCGAGGCGTTGCGGTATGCGATCCAGGCAGCGGGGGGCCCAGGCGTGGCCGGGGAGCGTCTGACGCCCACGTTGCGCCACGTGTGACCCAGAGAACAGCACCACAGGGCTGATCCGGGGGTCTCCGAGTGGCCCGAGTCTGCGCTGCCGGGATCGCTGCCTCGCACCGCGCTCATCTCTGCCCTTGGGGCTCCCTGGGCCCTGAGAGCGGGGAGCGATGCCTGCGAGCTCCCGCTGTCCCCAGCGCTCCTGTGTTACCTGGAAATAAAGCTCCCGAAACCAAAACTGGTTTTGGAAGGAGATATGGCTTTATTCTGCACAGGGTGCAAGGTGGAAGAGCTCCACAAATCAAGCACACCAAGTTTGGATTCCATTCCCTTATTTATACATTGAACATACAATCTCCACACCTTTCTAATACATAATCATTAACCTGTCTTTGTGCGCTCATCTTCATTGCTTAACAGTTTTCTCGCATAGTCTTTAAAGCCGTAGTCTTTTTAATTCACTGCGCTTGCGCAGGAGGAGTGGGGGGGGTACTTGCTTCACTCCTTAATCGGCTTGTCGGTCGCGATCTCCCCCTACCCGAATTGCCTCTTACCCAGTTTCTCCTATTTTGTGCATGCCCATTTGTGCTACCGTCCCCTTATATTTGAAGGCCAGCACCTAACAGCAGTTCCCTCAATGTCCAAAACACAAAGCAACGAGAGGCTATCGCATCCCTCACTGCCATCCCAGCGCTCCCAGACCACAGGAGCTCGTCCTACAGAAACCCCTCCTGAACAACACGGCTTTGACGGCCGCACAAGACAGCCCAGACCCGTCCCCGTCCTCCCACGCTGCGCTCACCCTGCCCACGCTCCTCCCAGTCCCACCTTTTCTGGCCGCTGCTCCTCACGCCTCCATCGCCATGGCGTGGAAGAGCGTGTCCATCTTCAACCGCAGCTCCAACGGCAGCTTCTGGTCCCCCTCCATGGTGCCGTCGGGTGCCGGGCTCCCTGCCAGGCACAGCCAGCCCCAGGCGCTCCTGCGGACGCAGGACCTCACTTTGTACCAGGACTGCCGGAGCTGCTGCGGGCTGAGTGCCTGCCCCAGGCCCCTGTACCCCACCGAGGGCAGGGGCTCCATCCCGACCCACTGCAGCTGCTCCAGGGCTGCAGGGGAGGGGGGCTGTGCCCATGGGGACAGGGGCTGCGTGGGCAGCACAGAGGGGAGAGCCTGCCCCGGCCCAGCCGGCTGCAGGTCTGCGCTGCCGGGATCGCTGCCTCGCACCGCGCTCATCTCTGCCCTTGGGGCTCCCTGGGCACCGAGAGCAGGGAGCGATGCCTGCGAGCTCCCGCTGTCCCCAGCGCTCCTGGGCAGAGGCGCGTTGCGCTCCCGGCAGCACCTCTCGGGGGCTATTTCGGGGAGAAGCTGGGTTATCTCCCACACGTAGACCGGCTCACCGCCGATGGCCAGCTTAAAGCCCAGCCCCAGTTTCAACTGCAGGTCCTCCTCGTGCACCAGGAGGTCCATGGTCTGGAGGACGGCGGCCAGCACGGGCAGGTCCTGTTCTGCCGCGGGCTCGCTGCGGTGCGGGCAGCTGCCAAAGAGGCATCGACGGCACTGCAGGCACACGAGGTAGTCTTTCCTCAGGACTCCGCAGAAGACTGGAATACTGCTGTCCTGCGTTGCCTTCAGCTGTTGCAGCAGGTCGAAGCAGCTTCCAGTTATGTCCTCGGATTGCAGCAAGGAACCTGGCGAGCTCCTCCACGTTGGTGTCGGCGGGCTGGTTCCTGAGGAGCGCCGAGCTGCTGGCAGCGCTGCCATTGCCCCCCTGACCCGTGGCTCCCGTCTCCCGGGGCAGCTGCACCGCAGAGGCTGCTTCAGCAGCCCAGCTGCTTTCCCACCATGCTCCTCCGTGGGGCTTCCCCCACCTGCGGGGACAAATACCGGCCGGACTGCGGGGGCTGCTGTGGGACAGGGTAGGCCCAGCAGCCCCTCGCTGCCTTCTGACCCACCGGGTGATCTCCCAGCTCCCCGCAGCCGGCCCCGCCAGCTCGGGGATGCTGCGGGTCGGGTGGGCTCTGGGGGACATGGGGCAAGGCCAGCCCAGCAGCCCCAGGCGCAGAGCGAGGGGCCGGGCGCCTTCCAGCCCCGGCAGAAAAGGGGCAGCCCGGGCCGGGGGCCGAGGGCAGAGAGGGGCTAGGGCCACCCGTGGGACCAGTGGCCGCGTCCTGCTCTCGCCCACCCGCAGCCTCCCCAGGGCCACGGGGGCACAGGGACCCCCCAGTGGGGGTCCCCAGCCAGGGGCTCCCGCAGGGGGCTGCCCCCCGCAGGGAAGGGCTCTCCTTACCCCGCCTCCGGGCTCTCCGTAGACCCCTCCACGTCTTGCCAAGGAAAGGAGGCTGCTGCGGGAGGAGGCAGAGGGAGAGTGAGCAAGGGCAGCCGGCGCGGGGGCTCCAGCTGCCACCCACGGCCTCTCTCGGCCGGGAGCCGCTGCGGAGCCCGGCGCAGCTCTGGCACGGGGCTGCTCACCTCTCGGCTCCTTCCTCCCGCTTCGCCGACGCCTCTTCCCCGCAGGGTTCCCCTGCGCCCCAAAAGCAAGCCCCGGGTCAGCGCGGGCTGTCTCCCCTCAGCCAGGAGGGCCCCTGCCCGGGAAGCAAGGGCCCTGCCAAGGGCAACTGGAGCTACAGGGACAGGAGTGGCCCTGGGCTGCCACAGCAGCACCGGGTGGCTCAGTGTCTCCAGAGCAGGGGCCCGGCTGGGTGGGCAATGGCCACTCTTCACTGCTCCCTGCCAAAACGGGGCCCTTCCCGAGCACCCCGGGGATGGGCTCTGCCCCGGGCTAAGCCCTGCCCCGGGAGCGTTTGGGGCAACACCAAGACGCACACCTACCTTGCCCTTGGGACACCAGCCCATCAAGATGCCCAGAGCCAGGGTGATAAACAAGCCGGGGATGCAGGGCAGCGTGAGCGTGCAGAGGCCCCAGACGCTCAGGCTCAACACGTAGAGCAGCAGCAGCAGCTTCCACTCCTCCATCTCGCACAGGGAGTGCCAGCATCTGCAGAGGGTCTGCATGACGAGGGGATGTGCAGAGGGATGAGCTGGGCAGGACAAGAAACCCGGTGAGATCCCGCAAGGGGAGGAGAGCTTGGGGTGACAGCCAAGCACCCCGCTCCTACCTTCTTGGTTGCTTTCTTTCCCATCCCTGATGAGGTTTGGGCACTCTTGCCCAGCTTGCCCAGCGGGCAGGCTCCCCTTGCCCACCCCAGAATAGAGAAGGGAGGAGAGGAGGGACCCCTGGGCCCCATTTTGTCCCCGAGCTGGAACCCCCGGGGCAGGGATGCCCTGCAGAGGCCCAGACTGGGGCAGAGGGGGGCCCTGAGGTCCAAAAGCATCCCTGAGCGAAGGGGCTTTGGGGTGTGCGAGCAGCGGGCATCTCCTGGGCATCCCTGGCATCTGCCCTTGCCCTCGGCAAGTCCCGCAGGGCACAAGCCTCCCCCGGCCGCTTCCACGCATCGGGGTCCTGCGCCCCTCTCTGCCTCCGTGCCCCATCCTGCCTCTCCACACTTTCCCTAAAAGCAGTTCCCTCAGTGTCCAAAACACAAATCAACAACAGGCCATCACATCTCTCACTGCCATCCCAGCGCTCCCAGACCACAGGAGCTCGTCCTACAGAAACCCCTCCTCAACAACACGGCTTCGACAGCCGCACAAGACAGCCCAGACCCGTCCCCGTCCTCCCACGCTGCACTCACCCTGCCCACGCTCCTCCCAGTCCCACCTTTTCTGGCCGCTGCTCCTCACGCCTCCATCGCCATGGCGTGGAAGAGCGTGTCCATCTTCAACCGCAGCTCCAACGGCAGCTTCTGGTCCCCCTCCATGGTGCCGTCGGGTGCCGGGCTCCCTGCCAGGCACAGCCAGCCCCAGGCGCTCCTGCGGACGCAGGACTTCACTTTGTACCAGGACTGCCGGAGCTGCTGCGGGCTGAGTGCCTGCCCCAGGCCCCTGTACCCCACCGAGGGCAGGGGCTCCATCCCGACCCTCTGCAGCTGCTCCAGGGCTGCAGGGGAGGGGGGCTGTGCCCATGGGGACAGGGGCTGCGTGGGCAGCACAGAGGGGAGAGCCTGCCCCGGCCCAGCCGGCTGCAGGTCTGCGCTGCCGGGATCGCTGCCTCGCACCGCGCTCATCTCTGCCCTTGGGGCTCCCTGGGCACCGAGAGCAGGGAGCGATGCCTGCGAGCTCCCGCTGTCCCCAGCGCTCCTGGGCAGAGGCGCGTTGCGCTCCCGGCAGCACCTCTCGGGGGCTATTTCGGGGAGAAGCTGGGTTATCTCCCACATGTAGAGCGGCTCCCCGCCGATGGCCAGCTCAAAGCCCAGCCCCAGTTTCAGCTGCAGATCCTCCTCGTGCACCAGGAGGTCCATGGTCTGGAGGACGGCGGCCAGCACGGGCAGGTCCTGTTCTGCCGCGGGCTCGCTGCGGTGCGGGCAGCTGCCAAAGAGGCATCGACGGCACTGCAGGCACACGAGGTAGTCTTTCCTCAGGACTCCGCAGAAGACTGGAATACTGCTGTCCTGCGTTGCCTTCAGCTGTCGCAGCAGGTCGAAGCAGCTTCCAGTTATGTCCTCGGATTGCAGCAAGGAACCTGGCGAGCTCCTCCACGTTGGTGTCGGCGGGCTGGTTCCTGAGGAGCGCCGAGCTGCTGGCAGCGCTGCCATTGCCCCCCTGACCCGTGGCTCCCGTCTCCCGGGGCAGCTGCACCGCAGAGGCTGCTTCAGCAGCCCAGCTGCTTTCCCACCATGCTCCTCCGTGGGGCTTCCCCCACCTGCGGGGACAAATACCGGCCGGACTGCGGGGGCTGCTGTGGGACAGGGTAGGCCCAGCAGCCCCTCGCTGCCTTCTGACCCACCGGGTGATCTCCCAGCTCCCCGCAGCCGGCCCCGCCAGCTCGGGGATGCTGCGGGTCGGGTGGGCTCTGGGGGACATGGGGCAAGGCCAGCCCAGCAGCCCCAGGCGCAGAGCGAGGGGCCGGGCGCCTTCCAGCCCCGGCAGAAAAGGGGCAGCCCGGGCCGGGGGCCGAGGGCAGAGAGGGGCTAGGGCCACCCGTGGGACCAGTGGCCGCGTCCTGCTCTCGCCCACCCGCAGCCTCCCCAGGGCCACGGGGGCACAGGGACCCCCCAGTGGGGGTCCCCAGCCAGGGGCTCCCGCAGGGGGCTGCCCCCCGCAGGGAAGGGCTCTCCTTACCCCGCCTCCGGGCTCTCCGTAGACCCCTCCACGTCTTGCCAAGGAAAGGAGGCTGCTGCGGGAGGAGGCAGAGGGAGAGTGAGCAAGGGCAGCCGGCGCGGGGGCTCCAGCTGCCACCCACGGCCTCTCTCGGCCGGGAGCCGCTGCGGAGCCCGGCGCAGCTCTGGCACGGGGCTGCTCACCTCTCGGCTCCTTCCTCCCGCTTCGCCGACGCCTCTTCCCCGCAGGGTTCCCCTGCGCCCCAAAAGCAAGCCCCGGGTCAGCGCGGGCTGTCTCCCCTCAGCCAGGAGGGCCCCTGCCCGGGAAGCAAGGGCCCTGCCAAGGGCAACTGGAGCTACAGGGACAGGAGTGGCCCTGGGCTGCCACAGCAGCACCGGGTGGCTCAGTGGCTCCAGAGCAGGGGCCCGGCTGGGTGGGCAATGGCCACTCTTCACTGCTCCCTGCCAAAACGGGGCCCTTCCCGAGCACCCCGGGGATGGGCTCTGCCCCGGGCTAAGCCCTGCCCCGGGAGCGTTTGGGGCAACACCAAGACGCACACCTACCTTGCCCTTGGGACACCAGCCCATCAAGATGCCCAGAGCCAGGGTGATAAACAAGCCGGGGATGCAGGGCAGCGTGAGCGTGCAGAGGCCCCAGACGCTCAGGCTCAACACGTAGAGCAGCAGCAGCAGCTTCCACTCCTCCATCTCGCACAGGGAGTGCCAGCATCTGCAGAGGGTCTGCATGACGAGGGGATGTGCAGAGGGATGAGCTGGGCAGGACAAGAAACCCGGTGAGATCCCGCAAGGGGAGGAGAGCTTGGGGTGACAGCCAAGCACCCCGCTCCTACCTTCTTGGTTGCTTTCTTTCCCATCCCTGATGAGGTTTGGGCACTCTTGCCCAGCTTGCCCAGCGGGCAGGCTCCCCTTGCCCACCCCAGAATAGAGAAGGGAGGAGAGGAGGGACCCCTGGGCCCCATTTTGTCCCCGAGCTGGAACCCCCGGGGCAGGGATGCCCTGCAGAGGCCCAGACTGGGGCAGAGGGGGGCCCTGAGGTCCAAAAGCATCCCTGAGCGAAGGGGCTTTGGGGTGTGCGAGCAGCGGGCATCTCCTGGGCATCCCTGGCATCTGCCCTTGCCCTCGGCAAGCCCCGCAGGGCACAAGCCTCCCCCGGCCGCTTCCACGCATCGGGGTCCTGCGCCCCTCTCTGCCTCCGTGCCCCATCCTGCCTCTCCACACTTTCCCTAAAAGCAGTTCCCTCAGTGTCCAAAACACAAATCAACAACAGGCCATCACATCTCTCACTGCCATCCCAGCGCTCCCAGACCACAGGAGCTCGTCCTACAGAAACCCCTCCTCAACAACACGGCTTCGACAGCCGCACAAGACAGCCCAGACCCGTCCCCGTCCTCCCACGCTGCACTCACCCTGCCCACGCTCCTCCCAGTCCCACCTTTTCTGGCCGCTGCTCCTCACGCCTCCATCGCCATGGCGTGGAAGAGCGTGTCCATCTTCAACCGCAGCTCCAACGGCAGCTTCTGGTCCCCCTCCATGGTGCCGTCGGGTGCCGGGCTCCCTGCCAGGCACAGCCAGCCCCAGGCGCTCCTGCGGACGCAGGACTTCACTTTGTACCAGGACTGCCGGAGCTGCTGCGGGCTGACCCCTTGCCCCAGGCCCCTGTACCCCACCGAGGGCAGGGGCTCCATCCCGACCCTCTGCAGCTGGTCCAGGGCTGCAGGGGAGGGGGGCTGTGCCCATGGGGACAGGGGCTGCGTGGGCAGCACAGAGGGGAGAGCCTGCCCCGGCCCTGTCGGCTGCAGGTCTGCGCTGCCGGGATCGCTGCCTCGCACCGCGCTCATCTCTGCCCTTGGGGCTCCCTGGGCACCGAGAGCAGGGAGCGATGCCTGCGAGCTCCCGCTGTCCCCAGCGCTCCTGGGCAGAGGCGCGTTGCGCTCCCGGCAGCACCTCTCGGGGGCTATTTCGGGGAGAAGCTGGGTTATCTCCCACATGTAGAGCGGCTCCCCGCCGATGGCCAGCTCAAAGCCCAGCCCCAGTTTCAGCTGCAGATCCTCCTCGTGCACCAGGAGGTCCATGGTCTGGAGGACGGCGGCCAGCACGGGCAGGTCCTGTTCTGCCGCGGGCTCGCTGCGGTGCGGGCAGCTGCCAAAGAGGCATCGACGGCACTGCAGGCACACGAGGTAGTCTTTCCTCAGGACTCCGCAGAAGACTGGAATACTGCTGTCCTGCGTTGCCTTCAGCTGTCGCAGCAGGTCGAAGCAGCTTCCAGTTATGTCCTCGGATTGCAGCAAGGAACCTGGCGAGCTCCTCCACGTTGGTGTTGGCGGGCTGGTTCCTGAGGAGCGCCGAGCTGCTGGCAGCGCTGCCATTGCCCCCCTGACCCGTGGCTCCCGTCTCCCGGGGCAGCTGCACCGCAGAGGCTGCTTCAGCAGCCCAGCTACTTTCCCACCATGCTCCTCCGTGTATCAGGAGGCTTGTATCAGGAATAGTGTGGCCAGCAGCAGCAGGGCAGTGCCACCTCTGCCCATTTTTTGAACCCCTCCAGGGATGGGGACTCCACCACCTCTCTGGGCAGCCTGTTCCAATGCTTGACCACCCTTTCTGTGGAGAAATTTTTCCTAATATCCAATCTAAACCTCCCCTGGCGCAGCTTGAGCCCATTTCCTCTCATCCTGTCGCTTGTTCCTTGGGAGAAGAGCCCGACCCCCCTCCCTGCCCCCTCCTGTCAGGAGCTGCAGAGCGATCAGGTCTCCCCTCAGCCTCCTCTTCTCCAGGCTGAACACCCCCAGCTCCCTCAGCCGCTCCCCACCAGCCCTGTGCTCCAGACCCTTCCCCAGCTCCGCTGCCCTTCCCTGGACACGCTCCAGCACCCCAATGTCCTTCTTGGAGCGAGGGGCCCAAAACTGGACACAGCATTCCAGGTGCGGCCTCACCAGCGCCGAGCACAGGGGGACGATCCCTGCCCTGCTCCTGCTGGCCACACTATTCCTGATACAAGCCAGGATGCTGTTGGCCTTCTTGGCCACCTGGGCACACTGCTGGCTCATGTTCAGCCGCTGTCGACCAACACCCCCAGGTCCTTTTCGGCCAGGCAGCTTTCCAGCCACTCTTCCCCAAGCCTGCAGCACTGCATGGGGTTGTTGTGACCCAAGTGCAGGACCCGGCACTTGGCCTTGTTGAACCTCACACAGTTGGCCTCTGCCCATGGGTCCAGTCTGTCCAGGTCCCTCTGCAGGGCCATCTCTTACCTGTATTATAAAATAAGTCCTGAATCACACAAAGTATGTTTAGAGAGGAGACACTGCTTTATTATGGTGGAATACTTCCAGAAATCAAGCACACCGCTCAGTCAGGCGAGTACAGCACTTCTACAATTTGTTGACACCTATTCGTTTTCTAAACTCTTCTTCTTACTAAGTAGCCGCTCATTAATCTAGATATTCCTCGCTTCAATTTAAAGCTACAGTGTGATTTTAATTTACTGCACATGCTCAAGGACGGGGGTTATTCCTTTTAGTCTGCCATGGAGTCGGTGGTCGCAATCTCCTCCTGATGCCTTTACCCTTCCCCAGTTACTGTCACTTCTGCTGACTTCCCGTGCGTGGCGTTCTCATCTTCACCACCTTCCCTGTAGCAGGATGTTTCCATCCTTGCAGTTCTTCCTTGTGGGATGGCAGTGGGGGGTTGCTGCCAGGGCCAGCAGCAGGTAGCCATCACGGTGGCCCATCCTGGCTTAGGGGTGGAGGTGGGTGGCCCAGAGGGACCTTCCCTGCCCGCTCCCCCGCAGGCCCTGGGCTTGCGAGCACCCCTCCTGCGGTGCACTGACCCCCAAACCCTGACCCAGGGGCTCTCTGGACTGGCTGCTCCCCAACGGCGTCACGATCTCCGGTGCCACCGCAGCCCTGGGTCGCCGTGGCAGCCATTGTGTGCCGACGTGATGTCACCATCACATCACAAACGTGGCCCTTATTTCAGTGCACTTCGGGGAGGCTCGGGGGTCACTTTGGCTGCAAGCGAGCCAGCGAGCAGCTGGGCAGGAGTGTACAAGCCATCAGAGATGGGAAAAAAAGCAGCTAAGAAGGTAGGAGCGGGGTGCTTGGGTGTCACCCCAAGCTCTCCTCCCCTCGCGGGATCTCGCCGGGTTTCTTGTCCTGCCCAGCTCATCCCTCTGCACATCCCCTCGTCATGCAGACCCTCTGGAGATGCTGGCACTCCCTGTGCGAGATGGAGGAGTGGAAGCTGCTGCTGATGCTCTATGTGCTGAGCCTGAGCGTCTGGGGCTTCTGCACGCTCACGCTGCCCTGCATCCCCGGCTTGTTTATCACCCTGGCTCTGGGCATCTTGATGGGCTGGTGTCCCAAGGGCAAGGTAGGTGTGCGTCTTGGTGTTGCCCCAAATGCTCCCGGGGCAGGGCTTAGCCCGGGGCAGAGCCCATCCCCGGGGTGCTCGGGAAACGCCCCGTTTTGGCAGGGAGCAGTGAAGAGTGGCCATTGCCCACCCAGCCGGGCCCCTGCTCTGGAGACACTGAGGCACCCGGTGCCGCTGGGGCAGCCGGCTTGGGGCCGGGGCCACTCCTGTCCCTGTAGCTCCAGTTGCCCTTGGCAGGGCCCTTGCTTCCCGGGCAGGGGCCCTCCTGGCTGAGGGGAGACAGCCCGCGCTGACCCGGGGCTTGCTTTTGGGGCGCAGGGGAACCCTGCGGGGAAGAGGCGTCGGCGAAGCGGGAGGAAGGAGCCGAGAGGTGAGCAGCCCCGTGCCAGAGCTGCGCCGGGCTCCGCAGCGGCTCCCGGCCGAGAGAGGCCGTGGGTGGCAGCTGGAGCCCCCGCGCCGGCTGCCCTTGCTCATTCTCCCTCTGCCTCCTCCCGCAGCAGCCTCCTTTCCTTGGCAAGACGTGGAGGGGTCTACGGAGAGCCCGGAGGCGGGGTAAGGAGAGCCCTTCCCTGCGGGGGGCAGCCCCCTGCGGGAGCCCCTGGCTGGGGACCCCCACTGGGGGGTCCCTGTGCCCCCGTGGCCCTGGGGAGGCTGCGGGTGGGCGAGAGCAGGACGCGGCCACTGGTCCCACGGGTGGCCCTAGCCCCTCTCTGCCCTCGGCCCCCGGCCCGGGCTGCCCCTTTTCTGCCGGGGCTGGAAGGCGCCCGGCCCCTCGCTCTGCGCCTGGGGCTGCTGGGCTGGCCTTGCCCCATGTCCCCCAGAGCCCACCCGACCCGCAGCATCCCCGAGCTGGCGGGGCCGGCTGCGGGGAGCTGGGAGATCACCCGGTGGGTCAGAAGGCAGCGAGGGGCTGCTGGGCCTACCCTGTCCCACAGCAGCCCCCGCAGTCCCGCCGGTATTTGTCCCCGCAGGTGGGGGAAGCCCCACGGAGGAGCATGGTGGGAAAGCAGCTGGGCTGCTGAAGCAGCCTCTGCGGTGCAGCTGCCCCAGGAGATGGGAGCCACGGGTCAGGGGGGCAATGGCAGCGCTGCCAGCAGCTCGGCGCTCCTCAGGAACCAGCCCGCCGACACCAACGTGGAGGAGCTCGCCAGGTCCCTGCTGCAATCCCAGGACATAACCAGAATCTGCTTCGACCTGCTGCGACAGCTGAAGGCAACGCAGGACAGCAGTATTCCAGTCTTCTGCGGAGTCCTGAGGAAAGACTACCTCGTGTGCCTGCAGTGCCGTCGATGCCTCTTTGGCAGCTGCCCGCACCGCAGCGAGCCCGCGGCAGAACAGGACCTGCCCGTGCTGGCCGCCGTCCTCCAGACCATGGACCTCCTGGTGCATGAGGAGGATCTGCAGTTTAAAGTGGGGCTGTGCTTTGAGCTGGCCATCGGTGGGGAGCCAGTCTACGTGTGGGAGATAACCCAGCTTCTCCCCGAAATAGCCCCAGAGAGGTGCTGCCAGGAGTGCAACGCGCCTCTGCCCAGGAGCGCTGGGGACAGCGGGAGCTCGCAGGCATCGCTCCCCGCTCTCGGTGCCCAGGAAGCACCAAGGGCAGAGGTGAGCGCGGTGCGAGGCAGCGATCCCGGCAGCGCAGATCTGCAGCCGACAGGGCCGGGGCAGGCTCTCCCCTCTGTGCTGCCGACACAGCCCCTGTCCCCATGGGCACAGCCCCCCTCCCCTGCAGCCCTGGACCAGCTGCAGAGGGTCGGGATGGAGCCCCTGCCCTTGGTGGGGTACAGGGGCCTGGGGCAGGGGGTCAGCCCGCAGCAGATTCGGCAGTCGTGGTATAAAGTGAAGTCCTGCGTCCGGAGGAGCTGGCTGTGCCTGGCAGGGAGCCTGACACCCGATGGCACCACAGAAGGGGAGCAGGAGCTGCCATTGGAGCTGCAGTTGAAGATGGACGCGCTCTTCCACGCCATGGAGATGGAGGTGTGAGGAGCGGCGGCCAGAAAAGGTGGGACTGGTGCGGCCGTCGAAGCCGTGTTGTTCAGGAGGGGTTTCTGTAGGACGAGCTCCTGTGGTCTGGGAGCGCTGGGATGACGGTGAGAGATGCGATGGCCTCTTGTTGCTTTGTGTTTTGGACACTGAGGGAACTACTGTTAGGGAAGGTGCACGGAGAGGCAGGATGGGGCACAGAGGCAGAGAGGGGCGCAGGACCCCGATGCGTGGAAGCGGCCGGGGGAGGCTTGTGCCCTGCGGGGCTTGCCGAGGGCAAGGGCAGATGCCAGGGATGCCCAGGAGATGCCCGCTGCTCGCACACCCCAAAGCCCCATCGCTCAGGGATGCTTTTAGACCTCAGGGCCCCCCTCTGCCCCAGTCTGGGCCTCTGCATGGCGTCCCTGCCTTGGGGTTTCCAGCGTGGGAACAAAATGGGGGCTCTGGAGTCCCTCCTCACCTCCCTTCTCTCTTCTAGGGTGGGCAAGAGGAGCCTGCCCACTGGGCAGCCCCCCCAGCGCAGCCTGCAGACGACAGAGAAGCGGCTGGGGCTGCCCAGCTCAGAAGCAGCCCCTCAGTCTCGCTGCTGGCTGTCCCCAGACCTGCAGGAGCAGCGAGCGAGGTCCTGCCAGCCCCCCATCAACTGCACCCTGCCCGGGGACACGGGTCTGTGTTGGGGCCAGCCGGACGTTGGAGCTGAGCGAGGAAGTCCCTGAGCTGCTGGACCACGTCAGACCCCCCAACGAGGCCAGCCCGGGGCACGTCCGGCAGACGTCCGTCCTTGCCGTGCCGCCGGCAGCACCAGTGCTGCAGGACCTTGCTGCCTGCTTGGCCCCCGTCCTGCCCCGAGGGGAAGGCAGAGCCCAGCCTGGTTTGCTCCCTGTGCAGCCATGGCCCCAAGGACAAGAGGAGAGCACCTCGTGCTCTGCTGCGATGGAGCAAAGATCCGCCTGGCCTCTCTGCAGGCTTCCAGCAGCAGCCAACCCCAAAGAGCAGCCATGAGCGCCTTCCCCAGGAACGCGAGACCTTGGCGGAGAACTCGGCAGTGAAACTAAGCCTGCATTGAATAAAAAAGAGTAGTGTGCTTGAAATATCCCCGAGAGCTCTTCATTTATTGAATGAACCAGGGGACAGTGACCTCCAGGGCTCTGAGGGTGTCGGGGACGGTGCTGGCAGCGGGGACCGGCATTGGGGCCACTCAGCCAGCCATCCCCTCCTGGGGTCTCGATCCAGCCACGATGGCTTCATTCAACCCAGCAGAGCCGAGATCCTGACAGGGGCTTGGAGTGACCCCAAAAGCCTTCCCCAACAACCCCCCTTTGGGGGATGCCTTTCAGTTCTCCTGTCCCACCCACCCAAGGAGAGAGAACAGGCAGGCAGCAGAGCCGCTTGTAGCAGAGCCCAGCAGGGAGGATCAATTCCCTGGAAAGATAACGTCACTCTTATCTTCAAGAAGGGCCAGAAGGAGGACCTGAGAGGAACCACAGGTCAGTCAGGCTTGTAACCCCTCTGTGTGGGACCTGGGGGGACCTCCTGGCAGCCCCGGACAGGGTAGGCCCAGCAGCCCCTCGCTGCCTTCTGACCCACCGGGTGATCTCCCAGCTCCCCGCAGCCGGCCCCGCCAGCTCGGGGATGCTGCGGGTCGGGTGGGCTCTGGGGGACATGGGGCAAGGCCAGCCCAGCAGCCCCAGGCGCAGAGCGAGGGGCCGGGCGCCTTCCAGCCCCGGCAGAAAAGGGGCAGCCCGGGCCGGGGGCCGAGGGCAGAGAGGGGCTAGGGCCACCCGTGGGACCAGTGGCCGCGTCCTGCTCTCGCCCACCCGCAGCCTCCCCAGGGCCACGGGGGCACAGGGACCCCCCAGTGGGGGTCCCCAGCCAGGGGCTCCCGCAGGGGGCTGCCCCCCGCAGGGAAGGGCTCTCCTTACCCCGCCTCCGGGCTCTCCGTAGACCCCTCCACGTCTTGCCAAGGAAAGGAGGCTGCTGCGGGAGGAGGCAGAGGGAGAGTGAGCAAGGGCAGCCGGCGCGGGGGCTCCAGCTGCCACCCACGGCCTCTCTCGGCCGGGAGCCGCTGCGGAGCCCGGCGCAGCTCTGGCACGGGGCTGCTCACCTCTCGGCTCCTTCCTCCCGCTTCGCCGACGCCTCTTCCCTGCAGGGTTCCCCTGCACCCCAAAAGCAAGCCCCGGGTCAGCGCGGGCTGTCTCCCCTCAGCCAGGAGGGCCCCTGCCCGGGAAGCAAGGGCCCTGCCAAGGGCAACTGGAGCTACAGGGACAGGAGTGGCCCTGGGCTGCCCCAGCAGCACCGGGTGGCTCAGTGGCTCCAGAGCAGGGGCCCGGCTGGGTGGGCAATGGCCACTCTTCACTGCTCCCTGCCAAAACAGGGCCCTTCCCGAGCACCCCGGGGATGGGCTCTGCCCCGGGCTAAGCCCTGCCCCGGGAGCATTTGGGGCAACACCAAGACGCACACCTACCTTGCCCTTGGGACACCAGCCCATCAAGATGCCCAGAGCCAGGGTCACCAACAAGCTGGGGACGCAGGGCAGCGTGAGCGTGCAGAGGCCCCAGACGCTCAGGCTCAACACGTAGAGCAGCAGCAGCAGCTTCCACTCCTCCATCTCGCACAGGCAGTGCCAGCATCTGCAGAGGGTCTGCATGACGAGGGGATGTGCAGAGGGATGAGCTGGGCAGGCCAAGAAACCCGGTGAGATCCCGCAAGGGGAGGAGAGCTTGGGGTGACAGCCAAGCACCCCGCTCCTACCTTCTTGGTTGCTTTCTTTCCCATCCCTGATGAGGTTTGGGCACTCTTGCCCAGCTTGCCCAGCGGGCAGGCTCCCCTTGCCCACCCCAGAATAGAGAAGGGAGGAGAGGAGGGACCCCTGGGCCCCATTTTGTCCCCGAGCTGGAACCCCCGGGGCAGGGATGCCCTGCAGAGGCCCAGACTGGGGCAGAGGGGGGCCCTGAGGTCCAAAAGCATCCCTGAGCGAAGGGGCTTTGGGGTGTGCGAGCAGCGGGCATCTCCTGGGCATCCCTGGCATCTGCCCTTGCCCTCGGCAAGTCCCGCAGGGCACAAGCCTCCCCCGGCCGCTTCCACGCATCGGGGTCCTGCGCCCCTCTCTGCCTCCGTGCCCCATCCTGCCTCTCCAGACTTTCCCTAAAAGCAGTTCCCTCAGCGTCCAAAACACAAATCAACAACAGGCCATCGCATCTCTCACTGCCATCCCAGCGCTCCCAGACCACAGGAGCTCGTCCAACAGAAACCCCTCCTGAACAACACGGCTTCGACGGCCGCACAAGACAGCCCAGACCCGTCCCCGTCCTCCCACGCTGCGCTCACCCTGCCCACGCTCCTCCCAGTCCCACCTTTTCTGGCCGCTGCTCCTCACACCTCCATCGCCATGGCGTGGAAGAGCGTGTCCATCTTCAACCGCAGCTCCAACGGCAGCTTCTGGTCCCCCTCCATGGTGCCGTCGGGTGCCGGGCTCCCTGCCAGGCACAGCCAGCCCCAGGCGCTCCTGCGGACGCAGGACTTCACTTTGTACCACGACTGCCGGAGCTGCTGCGGGCTGACCCCTTGCCCCAGGCCCCTGTA
Organism: Pelecanus crispus; assembly: GCF_030463565.1. NCBI lineage: Eukaryota > Metazoa > Chordata > Aves > Pelecaniformes > Pelecanidae > Pelecanus > Pelecanus crispus. The sequence continues at coordinate 131,596,642 of NC_134645.1, forward strand.
CCCCACCGAGGGCAGGGGCTCCATCCCGACCCTCTGCAGCTGGTCCAGGGCTGCAGGGGAGGGGGGCTGTGCCCATGGGGACAGGGGCTGCGTGGGCAGCACAGAGGGGAGAGCCTGCCCCGGCCCTGTCGGCTGCAGATCTGCGCTGCCGGGATCGCTGCCTCGCACCGCGCTCATCTCTGCCCTTGTGGCTCCCTGGGCACCGAGAGCAGGGAGCAATGCCTGCGAGCTCCCGCTGTCCCCAGCGCTCCTGGGCAGAGGCGCGTTGCGCTCCCGGCAGCACCTCTCGGGGGCTATTTCGGGGAGAAGCTGGGTTATCTCCCACATGTAGAGCGGCTCCCCGCTGATGGCCAGCTCAAAGCCCAGCCCCAGTTTCAGCTGCAGATCCTCCTCGTGCACCAGGAGGTCCATGGTCTGGAGGACGGCAGCCAGCACGGGCAGGTCCTGTTCTGCCGCGGGCTCGCTGCGGTGCGGGCAGCTGCCACAGAGGCATCAACGGCACTGCAGGCACACGAGGTAGTCTTTCCTCAGGACTTCTCTCCAAATTGGACACATATGGGTTTGATGGGTGGACTGTTCGATGGATAAGGAATTGTCTGGATGGTCGCATCCAGAGGGTCGTGGTCAATGGCACGATGTCCACATGGAGACTGGTGACAAGTGGAGTCCCTCAGGGGTCCGTACTGGGACCGGTGCTGTTTAACATCTTCATCAAGGACATAGACAGGGGGATCGAGTGCACCCTCAGCAAGTTTGCAGACGACACCAAGCTGAGTGGTGCAGCTGACACACCAGAAGGACAAGATGGCATCCAAAGGGACCTGGACAAGCTGGAGAGGTGGGCCTGTGTGACCCTCATGAGGTTCAACAAGGCCAAGTGCAGGGTCCTGCAGCTGGGACGGGGCAACCCGTGGCATCCATACAGGCTGGGGGACGCAGGGATGGAGAGCAGCCCTGCGGAGAAGGACTTGGGGGTGCTGGGGGATGAAAAGCCGGACACGAGCCGGCAATGTGCGCTGGCAGCCCAGAAAGCCAAGCCCATCCTGGGCTGCATCCCCAGCAGCGTGGGCAGCGGGGCGAGGGAGGGGGCTCTGCCCCTCTGCTCCGCTCTGCTCAGCCCCCCCTGGAGCCCTGCGCCCAGCTCGGGGGCCCTCAGCACCGCACAGACAGGGACCTGTTGGAGCGGGGCCAGAGGAGGCCACAGAAATGGTCCGAGGGCTGGAGCAGCTCTGCTCTGAGGCCAGGCTGGGAGAGCTGGGCTTGTGCAGCCTGGGGAAGAGAAGGCTGCGGGGAGACCTTCCTGCGGCCCTGCACTGCTGGAAGGGGCTGCAGGAAAGGTGGGGACAGGCTTTGGAGCAGGGCCTGCAGCCACAGGACAAGGGCGAATGGTTTTAAACTGAAAGAGGGAAAATTTAGATCAGATATGAGGAAGAAATTCTGTCCTGTGAGGGTGGTGAGGCAGTGGCACAGGTTGCCCAGAGCGGTGGGAGATGCCCCATCCCTGGCAACATCCCAGGCCAGGTTGGACGGGGCTCTGAGCACCCTGCTCTGGTTGAAGCTGTCCCTGCTCACTGCAGGGGGTTGGGCTGGGTGGCCTCTGAAGGTCCCTTCCCACCCAAAGCATTCCGTGACTCTATGAAAGGGAAAGGAGGAAGGAGGGCAGAGCTCAGCGCCCGTGGGTCCCGCGATGCCCACGCTGAACATGGCCTCCTCCGGCGCTGGCAGCGCAGGGGCTCTGGGAGGCCGCTCCAGAGCCGCAGCAGCAGAGCGGGGTCCCCCAGCCCGGGGGGTGCACGCTGGCGCCTCCGAGTCGCCTCTTTTATGGGCCAGGCCCCGCCTCTCGTCCCGCCCCCTCCCCCTGGTTCCAGAATGTTCTTCCCAGAATGTGCCGCGCAGGCCCCGCTGGGGGGTGGCGAGGCCTCTCGCGGGGCTCCTGAGGGCGGGACCGCGCCTCCCCCCACACGGCTCCGCCCCCGGTGCTGTGCACACCCCGGTTCGTCGCCATGGGGGCCTTAACTTGTCCCTGTGCAGACCTTCACCGGCCCCCCCAGCCTTTGGGACGTTAACTCTGTCAGGCCCTCACGGCTGCCGGGGGGGCATTGCCCCCACCCGCCCAAACACGCACGAGCGATCACAGAATCACAGAACCGCTGCGGTTGGAAAAGACCTTGAAGATGACCCAGTCCAGCCACTGAGCTGGCGCTGCCGAGCCCACCACTAAACCGCGTCCGCTTCAGAGGATGGGCACTGACGCAAGGCCGCGGGGGAGCTGTGAAGTACTTTTGGGGGCCTGGGTCCTCTGCGCTGCGCCGCTGGGCCTCCTCGTTTGCGTTCCTCCTCTGTGGGTGCCACTCGTGGCTTCGGTCCCAGAGCAATGGGGCGGGAGGATGGCGCTGAGCCCCCGGCTGTGCGTCCCTCAGCGGGGCTGGCAGAGGGGGCTGCTGCGGGGCAGCCGGGCTGGGGGGCTCGGAGCCCTCTGCCCAGTGACCGACCAACAGCTCGGAATCAAATCCCACGGACAGACCGACTGACCAACAAACAACTCTAAATCTAAACACCCACACAGACGGACTGACCAGCAAACAGCCCTCAACTGCAGACACACACACACAGACCGACTGACAAACAGCTCTGAATCAAATCGCTCGCACACACGCAGACCGACCAACAAACAGCTCTAAATCAAAGCACAGGCAGACAGACCAACCAACAAACAACTCTAGATCAATACACACACACAGAGACAGACCAACTGACAAGCAGCTCTGAATCACACAGACAGAGACCGACCAACAGCTCTAAATCACACGGACAGACCGACCGACCGACCGACCAACAGCTCTAAATCTAAACACATACACAGACAGACTGACCGACCAACAGCTCTAAATCTAAACACATACACAGACAGACTGACTGACAAACAGCTCTAAATCAAAGCACAGACAGACAGACCAACAGCTCTGAATCAAATCCCACGGACAGACAGACCGACCAACAAACAACTCTAGATCAATACACACACACAGAGACAGACCAACTGACAAACAGCTCTGAATCACACAGACAGACAGACCGACCAACAGCTCTGAATCACACAGACAGACCGACCGACCAACAGCCCTAAATCTAAACACATACACAGACAGACTGACTGACAAACAGCTCTGAATCACACAGACAGACCGACCGACCAACAGCCCTAAATCTAAACACATACACAGACAGACTGACTGACAAACAGCTCTGAATCACACAGGCAGACAGACAGACCAACAGCCCTAAATCTAAACACATACACAGACAGACAGACTGACAAACAGCTCTAAATCACACAGACAGACCGACCGACCAACAGCTCTGAATCAAATCCCACGGACAGACAGACCGACCAACCAACAGCTCTAAATCTAAACACACACGCAGACAGACTGACCCGCAAACAGCTCTCAACTGCAGACAGATGCACACAGACCGACTGACAAACAGCTCTGAATCAAATCGCTCGCACACACGCAGACCGACCGAAAAACAGCTTTAAAACTGATCACACGCACACAGAGACAAACAGCTCTAAAGCAAATCGCACAGACCGACCGACCAACAAACAGCTTTAAAACAGATCACACGCACACACACGGACAGACTGACAAACAGCTCTAAAGCAAATCGCACAGAGGCAGACGGACAACCAGTTCTGAATGCAATCGCACACGCACCCCCCGAGGTCAGCCATGATCAAAATCTCCCTTCTCCTGAGCTCCATGAATTGCTCACGTTGATGTGCCGGCATTTGTCGGCGGGCGGGCGCTGACCCTCGCGAAATCAGGCCTTTGAGCCCTCGCGGAATCGTCGACGGACGATCCTTCGATCCTCGCGAAATCTGCCCCGAGAGGCGTCCCGGCTCCGGGGGAGGTGCTGGCTCACGCAGCCTGCTGCGGTCCCCCCGAGCTCGAAAGGTCTGCCTTTGGGATCGCTGTTGAGAGTGTCGCCGGGGATCGGCTTTGGCCAGCGCTTTGCATTCTGGCCACGATCCGTGCGAGGCGTTGCGGTATGCGATCCAGGCAGCGGGGGGCCCAGGCGTGGCCGGGGAGCGTCTGACGCCCACGTTGCGCCACGTGTGACCCAGAGAACAGCACCACAGGGCTGATCCGGGGGTCTCCGAGTGGCCCGAGTCTGCGCTGCCGGGATCGCTGCCTCGCACCGCGCTCATCTCTGCCCTTGGGGCTCCCTGGGCCCTGAGAGCGGGGAGCGATGCCTGCGAGCTCCCGCTGTCCCCAGCGCTCCTGTGTTACCTGGAAATAAAGCTCCCGAAACCAAAACTGGTTTTGGAAGGAGATATGGCTTTATTCTGCACAGGGTGCAAGGTGGAAGAGCTCCACAAATCAAGCACACCAAGTTTGGATTCCATTCCCTTATTTATACATTGAACATACAATCTCCACACCTTTCTAATACATAATCATTAACCTGTCTTTGTGCGCTCATCTTCATTGCTTAACAGTTTTCTCGCATAGTCTTTAAAGCCGTAGTCTTTTTAATTCACTGCGCTTGCGCAGGAGGAGTGGGGGGGGTACTTGCTTCAGTCCTTAATCGGCTTGGCGGTCGCGATCTCCCCCTACCCGAATTACTTCTTACCCAGTTTCTCCTATTTTGTGCATGCCCATTTGTGCTACCGTCCCCTTATATTTGAAGGCCAGCACCTAACAGCAGTTCCCTCAATGTCCAAAACACAAAGCAACGAGAGGCTATTGCATCCCTCACTGCCATCCCAGCGCTCCCAGACCACAGGAGCTCGTCCAACAGAAACCCCTCCTGAACAACACGGCTTCGACGGCCGCACAAGACAGCCCAGACCCGTCCCCGTCCTCCCACGCTGCGCTCACCCTGCCCACGCTCCTCCCAGTCCCACCTTTTCTGGCCGCTGCTCCTCACACCTCCATCGCCATGGCGTGGAAGAGCGTGTCCATCTTCAACCGCAGCTCCAACGGCAGCTTCTGGTCCCCCTCCATGGTGCCGTCGGGTGCCGGGCTCCCTGCCAGGCACAGCCAGCCCCAGGCGCTCCTGTGGACACAGGACTCTCGGGGGCTATTTCGGGGAGAAGCTGGGTTCTCTCTCACACATAGACCGGCTCCCCGCCGATGGCCAGCTCAAAGCCCAGCCCCAGTTTCATCGTGCAGAGGCCCCAGACGCTCAGGCTCAGCACGTAGAGCAGCAGCAGCAGCTTCTACTCCTCCATCTCGCACAGGGAGTGCCAGCATCTCCAGAGGGTCTGCATGACGAGGGGATGTGCAGAGGGATGAGCTGGGCAGGCCAAGAAACCCGGCGAGATCCCCCAGGGGAGGAGAGCTTGGGGTGACAGCCAAGCACCCCGCTCCTACTTTCCTGGTTGCTTTTCTTCCCATCCCTGATGAGGTTTGGGCACTCTTGCCCAGGTGCTCACTGGCTCGCACAGAAAAGTACTTGGGGATGCTGGTTGACAGCAGCTGATCATGAGCCAGCAGTGTGCCCAGGTGGCCAAGAAGGGCAACAGCGTCCTGGCTTGTGTCAGGAATAGTGTGGCCAGCAGCAGCAGGGCAGTGCCACCTCTGCCCATTTTTTGAACCCCTCCAGGGATGGGGACTCCACCACCTCTCTGGGCAGCCTGTTCCAATGCTTGACCACCCTTTCTGTGGAGAAATTTTTCCTAATATCCAATCTAAACCTCCCCTGGCGCAGCTTGAGCCCATTTCCTCTCATCCTGTCGCTTGTTCCTTGGGAGAAGAGCCCGACCCCCCTCCCTGCCCCCTCCTGTCAGGAGCTGCAGAGCGATCAGGTCTCCCCTCAGCCTCCTCTTCTCCAGGCTGAACACCCCCAGCTCCCTCAGCCGCTCCCCACCAGCCCTGTGCTCCAGACCCTTCCCCAGCTCCGCTGCCCTTCTCTGGACACGCTCCAGCACGCCAATGTCCTTCTTGGAGTGAGGGGCCCAAAACTGGACACAGCATTCCAGGTGCGGCCTCACCAGTGCCGAGCACAGGGGGACGATCCCTGCCCTGCTCCTGCTGGCCACACTATTCCTGATACAAGCCAGGATGCTGTTGGCCTTCTTGGCCACCTGGGCACACTGCTGGCTCATGTTCAGCCGCTGTCGACCAACACCCCCAGGTCCTTTTCGGCCAGGCAGCTTTCCAGCCACTCTTCCCCAAGCCTGCAGCGCTGCATGGGGTTGTTGTGACCCAAGTGCAGGACCCGGCACTTGGCCTTGTTGAACCTCACACAGTTGGCCTTGGCCCATCAATCCAGCCTGTCCAGGTCCCTCTGCAGGGCCATCTCTTACCTGTATTATAAAATAAGTCCTGAATCACACAAAGTATGTTTAGAGAGGAGACACTGCTTTATTATGGTGGAATACTTCCAGAAATCAAGCACACCTCAGTCAGGCGAGAACAGCACTTCTACAATTTGTTGACACCTATTCGTTTTCTAAACTCTTCTTCTTACTAAGTAGCCGCTCATTAATCTAGATATTCCTCGCTTCAATTTAAAGCTACAGTGTGATTTTAATTTACTGCACATGCTCAAGGACGGGGGTTATTCCTTTTAGTCTGCCATGGAGTCGGTGGTCGCAATCTCCCCCTGACGCCTTTACCCTTCCCCAGTTACTGTCACTTCTGCTGACTTCCCGTGCGTGGCGTTCTCATCTTCACCACCTTCCCTGTAGCAGGATGTTTCCATCCTTGCAGTTCTTCCTTGTGGGATGGCAGTGGGGGGTTGCTGCCAGGGCCAGCAGCAGGTAGCCATCACGGTGGCCCATCCTGGCTTAGGGGTGGAGGTGGGTGGCCCGGAGGGACCTTCCCTGCCCGCTCCCCCGCAGGCCCTGGGCTCGCGAGCACCCCTCCTGCGGTGCACTGACCCCCAAACCCTGACCCAGGGGCTCTCTGGACTGGCTGCTCCCCAACGGCGTCACGATCTCCGGTGCCACCGCAGCCCTGGGTCGCCGTGGCAGCCATTGTGTGCCGACGTGATGTCACCATCACATCACAAACGTGGCCCTTATTTCAGTGCACTTCGGGGAGGCTCGGGGGTCACTTTGGCTGCAAGCGAGCCAGCGAGCAGCTGGGCAGGAGTGTACAAGCCATCAGAGATGGGAAAAAAAGCAGCTAAGAAGGTAGGAGCGGGGTGCTTGGGTGTCACCCCAAGCTCTCCTCCCCTCGCGGGATCTCGCCGGGTTTCTCGGCCTGCCCAGCTCATCCCTCTGCACATCCCCTCATCATGCAGACCCTCTGGAGATGCTGGCACTCCCTGTGCGAGATGGAGGAGTGGAAGCTGCTGCTGATGCTCTATGTGCTGAGCCTGAGCGTCTGGGGCTTCTGCACGCTCATGCTGCCCTGCATCCCCAGCTTGTTTATCACCCTGGCTCTGGGCATCTTGATGGGCTGGTGTCCCAAGGGCAAGGTAGGTGTGCGTCTTGGTGTTGCCCCAAATGCTCCCGGGGCAGGGCTTAGCCCGGGGCAGAGCCCATCCCCGGGTTGCTCGGGAAGGGCCCCGTTTTGGCAGGGAGCAGTGAAGAGTGGCCATTGCCCACCCAGCCGGGCCCCTGCTCTGGAGACACCGAGGCACCCGGTGCCGCTGGGGCAGCCCAGGGCCACTCCTGTCCCTGTAGCTCCAGTTGCCCTTGGCAGGGCCCTTGCTTCCCGGGCAGGGGCCCTCCTGGCTGAGGGGAGACAGCCCGCGCTGACCCGGGGCTTGCTTTTGGGGTGCAGGGGAACCCTGCAGGGAAGAGGCGTCGGCGAAGCGGGAGGAAGGAGCCGAGAGGTGAGCAGCCCCGTGCCAGAGCTGCGCCGGGCTCCGCAGCGGCTCCCGGCCGAGAGAGGCCGTGGGTGGCAGCTGGAGCCCCCGCGCCGGCTGCCCTTGCTCACTCTCCCTCTGCCTCCTCCCGCAGCAGCCTCCTTTCCTTGGCAAGACGTGGAGGGGTCTACGGAGAGCCCGGAGGCGGGGTAAGGAGAGCCCTTCCCTGCGGGGGGCAGCCCCCTGCGGGAGCCCCTGGCTGGGGACCCCCACTGGGGGGTCCCTGTGCCCCCGTGGCCCTGGGGAGGCTGCGGGTGGGCGAGAGCAGGACGCGGCCACTGGTCCCACGGGTGGCCCTAGCCCCTCTCTGCCCTCGGCCCCCGGCCCGGGCTGCCCCTTTTCTGCCGGGGCTGGAAGGCGCCCGGCCCCTCGCTCTGCGCCTGGGGCTGCTGGGCTGGCCTTGCCCCATGTCCCCCAGAGCCCACCCGACCCGCAGCATCCCCGAGCTGGCGGGGCCGGCTGCGGGGAGCTGGGAGATCACCCGGTGGGTCAGAAGGCAGCGAGGGGCTGCTGGGCCTACCCTGTCCCACAGCAGCCCCCGCAGTCCGGCCGGTATTTGTCCCCGCAGGTGGGGGAAGCCCCACGGAGGAGCATGGTGGGAAAGCAGCTGGGCTGCTGAAGCAGCCTCTGCGGTGCAGCTGCCCCGGGAGACGGGAGCCACGGGTCAGGGGGGCAATGGCAGCGCTGCCAGCAGCTCGGCGCTCCTCAGGAACCAGCCCGCCGACACCAACGTGGAGGAGCTCGCCAGGTCCCTGCTGCAATCCCAGGACATAACCAGAATCTGCTTCGACCTGCTGCGACAGCTGAAGGCAACGCAGGACAGCAGTATTCCAGTCTTCTGCGGAGTCCTGAGGAAAGACTACCTCGTGTGCCTGCAGTGCCGTCGATGCCTCTTTGGCAGCTGCCCGCACCGCAGCGAGCCCGCGGCAGAACAGGACCTGCCCGTGCTGGCCGCCGTCCTCCAGACCATGGACCTCCTGGTGCACGAGGAGGATCTGCAGTTTAAAGTGGGGCTGTGCTTTGAGCTGGCCATCGGTGGGGAGCCAGTCTACGTGTGGGAGATAACCCAGCTTCTCCCCGAAATAGCCCCCGAGAGGTGCTGCCAGGAGTGCAACGCACCTCTGCCCAGGAGCGCTGGGGACAGCGGGAGCTCGCAGGCATCGCTCCCTGCTCTCGGTGCCCAGGGAGCCCCAAGGGCAGAGATGAGCGCGGTGCGAGGCAGCGATCCCGGCAGCGCAGACCTGCAGCCGGCTGGGCCGGGGCAGGCTCTCCCCTCTGTGCTGCCCACGCAGCCCCTGTCCCCATGGGCACAGCCCCCCTCCCCTGCAGCCCTGGAGCAGCTGCAGAGGGTCGGGATGGAGCCCCTGCCCTCGGTGGGGTACAGGGGCCTGGGGCAGGGGGTCAGCCCGCAGCAGATTCGGCAGTCGTGGTATAAAGTGAAGTCCTGCGTCCGGAGGAGCTGGCTGTGCCTAGCAGGGAGCCTGACACCCGATGGCACCACAGAAGGGGAGCAGGAGCTGCCATTGGAGCTGCAGTTGAAGATGGACGCGCTCTTCCACGCCATGGAGATGGAGGTGTGAGGAGCGGCGGCCAGAAAAGGTGGGACTGGTGCGGCCGTCGAAGCCGTGTTGTTCAGGAGGGGTTTCTGTAGGACGAGCTCCTGTGGTCTGGGAGCGCTGGGATGGCGGTGAGAGATGCGATGGCCTCTTGTTGCTTTGTGTTTTGGACACTGAGGGAACTACTGTTAGGGAAGGCGCACGGAGAGGCAGGATGGGGCACAGAGGCAGAGAGGGGCGCAGGACCCCAATGCGTGGAAGCGGCCGGGGGAGGCTTGTGCCCTGCGGGGCTTGCCGAGGGCAAGGGCAGATGCCAGGGATGCCCAGGAGATGCCCGCTGCTCGCACACCCCAAAGCCCCATCGCTCAGGGATGCTTTTAGACCTCAGGGCCCCCCTCTGCCCCAGTCTGGGCCTCTGCATGGCGTCCCTGCCTTGGGGTTTCCAGCGTGGGGACAAAATGGGGGCTCTGGAGTCCCTCCTCACCTCCCTTCTCTCTTCTAGGGTGGGCAAGAGGAGCCTGCCCACTGGGCAGCCCCCCCAGCGCAGCCTGCGGATGACAGAGAAGCGGCTGGGGCTGCCCAGCTCAGAAGCAGCCCCTCAGTCTCGCTGCTGGCTGCCCCCAGACCTGCAGGAGCAGCGAGCGAGGTCCTGCCAGCCCCCCATCAACTGCACCCTGCCCGGGGACACGGGTCTGTGTTGGGGCCAGCCGGACGTTGGAGCTGAGCGAGGAAGTCCCTGAGCTGCTGGACCACGTCAGACCCCCCAACGAGGCCAGCCCGGGGCACGTCCGGCAGACGTCCGTCCTTGCCGTGCCGCCGGCAGCACCAGTGCTGCAGGACCTTGCTGCCTGCTTGGCCCCCGTCCTGCCCCGAGGGGAAGGCAGAGCCCAGCCTGGTTTGCTCCCTGTGCAGCCATGGCCCCAAGGACAAGAGGAGAGCACCTCGTGCTCTGCTGCGATGGAGCAAAGATCCGCCTGGCCTCTCTGCAGGCTTCCAGCAGCAGCCAACCCCAAAGAGCAGCCATGAGCGCCTTCCCCAGGAACGCGAGACCTTGGCGGAGAACTCGGCAGTGAAACTAAGCCTGCATTGAATAAAAAAGAGTAGTGTGCTTGAAATATCCCCGAGAGCTCTTCATTTATTGAATGAACCAGGGGACAGTGACCTCCAGGGCTCTGAGGGTGTCGGGGACGGTGCTGGCAGCGGGGACCGGCATTGGGGCCACTCAGCCAGCCATCCCCTCCTGGGGTCTCGATCCAGCCACGATGGCTTCATTCAACCCAGCAGAGCCGAGATCCTGACAGGGGCTTGGAGTGACCCCAAAAGCCTTCCCCAACAACCCCCCTTTGGGGGATGCCTTTCAGTTCTCCTGTCCCACCCACCCAAGGAGAGAGAACAGGCAGGCAGCAGAGCCGCTTGTAGCAGAGCCCAGCAGGGAGGATCAATTCCCTGGAAAGATAACGTCACTCTTATCTTCAAGAAGGGCCAGAAGGAGGACCTGAGGAACCACAGGTCAGTCAGGCTTGTAACCCCTCTGTGTGGGACCTGGGGGGACCTCCTGGCAGCCCCAGCAGCAGCCCCCCACTCTCAGCCTCCTCCCATTTCCATGGCAACAGCAGATACAAATACCATGGCAACCCCACGGCAACAGCACAGGCAATGCCACCGGTTCCTGGAGGCGGGCGGGTGCCCGGGTATGCTGAAGCCAGAGATCTCTTCCTCTGCGCTTCACGGCCACCACCCTTCCAACCCTGCAGTGGTGACCACCAGTAGCTGCGGATGGAGAAGGCGTTGTCCTCCTGCCCCGAGGTGGCCAGACGTGGTCATCTCAGACTCATCCATCACCGTCATCCCAGGGTTGGGGGAGCAGGTCCCCCACCCAGGCACAGTCCTGCCTCTCCAGGTCTGCGTCAGGTGCTTCATGTCCAACCTGGAGCCCAGGGAGCCCCTTTCAGAGGACATCAGGTGCTTCATGTCCAACCTGGAGCCCAGGGAGCCCCTTTCAGAGGACATCAGGTGCTTCATGTCCAACCTGGAGCCCAGGGAGCCCCTTTCAGAGGACATCAGGTGCTTCATATCCAACCTGGAGCCCGTTTCAGATGACATCCCAGAGCCAGGCAGAACTGAAAGGCACCCCAAGGGGGGTGTTCGGGAAGAGCTTTGAGGTCGCTCCAAGCCCCTGGCAGGATCTCGGCTCTGCTGAGTGAACCCATCATGGCTGGACCGAAACACCAGGAGGGCAATGGCTGGGCTGGGCGAGGGGGGACAGCACGGGCTCTGTGAGCGTGGGCTGAGTTGGGGTCAAGGAGCAGGGGTATGTCAGCAGATAACTCGTGGAGGAACCTCTTGGCTTCTAGGACAGCACAACCACCCCTGCCCGCTGCTGCTTGGCCCCTTTGGAGGTGTCATGGGTGGAAGAGCTCCAGGACCCAGCAAGCCAAGTAGTCTCCTCACCAGGAACCATCAAATGGCAAAAGAAGACCAAATCCGGCCCCATATTGGGTTCTTGCCTGCTAATCCTCAGTGCCTGATGCCCTCCTTCCAACACTGAGGGCCTGACCCTACCGCTCCCGGTAGGAGAGATGGGGTGCTGGCAGGGAGCAACCCCCATTGGGGACCCCCCCAGTCCTCACACGGGCGGTGATGATCCTATCGGGCTGCACCGCATTGCTAGCACTTGTCCCGGCTCCTACTGACAGCTCCCAAAAAAACACCCGAGCATCATGAATCTTGCTCCGGCATCACGCCCGTGGCTTGGCACCCTGCGCTGCCATGGCTGGTGTCTCCCCATCGCTGCCCACGGCACGCACCCACCCACCCTTACTCCTGAGGTTTGCAGGGGTTTGGGGCCTGAGCCCCTTAGGAAAAGGAATTTTCATCCCCTAAAAGTGAAACCAAGATTGATTATCAAAGTAAATAATAAAAATAACTGCTTTGCTGGAACTTGCTGTAGGTTGTGGGGGCTGAGGGAGCCCCACGCTCCTTGGGGTGCTGCGAGGGGCCAGAGGGTATTTCTTCAGCTCAGGTTGGCCGGCCTCAAGATGGCAGCAATAACCTGCAGCATCCCTCTACCCGATTCCAGTGAGCGGGTACCGCTCCATCCAACCCTCCTGGCTCGAAGGACACCCCCAGCCTCCTCTCCTGGCATTGTCTCCCCGCTTCTTCTACACGACTCCGGCATTGACGCAACTTCTTCTGCTCCTTCTTGGTGCCTCCGAACATCTGCTGGTGGCTCTGGAGCAGCAACCGGTGTCCTCCTCCATCACCCCGGCCCTCCGGCCCTGGCCCTGCTCCCTGGCAAGAGTAAGTTGGTGCCTTTTTCTCTCCAGCAGCCCCGTGCTGGGATGCTTGAAGCCATTTCCGAAGCACTGCTCCCTAGTGATGGGAGAGGTGCTATTAATAAATCCCGTCAGATTTTATCGCTTCTCTCTGTGCCAATGAAGAGGGTGGTTTGGGGAAGGGGGGAGGCGGGGGGGAAACCTGTTTCTCTTGAGCATTTCGTAGCTACGAGCTCGCCCTCGGTGCAGGAGCATGGGATGGCTCAGCAGGCTGTTCAACCAGCTTTCCTGTAAGTCACGGGGCTGAATCCACCGGGGGGGCTCTTGGGTTAATTTTTGGCAGGGATTAGCAGGGGGAAAGGGTTGCCTGGCTCCCTGGGGGCTGTGCTGGCCAGGGCACGGGAGCAGCAGCATGCCAGGGTCTCTCCCAAACTTGTGTGGAGCCCAGGTACCTCCTTGGGAATGCATGGGCGAGGTGGGACCGGGCCGAGGGGATGGAGAGGGAAAGGGGTGCGGAGGAAAGGGGTGAGCGGGGCTGATGCACCTCCCAGGCTCTATGGAGCCGTGGTGGCAAGCAGAGGGGTCCCCAGAACCGGTGGTGTCTCTCTCCCCCCCTCGCTAGCTGCCCCCACTGCGCTTCCCCCTGCCCTTTGCCGGGAGATGCGAGCCCACCTGAGGCGTGTGGAGGTAGCTCCATCCCTTTGACGGTATTTAGGCGTTTAAATAGCTTGGCTGGCTCCGGGCAGGAGAGTGGGCGCAGGCTGTCAGCGCTGCTCTGCGTGCGTGGGAGAGCTGCCGCGGGAGCTCCGGGCACCGCTGGCGGCTGGGCTGGGCTGGGAAGTGGGTGATGGTGGTTGACCCGTGTCCATCCAAAGCTCTCCTGGCCCCTGAGAGGGTCTTGCTCATGCCCAGAAGCTTTTTGGTCTCTGTGCCTCTTCCCCCCATCTCTCGGGGTGCAAGGAGGTCCTGCTGCCCCTCCGCGCCCAGCTGCCGGAGCGTGCTGCAGGGATGCTCCGACTGTCTTCCAGCGGCTGTAGCGGGAAGGGGCCGTGTCCAGGTTGCGGCTGGTGTAGTAGCACTGGTTGCTCCCAGGCATCACACCTCGAGGGGGGGTTAATTTGGGGGCAGCAGGGGAGGAGAGGGAGCTGAGCGGAGGAGGAAGGGGATGGGAAGGAGACAGGGTGAGACCTGTCTCCGAACGCCTCTCCAAGGCAGGGGATGCCCACGCAGGGAGGGACCCCGCTGTGCCAGTGATGCGGCTGCGTGATGGGGTGCAGCCATCGATGGGGTGACCTGGCAGGGACCTGCTGAGCAATGGAGGGGGGGAGGATCCCTGGGGGGCTGCAGCTCCCTGGGACCCTGCAAGCTCCTGCCTGGGGTTTGGTCCTGCCTGGGGTTTGGGGAACTGCCTGACAAGCTTTGTCTCACCGCTTCCCCATTCCCGCTCGGCATGGGGGTGCCCCCGGCCACCTTCACCGCACCCCGGTATCACGGCTGCCCCACTGCATGCTGTGGGGCTGGGGGCACGGGGTGAACCCCATTGCTCCCCTCCTCTTCCAGCTCTTCCTTGGCTCCTCGGCGTCCCCAGTGCTGCCTAAACCATTTTGGCAGAGCCCTGGGGTGGGGCTCAGGTCTTCTGGGGGCTTGGGTGGCCGGCCTCGATGTCTGGCCATGGAGGGGGTCCTCAGAAGAGCATTAAAGCAAGCATTAAAGGGGGGCCTGGTGCACCCCAGAAGTAGGGAGGTGTTACTGTGGCCCGGGGGTGTGGCGGTGCCGGACGGCCGCCCCACAACTGCGAACGTCGGCCCCGGCGGCTCTTGCACCATCCTCCTTCCTGCCTCGGGTTCTTCCGCGGTACTGGGGCGTCCCCCGGACTTGTGGTTTTGGGGGCGGGGGGGGTGCCCCTGGGGCGGGGGCTCGCCGTGGGCAGCCTGCCAGCTCCTCCCAGGTACGAGCGGGACCAGCCTGAACGCCGGCTGCCTCGGGCTCCCTGCCCAAATTCCCGGCTAATCCCAAGACCTGTCCCAACCCGCCCGTAGGACCGAGGTGGGGAAAGCTGGGTGGTGGGCAGGTTGGTCCTAGGTGGCAAAGAAGGTCCTGGGCCTTCCTCGCCTCCTGCATCCTCTTCCTCCTCGGCGTTGGCAGCACCCGCCAGCCCCAGCAAGCCCTTTCCGGAAGCGGGCGGCGGGGAGGAGTGGTTTCACCCCCGGTACCAACCGGCGGGACACGCACCCACCAGGCCAACCCTCCCCGCCGGCGACGCCACCGCCTGCCCCCGCCGTGGCGAGGAGCGGGGCCGGCCGAGGGGGGCCAAGGCAGCTCCCGCCAAGGTGAGAGGCTCTGCCCGCTCTCGGGGGAACGCTTGGGTGCCGGGGGGGGACGGGGGAGAGCCAAAGGAGGGCAGGCAGTGGGAGCCGGGGTGGGTGCAGGAGAGGGGCACCCCTGCCCCTGGTGGGGGTCCCCTCCCCAAGGCACCCGGCCAGCCGCTCGCCTGCAGGTGGGTGGACAGGCAGGGCTTCCTCAGCCCTTCCTGCACAGGCGGACGTGCGGCAGGGGTGCCGGGGTGCTCGGGAATGTGGGGACACGAGGGCAGGGTGCAGCGCTCCCCCGGCGCTCCCCGCCCTGCAGCCAGCGATCGGGAGGTGCCCGGGTTCTGCTATCTCCTGCCAGCGTAATGTTTGCCCAACGGCGGGGCGGTTCCTGCCGGCGAACATGCCCGCCTGCGCTCACCAGCCCGGCACGGCGCCCGTGAGGACATGGGGGAGGAAAGCCAGAGACGGGAGCGTTGCAATCCAGGGGGCTGATGCAACAGCCCTGTGCGCTTTCCGCCGGCATTCGATGCAACCAGGGATGCGTGGTCGCGGCTGAGGATTCCCCCCGGGACGCTCCGCTTCCTCCTAACCCAGCCCTGGCCGGGTAAATCTGCCCTGCACCCCCACCGCTGGATCCGCCGGGATAGGGACATCCAAGGGATGCCTGGCTGCTTGGCCAAGGATCGGAAAGGACTTGGAGGTCTCGGAGGTGCTGCACAGGGCTGGGACCGTCCCAAGGAGGTGGAAGGGAACGGGTGACATGCGGCAGCTGGGTGCGTGCCCCACGCTGGCAGTGCGACCACGCTGGACGAGGCACCGGTGTTAGGGCAGGGAGGCGGGGAGAGGTCAGCGCTGGCGGCTGGGCCTGAGCTTGGTGTCTCCCATGCCGGAGGGACCTACTGCAGGGGTCTTCCTGCTGCCCCCTGGCCCCGTCTTGACCCAAAACCATGCCCGGCGCAGAGGTATTTGCAAGACAAGGCGACCATCAGGGCCCTGCGGTCTGTCGGGGAGGGGACGGCCAGCTGCAGCGTCCCATTGCATCCATCACATACCCCTCCTTGCTCTCTTCGTGCTGGAGGAAGCCCTGGGGAAGGCGTGACAGTGGGGCTTGGCGGGGCAGAGGAACACCCCAAACGGTCCCATTCCCACCCGTCGCTCCTGCAGGCGGAATCGCCTCCGAGTGCTCCGCTGGCATCAGCCGCGGGGCGAAGGCGGAGGCGGGGGATGCTGCGAGTTCACCTCTGCATGGCTGTGGGTGCCGGATCCTCGTAGCAGGAGCCGAAACGGGGCGTCTGCGAGCTTCCCAGCGGCGGGCAGGGAAGGGCAGCATCGGGATGCGGATCAGCCTTTGGGTTCGGGTCCGCAGCCCCGATTTGCAGCTCCCAGCCTGGCCTGCAAGGGCATAGGCGAGAGGCAGATGGAGAAGAGTTGCGAGGAAGCGGGCTGCGTGTGTCTGGAGAGCCGCGGGCGTTGGAGAGCAGGGGGAAGCGGAGGGCGACGTGGGGCAGCGGTGCCACCGCGGGCAGTAGCCGCAGGGGACGGCAGGCTGCACACTCCACGGTGTCTGCAAAGGACGGGCAGGGATGCCCACACGGTGTGTGCGCGCGGGAAACACCCTCGTGACGCTTTGCACATGCTAGTGAGACGCACGCACATGTGTGCAAGGGCACGCACAGGTCCGGTGTGCAGGGGCACAAGTGCCGCTGTCCCCAAGCTCTGCGTTTCCATGCCTTCGCGCTCAGCTATTATTCATATTCAGCATAAAGACTCTTGCAGGCGCGTGGGGGCTGGGAAAGCAGCATCTGAATCATTTTGCTTTTTCCCTGGCAGAGTTATTACTCACGGGGGGTAGACAGAGCTGGGAAGCTTTCATGCAAAGCTTTGCTTGTGTTTCAAATTGCGACAGTGGCAGACCCCGTGCGATACCCACGTCTCCTCCACTGGCATGCAGGAGGGGTAAAACCCAGGATGCCCTGCACCAAAATCCCAGTGAGACCTTTCCCTGGGGAACCACGGGGGTAAAATTAGGGTTTTTTTCCCTTGGAAAATCCTCTGGCGGGATGGCAATCCCTCTGGCCTGGCTGTGTTTTCCCCTGGGATGGGGCTGGCCGGCTGGACCGCAGCTCCCGTGGGGCAAGGAGGGACAGCGCCCGTGTCAGCGGTGGCATCGCGGCGAGGTCACCCATCTTTGGGGAAGTGTCTTCAAAGAGGGAACAGGAACACGACGCGTTGGAGACGTGGCTCCCATCAGCCCCCGGGGAAACCTCGCCAGACTTGGTTGGGCTTTTTGTTTTGGGGCGGTTTGCTACGTTTCGTGTTAAAAAATGGCTAAAAGAGTAGTTTCAGCAAAACTCCAGTTCCTGCAAGGAAAAACCCAGCAGCCACGTCCCGAGGAGGTGCTTCTTCCTGGCTGTAACCACCAGTAAGGCAGGTTAGCTGGTGCGCCGGGCTGAACTGGGATGGCCCCGCTGTGCAGAAAGGCGCTGCGGAGGGAAGGAAGTGCTGCAGATTCGGGGGCAGGCAGCGTCGCTGCGAGCGGCTGCTCCGTGCGCCCTGGGGGCCACGGCTTGTCTGAGCAAAAAGCCACTTGGAGGCACAAGCAGGGCCTTTCCCTTGGGGAAAAAAACCAAAAAACCTGGACATTTTTAGCATGTGAGTTATTTCATCCTGGGTAGAACTTGAAAACAGTGGCCTAAAAGTGTCCAGTTTGCTCCTTAGGCTGAAAAGTTGCACGGTGATGCCCTGCCACGGGGAGGTGATTTCCACAGAGGTTTTTAGCACCTTGGCCCTGTTAATTGATGCAGGAGAGCTCTGCCTGGCCCCTGCCCTTCTCCCTGCCTGCCACGGTATCCCCATACCTGCCCTGCTTGGCTCCTCGGCCCGATGCAATTACTCATGCAGGTTCGATAGACTTCCATCCCAGCGGGAGTGCTGCCACGGGCAAGAGCTTGCCACGGGCAACCTGCCCTCGGTCTTGTGTCCTGAGCTGGCTCCAGCAAATATCGCCTGGGGTGCTCTGCCTCTGAGCCTTGTGCAAGCTGCTGCACGCCTGGCCACGCTGCGCACCCTGCCGCGCTGCGCACCTTGCCCTGCTGCACGCTGTGCCATGCTGTGCACCGTGCCACGCTGCGCGCTGCGCTACATTGCACACCCGGCCATGCTGTGTGTGCCGTGCCACGCTGCACGCTGTGCCACACTGCATGCTGTGCCACGCAGCACGCTGTGCCACACTGCACACCCTGCCACGCTGCATAATGTGCCACGCTGCACACTGTGCCACGCTGCACACTTTCCCACGCTGCACACTTTCCCACGCTGCACACCCGGCCATGCTGCACACCCGGCCATGCTGCACACTGTGCCGTGCTGCACACTGTGCCACGTTGCACACCCCGTCACACTGCGCACCGTGCCGCGTTACACGCCATGCCACGCTGCATACTGCTGTGCTGCACACCTTCCCATGCTGCACGCCCAGCCACGCTGCACACCCTGCCACACTGCACACCATGCCATGCTGCACACTGTGCCATGCTGCATACCCTGCCACACTGCATAATGTGCCATGCTGCACACTGTGCCACGCTGCACTCTGTGCCACATTGCACACCCAGCCACGCTGCACACCTTGCCACGCTGCACACCTTGCCACGCTGCACGCCCAGCTGTGCTGCGTGCTGTGCCACACAGCACGCCTTCCCACACTGCACCCTGCCTACGCTGCACACCTGGCCACGCTGCACACCTTCCCATGCTGCATGCCTTGCCGCGCTGCACACCTTCCCATGCTGCACGCCCAGCCGTGCTGCACACTGTGCCACACTGCATGCCTTCCCACGCTGCACACCCAGCCACGCTGCACACCCAGCCACGCTGCACGCCATGCCATGCTGCACACCTTCCCATGCTGCACACCCTGCCACGCTGCACACCGTACCATGCTGCACGCTGTGCCACGCTGCACACCCAGCCACGCTGCATGCCTTGCCATGCAGCACGCCTTGCCATGCTGCACGCCTTGCCATGCTGCACACTGTGCCACGCTGCATGCCTTGCCACGCTGCACGCCTTGCCACGCTGCACACCATGCCATGCTGCACACCCAGCCATGCTGCACGCCTTGCCATCCTGCACACCTTCCCATGCTGCACACCCAGCCATGCTGCACACCCTGCCGCGCTGCTCACCTTGCCACGCTGCACACCCCGCCACGCTGCACACCCTGCTCCCCCTGCCCAGCTGCGCCCCATCCAGGCCTCCATGAAGGAAAGCATTTCTCCCCTTCGCAGGGCCCACGAGCAGGCTCTGCCTGCCCCGCTGCTGGAGGCTTTTCCTTCCCCGTTCCAGCTGGGTGTTGCTGAGCAGGGGAAGGCTGCGTGCCGGGGGGAGCCGGGCTGCAGGGCTGGGGGGGCTGACTGGGGCCCCCCCTCCCTGCTCTGACCCAAAGCAGGGCACAGGGCAGAGGAGGAGGAAGAGGAAGGGGGATTGCCTTCACCTTCCTCCCTCTGCTGCTACAGCCAGAGGCAAAATACCTGCCTGTGTTGCCAGGATCTGGCCTGTCCCCATGGGGCCCTGCTGGGGCCACTTCCAGCGAACCAGGGAATTTCCACCTGGCAGAAACCGGTGCATTTTGCTGCCTTGATTCTTATCTCCAAAGGCTGAAGCACGGAGGGATTTCAGATGGGGAATTCCTCCTGCCCCCCACCCCCATCCCCAAACCCTTTCCCTTTGCAGAGGCAGCACGGGATGCTCAGCCGGCTCTGCTCCGTAGCAAGAGCATCGCTGCCCCGGCCCCGTGCACAGAGCAGGTGACGTGAAATGAAACGAAGCTGCCTTTGCCCCTGCTGGGATCTGCACCTCCGGCCCCAAATCAAAAGAAAACCTCGAGGTCAAAAACTAGGGACCTCGCACCGAAAAAAAGTTTAGAAATCACCCGGTTTGGGGGAGTTCAAGGGGAATAAACGTCATGTTTTGGCGTGAGCTGTTGCGTCTGCAGCTCGGGCCGGGCGGACAGAGAGTTGAAGGCACCTCGGGGGGGGGTCATTTAGCTTATTTCAGTTTTTAAAATGATATTTAAAATGTTTATCTTTCCAAGAAAAAGGCTGAAAACTTTGCAGAGGGTAAAAAACTTCCAGCGTGGTGGCGAGCGGGTCTTGCGTAAGCCTGCGCAGCAGCATAATAGCACGCGCTAGAAATGATTGACGAGCCAGAAAATAAAATGCTTAATTAAATGGCAGCAAGTAACTGCCCCCAAACTCAGCTGAATTCTCAGCTGAATGCAAACTTCCCACATTTTGCAAACTCAGCCGAGTACGCTGGGACTGCATAGCTCTAACGCAGCCCGACGGGAGGACAGTATAGATGATATAATGTGTGGCGCGGGACCTGCTACCGAACCTAGCAAGCATATTGAGAGGGCTCCGTGGTGGAGCCTGGCACTTCGGAAAAGGAAATAATTTTCAAAGCAGGGCTCAGGGGTGACTTCCGAGCTGGTCCTCGGTATTTTTTTCGCCCGGGGAAGTTGTCCCCGTGCGGTGTGTCTGTGGCCAAGGGCTTTTCCAGGCTGCGGAGAAGCGGCTGGAGCGTGAAATTCCCGGTCGGTGCAGGGGAAGGGCTCGGGTGGGTGCTGGAGGAGCTGCAGCTTGGCACCCTCCCGGGAAATTTCTGCCAAAAAAGCCGCAACCTAGCCAGGAGTTTTAGAGGAGACAAGTTTTCTTCGTAAAGCTGAGATGAATATAATAAGTGGAATTAGTGTAAGCACCCGGGGTGCCGGGGGCTGCATGGTTTTGGTGGCGGTGGGAGAGGAGGGATGAGCGCGGGGCTGTGCCTGCGGTAGGAACGCTGACGGGCATCTCGGTGCGGCGACGCCAGCCGCATCCCGCGGCCAATGCCCAGTGCCAGCTCCCTCCCGGCCTCACGCATGGGGGGGATGCTTCTATCCCAAAGCCTCTCTTTTCCTTTCCCTCCCCCTTCCCAAAAGGAAACAGGAGCAGTGTCTCCCCGTGATTCCCACCAGTTGCCTGGCGACCGGGATGCTTAGCGACCAGGACCCGCCGGCACGCTTCCCGCCGTGCCAAAAATGATGCTGCAAGCCCTCACCCACTCCGCTTCCTTCTCCCGCAGAAAGGTTACCGGGAAATACGCCCACCCTGTTCCTGGGAAGCTGTTTCCCCTCCCTGGGGGGAGGCTTTGAGTGCTGCTCAGGGGTTATTTGTTGCCTGACGGCGTTGTGTGAGCTTGGGCGGTTTGGTTTGGTGGGGATGGTTGAGCCCTGCCAGCCCCTTGGCCTGGGGACGCTGTCTCAGCCCCGTCCTCCTGCATCGTCCCAGAGCCAGAAGCACCTCCCGCATCCCCCCTGCAGCTGCCCTCAAGGGCTTGCGCAGCCCCCCCAGGCCTGTTTTGGGGAGCTCTTCCAGGCTGTTGGCACATTTGACCCTTTTCCTTACACTACAGGCGCATGGTTCTTGGCTGGAGCAGTGTTGGACCCATTTTTGGTTGTGAAGGTACAAGAAAAAACACGGAGTGATAATGAGGAGCGGCTGAGGGGGCTGGGGGTGTTCAGCCTGGAGAAGAGGAGGCTGAGGGGAGACCTGATCGCTCTGCAGCTCCTGGCAGGAGGGGGCAGGGAGGGGGGTCGGGCTCTTCTCCCAAGGAACAAGCGACAGGATGAGAGGGAGTGGGCTCAAGCTGTGCCAGGGGAGGTTTAGACTGGATATTGGGAGAAATTTCTTCACAGAAAGAGTGGCCAAGCATTGGAACAGGCTGCCCAGAGAGGTGGGGGAGTCCCCATCCCTGGAGGGGTTCAAAAAACGGGCAGAGGTGGCACCTGGGGACATGGTTTAGTGGGCATGGGGGTGTTGGGTTGATGGTTGGGCTGATGATCTTAGAGGGCCTTTCCAACCTTAGTGATTCCTAGTTTTACTTTTATTAAAAATAATCCAGCCCCCAAACCAGGAAACATGAAATTGCTACTCTGCCCTTAATTGGTTTAGTGATGGATTTGGCAGTGTTGGGTTAATGGTTGGACTGGATGATCTTCAAGGTCTTTTCCAACCTAAACGATTCGATGATTCTGCAATTCCCTTATTAATTATAAGAATGAGTGGGACCCCCAGGACAACCCCCATGGTACAGGATTGCAGCACCTCTGCGGGGCCCTGGGACCTCAGTCCCTTAGTAGGACGGGCTGGAAACCAGATCTCCGAGCCTGCCCGTGATCTTTTTTGTGTCCGGCAGCTGCAGGCAGCAGGCAGGGGAGTATAAAAACACAGAAAGGTGTGGGAGTTGTTTCTCTCCTGGCATAAGAGATGAGGGATTTAGGGTGAACAAAAGCCTGGGGTTGCTCGGGGGGCATCTTTTCCCCCTGCGGCCGTGGGATTGTTCCCGGTTGGAGCAGCTTGGAGAAGCCGATGGCTCTGGCATGGCCAAGGGGCAATGTTCAGGCAGTTCTGGCAGGAAGATCTTCATCGGGTTGGAGACCAGAAGGGACCTTTGTAGCAAAACTTGCATCTGAAACCCAGGCAGTCTGCCCTGCGGGGAGGATGCTGTGGCCCCCCTGCAGCCACGGGACCCACGAAATGCTTGGGGGGAGGCTGCAGAGCTCCCCTGCCTGGGGAGGAGGTGGCCAGGAGCAGTTAGCAGGAGCTCAAGGAGGGGACATTTTGTCTTCAGGACCCGGCACCTCATTGACCGTGGCCAGAAAAAGTAGGGCTGGGGGTTCCTGAGCCCCTCGCCCTGGTCCACCTTCATGGGGAGGCTTGCACCGGCATCCCGGCCCCTCAGGGACCCTCTTCTCCCCGAGCAGCCACCGGCAGAGCCGCGGTCCCCATCTCCCGGTGAGCCGTTCTTCCCCAGATGGTCCTGCCTCGTCCCATCCCCGGCTCCAGATAAACAGCGCTGCTCTGCGCCGGGAACACGGAGATCTTTCCCCCGTGCCTGAGTCACCCCCTCCAGCTGAGCTGCCGCGTGTGGGCTTTGACGGCAGCTCTCCGGGTGTTGTTTCTAATTCCCTGGGAGCGTGTCGCTGGTACCGGCCGTCTCACCAGCTGTTCGGGTGCAGGTCGCAGCGTCGGGATGGGAGATGAGATGCGGGGGGGAGATGAGATGCGGGGGGGAGATGGGATGCAGGGGGAGATGGGATGCGGGGGGTGATGGGATGCAGGGGGCGATGGGATGCAGGGGGAGATGGGATGCAGGGGGAGACGGGATGCAGGGGGAGACGGGATGCAGGTCCATGCCCAGCCCAGCACCCCAAAACAGCCACACTGATGTTCTTCTGGTCTGAAAAAGGGGGGGTCCCTGCCTGGGGGAGAGATACCCCCCCCTCGCAGGAGGCAAGACGAGGGGTCCTGGGCTGCTGTTGTAGCAAGCAGGGTGTCAGATGGGCAGAAATGCGATGGGACCTGAGGAGGTCTGGGGGATGCTTGCTTTCTGCTGGGGGTGGTTTTGGCTGTCATGGGGAGCTGCTGCACCAGGGATGGGGGGTGACAGTGTGCGTGGGGGGGTGTTTTGGGGTCCCTTAGCAGAGGGGACAGCGCCTCTATACCTGCTCCAACCCCCCTCCCGGGTGGCTCACCCTCGCTGGCCGGAGCCTGTGTCATTTCCTTTGCTTTGCGAAACGCAGGCTTCCTCTGCGGGGACATCACGTGAGGAGCCCTCGCTCCCCAGCCTGCCCCAGCGCTGCCTGCCCGGGGTGGGGGGGGGAAACAGGGGTGGTGGGACCGATCCGGTGTCCCCTGGCCAGCTCCCACTGCTGGACCATGCTCCCTGCTGCCATCCCGCCTCACATCCCACCTCACATCCCACCTCACATCCCACCTCGCATCCCACCTCGCATCCCACCGTTGCGTCCCGCTGCTAAGCCGGCAGCGTCGTGCGTGTGCCAGGGATACGCCGGGTCCGGCTGGTGTGAAATCCGGCAGGGACGAGCCCTCGCTGGTGGGAAAGGGGAGAGATGCACCCAGGCAGGACTGAGGGAAGAGGGGATGGAGGATAGGGATGGGATGTGCAAGGAGGCAGGACAGCCGGCATTACAGCCCATGGCAGAAGCTCGGATCTGGCTGGAGCTTGGCTCCACGGAGGTCCTGGCAGCACGCTGAGTCGTGGGGTTTTGTTGCCAGCCCTTGATACCTATCCAGGATTTGCAGTGGGGAGGCAAAAACCTGCTCCCCATGCCTGCTGGGGACAGGGCTGAAGTGATGGATGGCTGCTGGGCAAGGCAGATTTGGGGTAAATATGGGGAATGAGAGATAACGCTGGGGGTGCAGCAGGGTGGTCGGACCGCTGCGAGTGATGGCTTGGAGAGCACCCCTCCCCACTCCCAGCTGTGTGGTGGAAACTCACTGGTTTCAGTGCTGGAGCCTGATGCCGTGGGTGCCGAACAGGGTGAGAGCCTGTCTGTTCCCCCCT
Source organism: Pelecanus crispus (assembly GCF_030463565.1). Classification (NCBI taxonomy): domain Eukaryota; kingdom Metazoa; phylum Chordata; class Aves; order Pelecaniformes; family Pelecanidae; genus Pelecanus; species Pelecanus crispus. The sequence continues at coordinate 131,621,020 of NC_134645.1, forward strand.
GGGAACCAGCGATAAAGAAAAGAGTCATTTAAATACCTGCATAGATAGGGGAAGGTCCTGGGGCAGAGCAGGCAGCCCTGCCTGCTGGGGCCCTGCCTGCGCTGTCCCCTGCCTTTGAGGATGCCGCTCCCTGGGGTGACTCAGGATGGGCTGGGGTCCCTGCGCCGGGAAGGGACCACGGGGACGGGGATACTCCTGGGGTTGCGTTTTCCTTGGATGGAGCCAGGGTCCAACTTGGCGGCCGCTGAGAGAAGGGGCAGGATGGTTTGGGGGGGGATGCGCTGGGTCCCGGCATGAGGGATGACGGAGCCCATGGGCCGGTCTGGCAGCCGGAGACCCTCCTGGGTGGCCGGGTAAAGTCGCAGGTCACCATTGTCCCTATCCCCTGCTTCCTGCGGGGTCCTCGGGTCGGATTCCCATCCCCCAGCACAGGTGTTTCGGGGTTGTGGCATCGCTCAACAGAACCTGGGCTTTGGGGTTTGCGGAGGAGGGCGATGCAAGCTGCCTGCTCTTGCCTGCTGCCTGCATCCGCCGCCCCACGCCGGGACCGCCCAAACTGCTCTCCTGAGCTGGTGACAGCTGGGTGAGCCGTGCCTCAGTTTCCCCATCTGCACGACGGGCTCGAGCAGCCGCCCGCGGCACGTGCGTGAGCGTGCCTGTGCGTGGGCCCTGCCTGGGTGCTATGCAAATGCCTCTGCGCACACTTGTCAGCCGCGGCAGGAAGCGCTGGCTCTGTCGGCGCAGGCTCGGCGTGGGGACGGAGGGGACAGCCACCTCTCTGTAAGTGCCGCTTGCCTCCTGCTCCTCCTTCCCTGGCTGCCTGGGTGCCCCCCGGGGTGCGACGGTGGGACCGAGACCCTCACCACGAGGAGGTGGGAGAAGGGCTGAGCACGTGCAAACTCATCGCGCCGAGTTGGAGAAGGGGCTCGGTGGGGTTTCAGCGCGTCACCGTGGCCGCGGCCATCAGCCCAGGTGTGTCTGGGGTTTGCGGTAGGGCTGGAGGAAGCAGCACCCCAGGCACCAAACTTTTCTGAGGGCATGGGAGCGACTGGAAAAACTTCCTGGTCCGGGGCTGTGCCGGAGTGTGGGACGAGGTGGCTCTGAGCCGCCGCGGGGACCTTTCGGGGTGTCACCCACAGGAGAAGGCAACGGGGGCTGCCAGGGGGGACACAGAGGCTGCAGCAAGGGGATGTGGGTGACACTGGCAGCAGTGCAAGCTCTTGGTTTCGTTTTGTGGGTTCCTCCGTCCCCGTGTGCCTGGTTGGGGCAGCGTCACGTGTCTGGCACATTTGTCCCCACTGGTGACAGAGCCGGGCTCCTGCGAGACACGTCCCCACGCCGGAGGGGAGGTGAGCGGGCAGGGGTGGAGGTGCGGGGGGCTCTGGCCGTGGCCGGGGCCCCTTCTCCATCCTCCAGCCAAATACCCAGCTGGGGGGGCAGCTGGGGTGTGCCCCCCGGGCGCTGCCCAGCCGCAGTGCGGGCAGGGTGCAGGCACTGCCTTCGCTGCGCTCGACGGCTTTATTTCGGACGAACGCCTTGGCCCAGGCAAGGCAGGGGTGTGCAAGGGCAGAGCGTGAGCCCCGGGGCGTGCGGAGGCTGGGAGACTGCGGGGTGCTTGGCTGGAGGGACGGAGCCGTCCCTCGTGTCCGTGCTGGGCTTTGAGGGGACATGGAAATGCGGGATGTGCCCTTGGTCACGCTGGTTGCCTCCAGCCTTGTCCTTCTCCGGCCGTGGCGGTCAGAGGTGCTGCTCAGGGGCCGTGGGATGCTCTCTGCGAGATGCTCTCTGCGGGATGTTGTCTGCGGGATGCTCTCTGCATCCCGCTGCTCTCTGCATCCCGCTCCCCAGCGGCATCACTCATCGGGGCAGGGACACAGAGGGGACATCCAGCCCCAGCCCTGGCCCCGTGGGCTCAGCCCCATCGCCGCACCAAGAGCGCGAGGGGATGCACTGTGGGGATGGGACTGGAGGAAGAAAACAGAAAATGAAGGGAAAGTGGGGAAAAAGAAGAGCCAAAGCAAAATCTTCCCGGCGCCTGTGCTCGGCAATTGCCCCTCTCAACCGGGCACCGAGCTCCCCCTCCCCAGGGTCTGGCTTGGGCCAACGTCCCCACCCCAAGACCCCCCTGGGAGGGTCCCTCTGAAACCCAGAGGACGCAGGGTTAGCTTTTTAGCTATTTAGCGGAGGCGATCTGTCTTTTAGTATTTCTAGGAGGAGATGCTCTTTGAGAACCAGCCTCTTCTGCAGAGCAGCGAAAGCTGTAGCAAAGCTTGCTGCCAAGCAGGGACTGGGGGGGGGGGGGGGGGGGGGGGGGGGAGGTTGTGGTGTGTGTGTGCTGGTTTTGCTTGACCCTGTTGCTCTTTGAGCCCGGTTGAGCAGGAAACACTCGTCCAGCACGGTGTGATGCTGGGCAGCTGCAGCCCAGATGCAGTCTGTGGGCTGGCAGCGCTCAGGCCTGTAGCATCCGTGATATTGCTTGCAGGGATGGCGTCAGCTTCCCCGGCACGGCTGGAGACAGGACAGGACATAAGGGTGTTCTGCAAAGGATGCGCTTGCTAGCGAGGTCCTCCCAGTGCAGCCTGAGACACTGCTGCAAAGGGGGAAAAAAAAAAAAAAAAGCCCAAAGAAAACCAAAACCTGGTTTGAAAATGCACGTTGAGCTCACATGCACGTGCCCGTCAGGATGGCTGGGCTCGCTGCCAGCCGGTGCCGGAGGCAAGGGCGCCCAGCTCAGCGCTTGCTGCCGTGCCCAGGTTCAAGGTTAGCACCCCCAGCATCCCATCGCCGTCGTAGCAATGCTCCGTGGCAGCCACGGCGATGCGAAGTCTCTTTCCCCGTTCCCTTGGAGAAACCTGGAAAACAAAGTCTGGGCCGTCCACGCATTGCACCGCTGCCAGCAAAACCCTTTGTACAGACCCGAAAGTGCCAGGCTACGCCGCGCGTATTTTTAGGCCGGTGAGTCAGGAGAGTTGCTTTAAAAAGCCGAAGCTCGCGGGAGGCAGCACACAGCGTCCCGCTAGCACGCAAGCTCGCGCGGGGCTGTAATTACAGCGAAGCCGCCTCTAAGCGCTGTGCAAACGATGGTGCAAATCCCAGCGAGGAAGGGGAAAAGGGGGAATGGGGAGAGCAAACCTCTGCAGCCGGCCTCGGGAAGGGTTCCTGCCGCCAGCTCCTTGCCGCACGTTTTTCTTGCCGTCTCCCCCGTCGGCGCTTGGTTTTGCAGAGGCCGGTGAGGAGGGGGTGGCTGCAGCTTGGACCCGCAGTTCAGGCTCGTGGCGTGGGGCAAAGCCTCCCCGGAGCCCTGCAAGGGTGACAGCAGCCCACCCTAACTGTCCGCGCCCCACGTGGGTGCTGCCGGGGCTCGGCGCGAGCGCTCCCCATGCGCTCCAGTGCCAAGGCAACCCGGCGCGAGGTTTGGGTGCCTTGCCCTGGGTGGGGTGAGGGATGCTCTGGTCCCATCTGCTGCCATATTAGAGGGCATCTCGGCTGTACGACCCCGTACAGCCGGGGATCGTGGGGATCGTGGGGATCGTGGGGATCGTGGGGAGGGCAGGACCCTCAGCCCCACGCACGGGGATGTATGGGACATCCACAGCCCATCCCACCCACCCCTTCCCCCTGGCCGCAGCATCTTCCAGGTCTGCTCCTCACCCTGCCTGCCTTCGCAGGGCAGAGCTGGGGAGACCCTCCGGGCACCCCAGCCCCGCCAGGAGCCCACCCAGAGCCCTGCCGGGACCTTTCCCTGTTGCAGACCCCAAGCGAGGCACATGAGAGCTGCACCGCTCCAGTTTGCAAACAGCTTCTCGGCTGTGTAATCAGTAACTCCGAGGCCGGAGCTCAGCTGGGGCTCCCACTCAGAAGCAGCCCTAATGGGTGAACTTCCACATCTTCCACATCTTTTTTTTTTTTTTTTAATTTCACAACCAAAAAAATGTGGTTTAGGGCAGCTCTTTGCAAACCTGAATTTGTCCCATGCATCTGGCTGGTTTTTTGCTCGCTGCGGCTCCGTGCAAAGCTCCGTGCTTAGCTCCGTGCTTTCCTGGGTAGCTAGCTGGTGGCTGAGGCGAGACAAACACTTTTGCTCTGAGTGGGTTATATGAGCTGAGTTTGCCCGGCCTCAGCCTAGGTACATGTCCAGAGAGGTGGAGAAAGCAACCCAGAGCAAACCCTCTTCTGTGCCAGCCCTGCCCAGCTTGCAACCCAAAAGCCGTGTGAAGAGGAAAATTTTGGATCCGTTCAGATCATCCAAGAACCACATACCCTGTTAAATGTTTTTCTCAGCAAAGAGAAAACTCAAGCCACTTCCCTTCTGGCTCGAATGACATTTTCTGAGCAAGCTTCTGGGTTTTATCCCCTCTAAAAATAAAAGAGCAAATCGATATAAATGAGTATTGCCCTTCAGGGGGGGAAGGAACCCGGCTTGCTTGCCCCATTTTGCTTTTTATTGGTTTTTTGCAAAGCTATCTGCTAAATTCAGCTTGGTTGGGAGGTCACGTTGCTGAACCGCAGCCGCAGCTGCAGGTCCCCGTGCTGGGAGGCTGCAGCCCAAAGCCTTCACCCGGGTTTCATGGCAGGGAGACGATGGTGAGTGCTGGGGACACAGAGGTGTTGCTCTGGAGGCGGTGGGGACACAGAGGTGTTGCTCTGGAGGTGACAAGGACAAAGAGGTGTTGCTCTGGAGGTGACAAGGACACACAGCTATTGCTCTGGAGGTGGTGGGGACACAGAGGTGTTGCTCTGGAGGTGACAAGGACAGAGAGGTGTTGCTCCAGAGATGGTGGGGACACAGAGGTGTTGCTCTGGAGGTGACAAGGACAGGGAGGTGTTGCTCCAGAGATGGTGGGGACACAGAGGTGTTGCTCTGGAGGTGACAAGGACAGGGAGGTGTTGCTCCAGAGATGGTGGGGACACAGAGGTGTTGCTCTGGAGGTGACAAGGACAGGGAGGTGTTGCTCTGGAGGTGACAAGGACACACAGCTATTGCTCCATAGGTGATGGGGACACAGAGGTGTTGCTCTGGAGGCGGTGGGGACACAGGAGGTGTTGTTCTGGAGGTGATGGGGACACAGAGGTGTTGCTCTGGAGGTGACAAGGACACACAGCTATTGCTCCATAGGTCATAGGGACACAGAGGTGTTGCTCCATCGGTCATGGGGACACACAGCTATTGCTCTGGAGGTGATGGAGACAGAGAGGTGTTGTTCCAGACGTGGTGGGGACACAGAGGTGTTGCTCTGGAGGTGACAAAGACACACAGCTATTGCTCTGGAGGCGGTGGGGACACAGAGGTGATGCTCTGGAGGTGACAAGGACACAGAGGTGTTGCTCCAGAGATGGTGGGGACACAGAGGTGTTGCTCTGGAGGTGACAAGGACAGAGAGATGTTGCTCCAGACATGGTGGGGACACAGAAGTGTTGCTCTGGAGGTGACAAGGACACACAGCTATTGCTCCATAGGTGATGGGGACACAGAGGTGTTGCTCCATCGGTCATGGGGACACACAGCTATTGCTCTGGAGGTGGTGGAGACAGAGAGGTGTTGCTCCAGACATGGTGGGGACACAGAGGTGTTGCTCTGTACATGACAGGGACAGAGAGGTGTTGCTCCAGAGGTGGTGGGACACTGAGGTGTTGCTCTGGAGGTGACAAGGACTCAAGACTTTGCTCAAGGAGCTGGGCTTGGGGCCCCGGCAGTACCTGGTGGTCAGGCATGGCCAGGGTGTACGGTGGGAGGGAGGGCACCCTTTGTCACCATCTCGGTCTCCATCCATCTCCATCTCTCTCTCCCCTCCATACCCACCCTGGGGTGTCCCCGCTGTCGCCATCCCACCCCTGCCTCTGCCATCCTCATCCCCCTGACCCTCTCCCCACCCCAAAGGGTGACCCCCACTCCCAAGGGTCCCCACCGTGCCAGCGCGGTGTCTCTCCTGCAGGGAAGGGATGCTCATCTCCTAGTGCCCCGGGCGTGGTGAGGATGTCGGCCATCCCTGAGGCGCTGGGTCGCCCGCGGAGCAGCTCCTCCCGCAGCCTGGCCGGGACGCTGGAGGCCACCCTGGGCATGGGGACGTCGGAGATGGACAAGGAGGAGATGCGCATCCTCAAGGTCTGCTTCTACAGCAACAGCTTCAACATGGGCAAGAACTTCAAGCTGGTGAAGTGCCCCGTGACGACAGAGATCCGGGTACGTGGGCAGGGGGGTGGACAGAGCAGGGGAGGAGGGGCTGTTTTGTCCACCCAGCATCACAGCTAGCTCCCTTCCAGACACCCTTTCCCATGGCATGGTAGCCCCCAGAGCCCCGTGGCTGAGAAGCACCAAAACCTGGAGGACAGAGAGAAAATTTGTCCATCTCCGGTGGCCCAGGGGAGTTTGAAAAGGGCGAGGGCTGGTCAGCCCTGCTGCCAGTTCCTGCAGTGAGGGCCGGCTCCAGCAAGTTGCTGCTGGTCTCCTTCATGGGCAGCAAAGAGCAGTTTCCAGGCCATGGTTCATCTCGCCCTGGAGAAGACATCCTTGGGCACAGTGGTGCAGGGAGCGACAGGAGGAGGCCAGATTGTGGATTTGGGACATGACGGTGCCTTGCAGGGTTGGGGCTCTGTCCTCGCTGCTGGGAGGAGGATGGGGACTGGCAGGACCTGGGTCCCCACCTTTCCTCCATCCTTGTTGACCTGCACAGGCACAGGTCCTTGGTGGTGAGGGGGACAGTGACCTTCACAGCCCCAAGCCCACAGCATTTCCCCATGGCCACGTCGCGGTGTCACTGCCTGCTCAGGATGACTCTGCCACCCCTATACACCCCGGGGGTGCACCCAGCTCCGAGGCCAGCAGCACCTCTTGCTCTCCTGCCCGTACTGCAAGCCAGGACCTAGATCCTTCCTCCCACCCCACCGGGACTTCTGCACCCAACTTCTGCCCTTTGCTTGTGGGGACATGGGGCTGGGAGGACAGCGAAGGTGGTATTGGTACCTTTCCATGGTGGCTTTGGGCTGGAAATGTGCTCCTCACCCTTCCTACCTGGTGTCTTGTGGCTTTCACAGCTGGGGGAAGATGTGTGGACACTGGGGACCTGCTGGCCAGCGCCAGCTCTGTGCGCGGGTGCTGGAGGGTTGGTGTCCACCACGAAAGATACACGCCCTGGGTGCAATGGGTGATGGTGTCCCTTCTCCTGGGGGAAGTCCTCAGGACAGTGCATTGCAGTGAAGTCACGGGGGGGGGTGACCAAAATACAGGTGAGCTGGGCGTTGTTCCTCAACTGGTGGGACACAGAGGGAGCAGGGCTGTCCCCCTCCTTCCATCTCCAGGAGGAGGTCGTGGGCATAGCAGAAGGTTTCAAAAGAGTGGTCCAAGAGGGAGAGGACTCATCAGGCTGGGAAGGAGATGCCTGGGGAGGGGAAATGCAAGCGAAGCCATGAAATGGCCATGGTCCGTCTGTCCCCAACAGAGCCAACAGGACACAGGAGTGGAGCAAGCAGATGGTCACTCCTTGGAAACAGCTTGGCCACCAGTTGTGCTAATAACCATCAGCTTCTAGTTGGCTTTTTGGCTACCAGAGTGAGAGCAGAGGCCTGGCAGGGTCCTGGGGACTCCCTGCCTGCACTGCCCCAGTTGTGGGGCAGGAGAAACAAGCAGCAGTGCAACCTCACCAGCAACAACGATGTCGGCTTTGCTACCTGCTTGCAACCAATGCCGTGCATTGGGTGTAGCTCAGCTGAGGCATAAGGAAAGGTGGAAATGGCCCAGCTGGGCTTTTATCCCTGACCAAAACACCTCTGGGAGGTTGAGACATGTTCAGGCTGTGGGTTGTTGCAGAGCAAGCTGGAGGCATCTTTGGAAGCTTCACCGCTGGGGCTGGTGGCTGTGCCCAGGGCTGTGTTTTCACTCCAGGGACATTTGTGTTGTGGTTGTAATGTATTTCTTTCTAATTTTCCTGCCATCTAAAGCTCCTCTGGAGCCCGGCTGGGGATGCTCGGGTCTCAGCCCTGCTCCTTTCCACTCCAGGAGGTGATCAGGTCCATCCTGGTGAGCGGCCGCATCGGGCCCGACATCAAGCTGGCCGAGTGCTACGGGCTCCGCCTGAAGCACGTGAAGTCGGATGAGATCCACTGGCTGCACCCGGACCTGACGGTGGGTGAAGTGCAGGAGAAGTACGAGTGCCTGCACCTGGAAGCTGAGTGGAGGTAGGACCCCAAGGTGATGGTGTCCCTCTCCGTGTCCCCAAACCCACCCAGGGCAGGGGCATGGGGACCACTGAGCCCTTGTTAAAGGGAAAGCTCCTCCAGCGTGGTCCTCATCCAGGGGCTCTCCTGTTGCCAGGTACGATCTCCAAATCCGCTATCTGCCGGAGGATTTCATGGAGCTCTTCAAAGAGGACAGGACCACTTTGCTCTACTTCTACCAGCAGGTCAGAGGTGGCCCCGGCGGTCTCCTAGCCCCAGCCAGGTCTGCTCTCCAGCTACCCTGACCCACCCCCCAGCTCCAGGAGGGTGTTTCCTCCTCCCCAGCCCAAAACCCACGATCCCCAAGAGCCCCAAGACCTTGTAGCCCATTTACCTTCACCCTGGGCTGCTGACGGACAGCCCCTGTGGTCCCATCCCGCTGCTGGATCTGTGCGTCTCCATCAGAGACAGCCGGTCCCAACCCCTTCGCCCCGCTCCTGCCCCTGCCGCATCCCAGAACGGGATGCGGGAGGACGTGGACCCGGTGAGCATCCCTTGCCAGCATCCCCTGCCAGCATCCCCTGCTCCTCCTGACCCCCGCGTCTCCTCGGCAGCTCCGGAGCGAGTACATGCAGAATTACGCCAGCAAGGTGAGCGAAGGCATGGCCCTGCAGCTGGGCTGCCTCGAGCTCAGGTACGTGCCTCCGCCTGTCCTGGCCCCTTTGCTGCAGCGGGAGGGCTGGGGAGGACCGGGGAGGACTCGGGTAGCGCGGTCTGGGGCCGTGGAGGGTTTTGCAGGAAAGAAGGGAATTTCCAGCTCGTTCTTTGATGTGGTGGGGGGACGTGGCTGGGGAACGCGAGCACAGGGTGGCTGGCTGATGTCCCTCCCTTCTCGCAGGAGGTTTTATAAGGACATGCCTCAAAACGCGCTGGATAAGAAGTCCAACTTCGAGTTCCTGGAGTGAGTAGGCACAGCCCATCCTGCTGGGCAGAAACTCCCTTACCCCTAAAGCCCCCACCCCATCCAGCCGGCCCCGAGGGGCTGGGGATCTGCAGATGGCCTTCCTCATCCTCCCACAGCTCCTCATCCTCCTGCAGCTCCTCATCCTCCCGCAGCTCCTCATCCTCCCGCAGCTCCTCATCCTCCTGCAGCTCCTCATCCTCCCACAGCTCCTCATCCTCCTGCAGCTCCTTATCCTCCTGAAGCTCCTCATCTTCCTGCAGCTCCTCATCCTCTCGCAGCTCCTCATCCTCCCGCAGCTCCTCATCCTCCTGCAGCTCCTTATCCTCCTGAAGCTCCTCATCTTCCTGCAGCTCCTCATCCTCTTGCAGCTCCTCATCCTCCCGCAGCTCCTCATCCTCCTGCAGCTCATCCTCCCACAGCTCCTCATCCTCCTGCAGCTCCTCATCCTCCCACAGCTCCTCATCCTCCTGCAGCTCCTCATCCTCTCAAAGCTCTTCATCCTCCCGCAGCTCCTCATCCTCCCACAGCCATCAGCCCTGCTGATGGGGAGGGTGCAAGGAGAGGGAGATGGGAACCTTTCACCCTGTGCTGGGGTGGGCAGCTTCTCCCCCAGGAGCACCCCCTTGCCCCTCAGCACCCATTTTTCTTGGTGCATCGCCCCCCAACACCGGTCTGCAGCTCCCCAGGGAGGCCCCCGCGCAGCCCCGGCAGCGGGGGTCCCCACGGGGCTGTTAATGTGCACGGGGGTCTCTGCTCTCCAGGAAGGAGGTGGGCCTGGACCTCTTCTTCCCCAGCCAGATGCAGGAGAACCTGAAGGTGAGGGACATGTGTGGGTGCGGACAGGCAGGGCTGGGTGCACGGGTGCAAGGTGTGTAAGCATGCACGGACCTGGCTGGGGAGGGTGCTCACGTGTGCGTGCACTGAAGCACACACATAGTTTTGCACGTGTGTGCACATTTGCCCGCACTTATGCACGTGCACAGTTCTGCTTGTGCATGTGAAGATGTATCTGCATGCAGACATCCATGTATCTGTGTGTATACGTGCACATACAGGGCCAGGTGTGCACATCAGCGTGCATGAGTGGGTTTGCACACACACGTGCGGGCACATCAGCCTGCGCTCGTGGAGCTTTGCACACGCTCATGAAGGTGTAACTGCCTGCGTGTGTGCATCCACATACAGGGCCGTGTGTGCTCCTGTGTGTGCACGCAGTGTGCGCAGCTGGATTTGCACGTATAGGCACGTCTGCTCACACACATGAAGGTGTTTGCATGCATGTGCATACGTATGCGTGTATATCTATGCAGATGTATGCGGGTGGGCACATCTGCTCACACATGTGATGATGCATCTGCACGCACACATCTGGCCACGTGTGCACGCGTTGATTTGCGCACATGCGTACGCGCATCTGCCCACACTTGCGTACGTGTGAGTGAGCACGCACATACGTGTGGATGTGCATGGGCGTGCATACGGATGCATGTGTGTATGTGCAGGTGCATGTTGATATTTGCAGGGGAGTGCGTGTGTCCATGTGCATGCATGTGTCCATGTGCAGCTCGCACCCTCTGCACCCCACACCCCCGCTGCGTGCCTGGCACGTGCCCGGCGTGGCTAGCGGCCACTGTGCCCACAGCCCAAGCAGTTTCGGAAGATGATCCAGCAGACCTTCCAGCAGTACGCGCTGCTGCGGGAGGAGGAGTGTATCTTCAAGTTCCTCCACACTCTCGCCACCATCACCAACATCGACCAGGAGACCTACCGCTGCGAGCTCATCGTGAGGGCACCAAATGGGATGGGGTGGGATGGGATGAGATGGGATGAGATGGGGTGGGATGGGATGAGATGGGGTGGGATGGGATGAGATAGCATGGGATGGGATAGCATGGGATGGGATGAGATAGCATGGGATGGGATGGGATGGGATGGGATGGGGTGGGATGAGATGAGATGAGATGAGATGAGATGAGATGAGATGAGATGAGATGAGATGAGATGAGATGAGATGAGATGAGATGAGATGGGATGGGATGGGATGGGATGAGAAAGCATGGGATGGGATGGGGTAGGATGAGATGAGATGGGATGGAATGCAATGGGATGGGATGGGATAGGATGGGATGGGATGGGATGGGGTAGGATGAGATGAGATGTGATGGAATGCAATGGGATGGGATGGGATGGGGTGGGATGGGATGGGATGGGGTAGGATGAGATGAGATGGGATGGGATGAGATGAGATGGGATGGGATGCGATGGGATGGGAACACATCCCCTGGCCCAGGGTGCTTCGGGGCCAGACGCATTGGCTGTGCCCCCCATGCCAGGCAGTGTGCAGGGGGAATGCTGCAGGATGAGGACAACCTCTACCACAATCTGGTGTTTGAGGTTGCATCTCCCATGCCCTTAAACTCAGCCAAGTCTTGCTAAAGATGCAAGTGCATTCATCAGTGCTCTTAAGCTGCTAATTAACCCTGCACGGCCGGGCAGCGAGCTGCCACCTAAAGCATTCCCTGGCACCGTTTGGGCAGTGTGGACCGCGATGCTGGCTGGTGGCAGCGTGGCCAAAGCCATCATGCTGTGGGCTGCTCCCTGCCGCAGTCCCCGGGCTCGGAGAAGAGCTCGGCCACTCTGAAATCACTCGCTGTCCCCCAAGGGAGGCACAAACCCAAAATCCCCCAGGGAGGAGATTGCTGATTTTGCAGCCGCCTCTGGCATCACCTCCCCGAGGGGAAGCTGAGCATCTCTCCCCACCCCACAGCAGGGAGAGGCCCTGGGGGGCCTTTTTGGAGGGTGGTGATTCCTCAGAGGGGCTGGGGGTGCAGGGGGGGCTCTGGGGACCTTCTGCACCCAGGGGTCCAAGCCCGGTGGGTGCGAGCCAGTGCCTGAAGTTTGCTGAACCCCTTTGGGGTGGGAAGGCGGCAAACCAGGAGTGCAGGAACCCCTCTGGGGCCAGGAGGAGGAAAAACAGCCACACTGGGCTCCTTGCCTTGCTCCATGCACCATCCCCTCTCCAAACCATCCTCTCTCCAAGTCCCTTCAGGACGGCGATTTTTTCCCAGGGCGTCTCACACATTGCAGCAGGGTGGGGGGGGGACAGGACCCGGTTCTCGGGGTACACCAGCCCCTCCCCAAATTTGCATCCTCCTTCTGCTGCCCCTCAGCAAGGGTGGAACATCACGGTGGACCTGGTCATCGGACCCAAGGGCATCCGGCAGCTGACAAGCAAGGAGGCCAAGGTACTGGCGGGGTGTTGGGTGCTGGATGGGGCGTGGGGGGTGGCTGCTCTTAAATTGGTGATTAAAGTCGATGCCGGGGCTCTCCCTCTCTCCCCAGCCCACGTGCTTGGCCGAGTTCAAGCACATCAAGTCCATCAGGTGCTCCAGCGTGGAGGAGGGCCGGGCTGTGCTGCAGCTGGGGCTCAGCGGCACCCCCCAGGTGAGGAGGCATTGGGGGGGGATGCCCCAGGTGCTGGGGGGGGTGCAGGTGGGATGGGGGATCCTGCAGTGCTGTGGGGTGGCATCCCATCCCTGTGGGTTAGGCAGGACTTGGTGGATGGCTCCGTTTCCACCGAGAGAGCTCCTGCCTCCAGCCCCGGCCGAGGGGAGCCTGTCCCCCAAATCTGGGCACGTCCAAGCTGCCCCCGGGGGTGCCCCTGCAGGGAGGTGGTCACAGCTACCCCAAGGTGGAGAGAAGGGGGGGACCTCCGTCCCACCATCCCCCTGCCCCAGCTCACCCATCCCCCTGTCCCTGCCGTCTCCCCCAGTCCTTGGCTATCAAGACAGCTTCTCTGGCCGAGGCGGAGAACATGGCTGACCTCATCGACGGCTACTGCCGGCTGCAAGGGGACTTGGAAACCTCCCTCATCGTCTTCCCCAGGAAAGGTGAGCGCCCTGGGGGGCACCGACCCCGGCAGAGTCCCCACCCGTGCCCTCCCAAGCCCTTCTCTGCCCTCTCCATGGCCACAGCATCACCCGTGGCTTTGGAGTGACCCCAGCTGAGACCCACCAAACTCACTGCACATGTGGTCGAGGCTTTGGGGTGGCCCCAGCACCCATCAGGCTCTGATGGGGGTGGCTGGGAAATGACTCTCTGCTGTCCTCTCCGCAGAGCGGGACAAGAGGATCAGCCTGCCGCAGATCCCAGCCTCGTGAGTAGCGCCTGGCCCCGGAAAGGGGTTTGGACCCCCTCCCGTCCCCCCCAACCCCACTCCCTGACCCCAACCTCCTCCCACCTCACAGGCACCTGGAGGAGAGGCAGTCCACGCTGTCGGACAGCATGAGCGTGGGTGAGTTTTGGCTCTTCTCCTCCCTTCCCACCAGCCCGGGGGGTGCAGGCAGGGCTGTGGGACACCAGTACACGGGGATTTGGGGGTTTGGTGGAGTTGGACACCCACAAGATAGAGCTGAGCGTGCTGGGGGGAGGGCCAGGCTGGCATTCCACATGCTCAGCCGGACCCCATGGGGATGCTGCAAGAACCCCCCTGCCCGGTAAGCTGCCTGAATCCCTGCCTGCAACCTCCTTCTTGCCGCAGACTCTGATATTTATGCTGAAATCCCTGATGAGTCTTCAAGACCGAGGTCTGGAGGTAGGTGCCACCCCCCTGGGTGCCCTCTTGCCCATCTCCCAGCACCCCAACCAAGCCCTCCCACCTCCTCCTGCCCACCCCAATTTCCCACCAAATCCCCCCAAAGCTGGGAGCAAGGTTTTGCCTGCAGCACCCACCTTCCTCCCCAGAGGGGTTGAAGGAGCTGGGATCACCCCATGTGCCGTGGGGCAGGACCTGTGGGTCCTTGCCGAGGGGGTGATGGAGAGGGTTGGTACCCGGGGATCGCCAACATCTCCCGCTTAGCACAGGGGCTCTGCCCACGGAGTGGGCAGGGGTACCGGTAGCTTGCCACCGGCTGGCGCTGCCACCTCTGCCCTGCTCCCCTCTCCATCAAGTCCAGCACTACGGGATCTCCCGGGAGGACGTCACGTTGGGCAGGATCCTCGGAGAAGGCTTCTTCGGAGAGGTCTACGAGGGGACATACACCACCCCGGTGAGCGTCCTGCCCTCTCCCTGCCCTGCCTGCCTCCTCCGTGGCTGGGGGCAGCGGGGCAAAGCAGCCCCCACCCCTCCTTCTCCTTGCAGAAAGGGGAGCGGGTCAACGTGGCTGTGAAGACCTGCAAGAAGGACTGCAGCCCGGAGAACAAGGACAAGTTCCTGAGTGAAGCGGGTATGCCGGGGGGTCCTGCTGCCCTTTGCGGGGGGACAAAGCCTGCTCAGCCCCCTCCCCGGGGCTCGCTTAGGTGGGCAGAGGACAGATGTGGGGGGTCTGGTGGTGTTTGCAGCATTGCAATGGTGGGGTGTTAGAGACAGGATGGCAGAACCCTGCCTTGGCATCTCCTGATGCCCTTGTGGGGACAAATTGCCCTTCCAATGCAGGACAGAGCAGGAGGAGGGAGGTGTCCCGTGCCCTCGCCCCTGTGACATGGCTGTTCTCCAAAATACCTGTTTTATGGGAGGGATGGCTACTGGGGCGGGGGGAAGAAAAACTCCTGAATCCTTGCATGAGAGCAGATGGGCACCACCTGGATGTAGATCCCTGGGGACCTGGAAACTGGGAGCCCCAACCCTTTTGGAGATGTACTAGGCTATCCCTGGCAATTCCTCCTGCTCCGTCTCCGGCTTCATGGCAGAGACCTGCCCCTACACCCCAGGACAGGGGTTTGGGCTGCTGGAGGGGGGACCCCCCCCCATTGCAGGGTGTCTGACACGGTCTCCCCGTTAGTGCTGATGAAGAAGCTGGACCACCCCCATATCGTGAAGCTCATCGGCATCGCGGAAGAGGAGCCCACCTGGATCATCATGGAGCTCTATCCCTATGGAGAGGTGAGCGAGGTCCCACCACTGGAGCCCGTCCCGTCCCCCTGCCACCCCTCCTGCCCCTGCTCGGTCCCTGAGCCCCCCTCGCTCATCCCGTTGCAGCTGGGGCAATACCTGGAGCAGAACAAACACTGCCTCGCCGTGCTGACGCTCATCCTCTATGCACTGCAGATCAGCAAAGCCCTGGCCTACCTGGAGGCCATCAACTGCGTGCACAGGTAAGGCAGGAGGGAAAAGGAGCCAGGTGGGATGCCAGGAGAGGCAGGGGATGGCAGGGACCACACGGGGGGACAGGCAGGCAGGGAGCAGGATTGGGCAGAGGCTGGCTGCTGCAAACCCCTTTTGCATCTGGGTGAGCTTGTTGTCCGGCTGTGAGCTCTCCTTCTCCACCCCTTCTCCATCCCTTCTCCCCAGCCAAGGGTCTTTCTCCTTGCAGGGATATTGCCGTGAGGAATATCCTGGTGGCCTCCCCAGAGTGCGTGAAGCTGGGAGACTTTGGGCTCTCCAGGTACATTGAGGATGAGGAGTACTATAAAGGTAAGAGCTGTGTGATGGGGTTGGGGCTCGCTCCGACCCTGTGAGGTTGGAGCAGGGATTTCTCCGGATGGAAGCGCTGGCATGCAGTGGGGCTCCCTGCAACAGCAGGACGGGCTGGTGGGAAGGGGCTGGGGCAGAGACCGTGGTGAGACCTCACTGCCTTGCCCTGCCTGCGCTGGGGCTGCTCCATCACCCCTGCAGTGAGCATGGCCACCATCTCTCCCTCCAGCATCCGTCACCCGTCTCCCCATCAAGTGGATGTCACCCGAGTCCATCAACTTCCGCCGCTTCACGACGGCCAGCGACGTCTGGATGTTTGGTGTGTGGTGGGATGGGGCCGGAGCAGGGGCCCGGGCATTGTCTGCCTCCCGTGGCATCATCTTAATGCACTGGGACAAATCCTGCTCCGGAGCGGGGGGGTTATCCCAGCCTTGATCTTGGGGAAAGGGCTCCTGGGGCAGAGCTTCTTGCAGCACACGGACCTGTTGGAGCGGGGCCAGAGGAGGCCACAGAAATGGTCCGAGGGCTGGAGCAGCTCTGCTCTGAGGCCAGGCTGGGAGAGCTGGGCTTGTGCAGCCTGGGGAAGAGAAGGCTGCGGGGAGACCTTCCTGCGGCCCTGCACTGCTGGAAGGGGCTGCAGGAAAGGTGGGGACAGGCTTTGGAGCAGGGCCTGCAGCCACAGGACAAGGGGGAATGGTTTTAAACTGAAAGAGGGAAAATTTAGATCAGATATGAGGAAGAAATTCTGTCCTGTGAGGGTGGTGAGGCAGTGGCACAGGTTGCCCAGAGCGGTGGGAGATGCCCCATCCCTGGCAACATCCCAGGCCAGGTTGGATGGGGCTCTGAGCACCCTGCTCTGGTTGAAGCTGTCCCTGCTCACTGCAGGGGGTTGGGCTGGGTGGCCTTTGAAGGTCTCTTCCCACCCAAAGCATTCTGTGATTCTGTGATTCTAATTCAACCCTCATTAAGTGCTTCCTCCTCCTCCAGTGAATTCAGGACATTCAGAGGGCTGAGTTAAAGTCTTCGCCCTGCAAATATCCTTCTCCCTGCCTATCAGCCCATCCCTATGGCTTCTGGCGCTCATCTGTCCGTCTCTCCATCCCTAACAGCCCTATGGAGAGCAGCAACCAGGAGCTGGGCTCCTTGCAGCTCCCTGGGGAGAGCAGGCAGCTCTTTCCTCTGCATTTTTCACCCAGG
Source organism: Pelecanus crispus (assembly GCF_030463565.1). Taxonomy (NCBI): domain Eukaryota; kingdom Metazoa; phylum Chordata; class Aves; order Pelecaniformes; family Pelecanidae; genus Pelecanus; species Pelecanus crispus. The sequence goes on from NC_134645.1 coordinate 131,637,744, forward strand.
AACCAGAAAGGCCGAGCAGCCAAGTGACCTGGTGTCACACAGCAAAGCGTGGCACTGTCACCAGGTCCCCAAAAACCCAAGCCAGGGGCTGGTCCCCCAGCTCTAGCATCAGTTGAGGTTCCTCATGTTGCTCCCACAGCTGTGTGCATGTGGGAGATCCTGAGCTACGGCAAGCAACCCTTCTTCTGGCTGGAGAACAAGGACGTGATCGGGGTGCTGGAGAGGGGTGACCGCCTGCCCAAGCCCGACCTCTGCCCCCCTGTCCTCTACACCCTCATGACGCGCTGCTGGGACTACGACCCCAGCGAAAGGCCCAAGTTCAAGGACTTGGTTTGCAGCTTGAGGTGAGTGGGGAGGCGGGGGACTGACGATGGGCTGGGGGGTCTGTGGTTTGATGGTGGGCAGGTGGGTGAAGGAGAAAAATGAAGCCATGCAAGATTTTGGGTCTGGAGTTTTCTGGCCAAGTCTGAGCCCAAAGGACCATTTGAGCCCACCTGCCCCTGGGGTGGTGGTGGTGGTGCCTGGGCTGAAATGAAAATGCTTTGCTTCCCGGGGAGGGGTATTGCAGGGGAGTCCTGACCCTACATCTCACTGGGACCAGCCATGATCCCAATGTGATGCTAGTGTGGCCGGCCAGGACCATGCTCTGTCCTCCCAGTCCTTTCCCTTTGCTCTTCCCATCCCTCCTTGCTCCCTTGTGTTTTCCATGGCCCATCCAGCTCAAGCACCCCCATGCTCTGGGGTATGGGAGATGTGCCAATACTCCCTCCTGGGGCTGTCACCCTCCCTCTTCCCCTGCAGCGACATTTTCCTGATGGAGAAGGAGCTGGCCAAGGAGCAGGAGAGGAACAACCGCCACCGGCCTCCCAAAATCATGGAGCCGCCGTCCTTCCAGGAGCCACCTCCAAAGGTGAGGAGAGGGTCAGAGCCCATGCAGGCAGGTTCATCTCCCGGCCTCGACCCACCGATGGGTGCTGCAGAAGTGGGACCTCCCCGATCTTGCACCCACCGTGCCTTTCTCCCTCTTCCACTCCCCGCAGCCCAGCAGACCCAGGTACAAGCCACCACCCCAGAGCAACCTCCTGGCTCCCAAGCTGCAGTTCCAGGTAAGGTTGCACGGCCGGAGCATCCCACAGGGACCTGAGCAAAGGGGTTGACGCCGGAAAGCCCTGCCTGGAGCTCAAGCCCTCAGGGACTCGTGGCTTTTGGGGCTCTGAGGTGCCCCATGCCACCACCGAGTGCCTTCTGCCGCCTTGCCAGCAGGACACCGCACCGCTCAGGGCTCAGCCCTGCCCTGCCCTGCCTGCCCTGTGTTTTGTCCGTCCCTCAGAGCTGGCAGAGAGGCTTTTGCCCCAGGAAAAGGCAGTTTGCATGCTCAGCACCGGCTGGTTTGCATGCATGGCTGGCAGGAGAGGAGGTTTGCTGCTCTCTGGTGTTACCTGGGCTGATTTTGGCTGCCCTGTGGGGAAGACAGGTCACCCCCTCTGCAAGGTGCTGCTCCCTGGAGCATCAGGGTGAAGCCCTCAAGAGCAGCTATTTTGGGTGCTCTTTTGGGGCTGGGCAGGGGTCCAGGCAGCAGCACGCAAGGTCTCAAGCCCATGCTCAGGGCAAGGAAGAACCGAGCAGGGAGCAAGGTCCCGATCCTGCTGCACGGACGGGCACAAGGGCAGAGGCTGCTCCTGGTGCAAAAGCCGCTCTCCCCCGCATTGTCTGCTCCGTCCGTCCGTCTGTCCGCACTAACCCCCCGTGGCCTTGTTTTGTGTCCGTGCCGCCCTGCTGCCTGCCCCCCTGCCGCCCGCCCGCAGGTACCCGAGGGTCTGTGTGCCAGCTCGCCTACGCTCACCAACCCCATCGAGTACCAGTCTCCGGCCAACTCCCTGCACACCCCACCGCTCAACCGCCACAACGTCTTCAAGCGCCACAGCATGAGGGTAAGAGAGGGATTCCCCCATCCCGTGGCATCCAGAGGACATCCCGGTCCTGGATGGCCTCGTCCCAGGCATGCCAGGTACCTCGCAGGAGGCGAGGGCTCGGTGGGAGGGATGCTCGCCGCACCACGCTCCGCTTCGTGCTGCTGCCTCTGCTGCTTTGAGCTCAGTGTTGCTCCCAACCCAGCTGCAGGAGGGTCAAATCCTGTCACCCCATGGGTGCTGCTTGCAGGCTGGAGGGATCAAGCCCGCGAAGGGCTGTGGGGTGTCTCCAGCCCCCCGCCATGCACGTTTGCACACACATCCCGGTGAAGGCACGTTGGTGGACGAGCAGCTGGCATGGCATCCCCCAAAAAAGGCAGGGGATGGGTGGATGCCCCTCCTCGGGGCTTCAGGTTGGCTCCTTGTGCTCGGCATGGTCGCCCAAAATGCCAGCGGCAGTTTGCAGCCTGAGCTGCGTTACTCTAGCCCCAAAATCAGAGCTGGATGTTGGGGTACCTCCTGAGATGCTCTGCTCGGCATGCCGGGACAGCCGTGGTGCCAAGCACGGCCGCACCATGGGCACGATGAGCTGCTCCCCTAGCCGGCCCATGCATGCTGCCCGTGGAAAGTGCCAGCATGCAGTGGTGAGAGATTCGGGGCCAGCCAGTGGTTTCCTCTCCCTGCTGGAAACCCAAGTGCTCCCCAAATTCAATTTTGGGGGGTTCGTGGCTCTTGGGGTCTGGCGCATGGCTTGCATGCGCGGAGCGGGGCTCTGGCTCCCATGCCAAAATCAGGGGGAGCTCTGACTCCTGACCACCCCCGGTCACCGCGGGCTCTGCACACCAGGAGGAAGATTTCCTCCGTCCCAACAGCAGGGAGGAGGCGCAGAAGCTCTGGGAAATTGAGAGGCTCAAGATGCAGCAGGTCCTGGACAAGCAGCAGAAGCAGATGGTGGAGGACTACCAGTGGCTGCGGCAGGAGGAGCAGTCCCTGGTGAGTGGCCTCGGGCCGGGGGCTTCCAGCTCTTGCACCCTCATGAAGGTGGTGGAAGAGCCACAGCAGCCTTTGAGGTTGCTCTTTTCATGGCTGGAAAGGCCAGTTTTCCTTGGAGGAACAGCTCCTCCAGCAGCCAAACCTCTTGCACCCCTTTATTTTCCCCACCCGTAAAAACCTCATGGAGCCGCTTCATTTCAAAATGAGTATTTTGAAACTTGGGGAATTTTTATATACCTGCAATTGCGTCATGACGAGCTTTTATACTGCTTTTGAAATAAGGACTGGAGATAGCTAATGTGTGACTAATGCATCAGCATGCGGTGAGACAGGCTTGGAAGGAGACTGAAAATCTTTTATTCAATCGACTCATGCAGCCGATAAAGCAAAGCCCAGCTCCCCTCGCCCCCAGGGCTGTCAGATGCCAAGCGGCTGTAAACAGCAGCTTGAATTAAGCTTCATTTTTTTAGAGCAGCCATTTGAGGTTTCTGGTACCCCGGGAGCAGGCAGGGAGCTGATAGGGGTGATGGGATGGGATGGAGATGGGACCAGCAACGGGCATGAAGCCCCTTCCCCTCCCACATTCCCAGATCCTGCAGAGATGCATTCCTGTGATGTGTTTCATGAGTCTCCCAGAAATCAGAAAAATCCCTTTTTTTTCCTTCCTTTTCCCTTTTTTCCGAGCCTCTCACAAAGCTTATCCCCCTTTGTAGGACCCGACGGTGTTTATGAACAACAACGTTCCTCCGGTGAGTGGTGCCAGCCTTGGAGAGACCGGGTTGGGTTGTATTTGGGTGCCGGGGGTCCTTCTCCTGGGGGTGTCTGGAGATCCTCATTTGCTTTGGCATGGATAGATGATAGATATTTATATATGTGCCCCTCGCATTGGGAAAATTAATCTGAAAATGTTAATGGGGTGAGATACTGGTCGTCCGGAGCTCCCCACCAGAAGCCCCAGGAGAGGATGGTGATGCCTCCTCCCTCTTTGCTGCCTCCAGCCAGGATTTTGTGCCTCTCATTTACTGTTTCTTCCCCCCAACAGCTGCTCCCGGAGAAGGAGACGGATTACAGTGAGTGCCCACAGCTGCACGGGGTGTGGGGCTGCCCGTGGCCCCCACCCGAGAGCACCCGCTTTGGGGCTGCAAGCAGGGAGCCCCACGCTGATCTGCGAGGAGCCTCAGGGCCGTATCCCTCCTGGCTTTGGGATCCTCCATGAAAGAAATCCTAGATCATGGGGAGCAGCTTTGCCTGTCCCGGGCATGGGGGTCCAAGGGGGTCTGACCCTGCAGGGAGGTGGCACAACTGGGGTGGGTCGGGGTGTCCAGCCACTGTGGGACATGCTGCTCCAGGGAGATGCGGGACGTGGCACGGGTCCCTGGGGTCTTGCAGCGTGGCCGTGTATCCAGGGGACCAACCAGAGTGACTCTCCTTCCTTTCCCTTACTGATGGTGTAGCGGAGTTCACGGGCCCCCCCCAGAAGCCTCCAAGACTTGCGGTGCAGGTAAGACCTCCCTGGATGGGGCCACCACAGTCCCAGTCCTCCTCCCCCACCTCCATCATCTCTCTGCATCTGCAGGATGGGACTTCTCTGACTCCCCCAGTTCCCAAAGGGGTCAGACAGATCCAGCAGCATCGGTGTCGTGGGTGGGAGGTGGACGGGTCTGGCCAGGGCTCCCCATAGGTGCTGGTCTTTCCCTCCTTGCCCCTTGGTCCATCTGATCCCATCTTGTCCCTGTTCCCCAGCAGTCCATCTACCCGGCCCCCACCGCCAACCTGGACCGCACAGATGACACGGTATACAGCAACGTCATGGACCTGGTGCGGGCTGTGCTGCAGCTGAAGAACGAGATCAGCCTCCTGCCCCCGGAGGGGTACATCCTCATGGTGAAGGTAGGGAAGGCAGGGAGGGGGCAACGCCAGGGTAATGGGGAAGAGAATTGGGAATGAGTCCACTGAGCAACTCCCACCAAGCATCCTTCTCAGGAAGGTTTTGCACACGTAGGAGGGAGCATTTCCAACATTCCCAGCTCCTCCATTGGGTCCTTGGGTCAATGATGAGAGAGTTTCCAGCATGCCCTGCACCTCTTTTGGGTCCTTGGATCAATGATGGGAGCATCTCCAGCATGCCCTGCTCCTCTGTTGGGTCCTTGGGTCAATGGTGGGAGTATTTCCAGTACTCCCTGCTCCTCTGTTGGGTCCTTGGGTCAATGGTGGGAGCATTTCCAGCATGCCCTGCTCCTCCATTGGCTCCTTGTGTCAACAGTGGGAGAGTCTCCCGCTATGCCCTTCTCCCAAATGGGATCCTTGACTCAGCGGCACAGACTATTCCCATGCACCACTTCCCTGTGCCCGTGCCTGGAGTCATCCTAACCCTGCTGCCCTCCCCACAGAACGTGGGTCTGTCCCTGCGGAAGCTGATTGGCAGCGTCGACGAGATCCTGCCCATCCTGCCCGCCGCTTCCCGCACTGAGGTAGGACCAGGGAGGAGGGAGAGGGGTCTGGCGTGGGATTGGGTGCTGGTGGCACCCCCGTCTGTAACCCCTGCATGCCATGGTCAGATCGAGGGGACCCAGAAGCTGCTCAACAAGGACTTGGCCGACCTCATCAACAAGATGCGCCTGGCACAGCAGAACGCCGTCACCTCGCTGAGCGAAGAGTGCAAGCGGCAGATGCTGACGGCCTCCCACACCCTGGCCGTGGACGCCAAGAACCTCCTGGATGCCGTGGACCAAGCCAAGGTCCAGGCCAACCTGGTGAAGCTATGCTTGGAGTGAGGGCAGGGGCGGACAGAGGGAAGGAGAAGGGGTGGGGAAAGAGAGGAGGAGAGGGACCGCCGTGCTTCATTCAGTGGAGATGGGAGGAGAGCGTTGCGGAGGAGCTGGCTTTTGTGTGTCTCCTGTGGCCTCGCCATCCTGCCCTCCCTGTCCCTGCTCCTGCAGCCGCTCATGTCTTTAACATTGTCTCATCGGTCTTCTGAAGAAGGGAGGCATCTGGTGACTTGTCCCTGGAAAGGGCTGGGGGGAACCTGGCCGTCCCCAAGGGCGGCTGAAGATCCCTCTGGCTCGGCAGCTCCCTGCTCCCCAGCTGCCAGCAGGTCCGTGTGTCTGTCCCTTGGCCCCTCTGAGGACGGACAGCCGCGGGCGGCGTGTCGTGATGGGGACCTGGATCCTGCTCCTCGCCGCCGGGAGCCGGGGGGCACAGTGGCTGGGGGAGCTGGCATCCCGGGGGGCTGCACAGGGGTCCCCAGGGGCCATCAGAGTGGTGGCCAGAGGGACTGTTTGCATTTCCTTGTACATTGTATAGAAGAGTTTATTTAACGATGGGAGGTGGGTCCGCACACCACAGTGGAGCCGGTTCCGGCGCCCGTGGCTGGAGCGTGCCTGACCCCAAGCCTGCAGAACACGGGGAGGGATGGGACCCCACGGACTGCAGCCTTCAGTGACACAAACCAGGAGAATGGCGTCTTTTCCAGCGGAGTTTTCTCCGAGCTGCTCTGTGTAAGCAACAATGGCAAACCAAGTCTTTTTTCGGTTTGTGCTTTGAGTTGGAAACCGTACGGTTCAGGCTTTTCCCTAGCATCTTCCCACAACGCTGTTCATTCTGGCTGAGATAAACCGTGCACAAAGTCCTGCTGTGCCTGTGCTTGCCTGTCACCCCCATACCGTGGGGCCAGGTTCCCTGGTCACCAGCACCTCCTTAGAAAGAGTAGAAAGAGTCCTCTGAGCCATCTTGCCAGCATGGGGAAGCATAGTCCTGGTGGCAGCATCCTGGGGAAGCTGCTGGGGTGAATCTGGGTCTGCTGCATCCATGTCCTCTCTGGAGCTCCATTTCCCTCCCATTGAGCCCACAATCCCTACGAGGGTCCTGGACTCCCCCTTCTCCCACCCCAAGGCTTGCTAGTGAGAGCATCTGCAGACCTTTGCTTCTCAAAGACCATAAGGAAATCATGGGCAATTCATGGTGGAGGCTGTTGGGAAATGTTAAAAAAATGTGCAGATGTGGCACTTGGGGACATGGTTTAGTGGGCATGGGGGTGTTGGGTTGATGGTTGGACTGATGATCTTAGAGGGCCTTTCCAACCTCAGTGATTCCTAGTTTTACTTTCATGAAAAATTAATCCAGCCACCAAGCCAGGAAACATGAAAGTAATTCTTCCTCTCCCCTGAATTGGTTTAGTGGTGGACTTGGTGGTGTAGGTTAATGGTCGGACTGGATGATCTTCAAGGTCTTTTCCAACCTAAATGATTCAATGGTTCTATGACTCAAGTTCCCCCTCTGCCCCATTGCGGTGAGGTCTGCTGAAGCCCTGTTTGCCATGGCCTGGCAGTGCCTGGGGTGCTGGGCATCCCGTCCTGTTCACCTCCAGCCAACACCCCTGCATCACCCCAGGGAGACGCAGCCCCAGCCAAGCCCAGAATTATCCTCATGGGAGAGCTCTCTCCACCCACGCACTCCTGGCTCTGCAGAGCCCTAAAGCGCGTGTGTACTGGGTTAGACACACATGTATCCGCACACACGCATCCGGCCAGCCACGCCTGGGTACTCGCTCCCTCGCACATCTCATTTCTCATCCCTGTGTGTGCGCTTCTGAGCCAGTGTGCCAGCACCGGAGGCTGCGTGAGTGGCTGCAACGCCCTTGGGAGGTGCACGTCCCTCCGTGGCACCGTTTATTCCAGCCCGTTTCACTCCTGAAAGCACAAAGTGTTTTCTGAAACGCCTCAGACTGCATCCAGCACCGTGATGGGTTGGCCTCGAGGAGGAGAAAACGTTGCAGGAAAAACCGGGTGTCTCTCAGGGCATGGAAGAAGAGAGTAGATGCTCTGTAAGTGTGGGTCCCTTAGGGTATATGGAAGCAAGAAATTAAAAGCTGGATGGCAGCAGTCATCAGAGCCAGATGTTTTGGGATCTGATGTGGGGTGGAGAGGAAAATTTGCTTGGGATGGACCTGGGGCAGTGCAGGTTCCCCCTGCACCAGCCAAGTCCACCAGCCTCAGCACAAGACAGCACCCCTGAGCTCCCAGGGTCTGTGGGCACCATCTGGCCATTGCTGGGTGGGTTATCCCATCCTGCAGGGTGGTTTTTCCCTTCCAAGCCATCCACATTTCTGGTTTGGCTGTTCCTGTCTCCCTGCTGCTCCAAGCTCTGGTGTGGGATGGTGTGGAAGCAACCGCTTGTGCTGGCAGGTTGCAGAGGGTCTGTGCCTGGGCTGGGCTTTGCAGAGCAGAGACCTCCGAGCCATGCGAATGAGCAGGGACCTCCATCCCATGACCGTACCCCTTCTGCATGGACAATCTGAAGCATTATTGTCTGCCCCATGTCACGCATGACCACACCAGCCTGTGGTCCTGAGCACCCTGCGGTCAGGATGCATCCTAAAGCAGCTGTGAGGTTCCTTCTTCTTGCCCAGCACGTTGGAATCACAATCAGATGCAGCTCTTGGGGTTTGGGTAGGACTTGCAGCAGCTCGAGGAAGCAGATGCCTCTCCTAGATGCCTCCAGCCTGTGCTCAAGCAATGGAGAAGCTGTACCGTGCCTTCCTCGATGCTGGGATGGCTGCTCACCACCCCGGGCAGGGTGGTGAGCAGCCATCCCTCCCCATCATCCCCAGGTCACCCCTTGGCACAGCTCTTGCTTCACCCTGCATTTCCCATCCCAAGGGTCCTCCATGGTTGCAACCATGTCCTCCGAGGGAGAGGTGAGGGTCCAGCTGGATGTGGGCATCACTGTGCCTGCTCCCCAGGAGGAGGGACCGTGCATCACCCACCATCCCCACCGCAGCATGGCCCGGCCCCTAGATCATTCCCGCCAGGTAGGGTGGGAGGAAGAGCCCCACGGTGCCCAGCAGGCAGACGATGATGAACATCCAGAGGAAGATGCGGTCAATCACCATGGCCACGTACTTCCAGTCCTCCTTCACCTGCCAAGCGGAGAGGGGCTGTGAGCGTGGGCAGATGATGCAGCCCGCTGTTTGGGAAGACCCCTTGGAGTTAGGAGACCACCTGGGGCTTCCTCTGCATCTACCTTTTGCCTCAGGGTGAGGAGATCCCCCGTGTCTCAGGAAATCCCTGGAGCAGCAGGGCTGGGGGATGGACCTCTCTGGGGAGGCTGCTTGGGGCAGAGCTAATCCCACCCAGGGTTTTCTGAAATCACCTGGCTAAAAGCAGGGGTGCAGCCTCTGAGCTGGGTCCCAGCAGGGCAGGCTGGGCCATTGCTGCTCTCCGAGGGCAAGACAGCACGGGCAGGAGAGGGACCTCCAATATCCCCACAGCCAGCAGGGACGGGAGCTGGAGGAACTCTCAGCCGACCCCATGGACTGGGCATCTCCCGGGAGATGGTCGTTGATCTTCTCCCTGGCTTTGGGTCCTCAGCAGCCAGGGAACCAACTGGGGGTGCCAGCATGGACAGCCCCAGGGAGGTAGAAGTGGGGCACCCCCTCCTCACCCCCCAGCCCTCAGGAGCACCCACTCACCGAGAAGTCAGCATCCTCGGCTCGCAGGTGGTCTGCGATGTACTGCACCCCTTGCAGGGCCTTCAGGATGCTGGGGGACAGCATCCGCTCCCGGTCTGAGCCCACCTCCTCCTCCTCTTTGGGGGGCACCCGGGGGGCTGAGACCCCCGACGTCTTCCCAGCTTGGCGCCCGCAGCCATAGCGGCACTGGGCACCCTGGCTGTGGGAGCCCGCCTGGGATATGCGTCTGGGGTACGTCTTCTCCTCCTCTTCCTCCTCCTCTTCTTCTTCCTCCTCCTCCTCCCACTTGTCATCCACATCGGTCTCCAGCCAGCACCGGGAGGTGCTGAGCCTCGTCCCCGGGAGATCGTACTGCCCCGCGGTCCCCTCGGGGGGAGGCAGCGCCGGGGGTCGCTTCATAAAGAGCCAGCGAGGGATGAAGTCCAGGAAGAAGCTACGCACCCAGTGGGGCATCGTGTGGGTGCTGGGGGAGCGGTGGTGGACGTTGAGGACGAACACGGTGATGATGATGGAGAGTGTGACGAAGATCATGGTGAAGAGGAGGTACTCGCCGATGAGAGGGATGACCAGCGACGTGGATGGGATGATTTCCGTGATGAGCAGCAGAAAGACAGTGAGGGAAAGCAGGACGGAGATGCAGAGGGTGATCTTCTCCCCACAGTCGGAGGGCAGGTAGAAGACCAGCACGGTCAGGCAGGAGATAAGCAGGCAGGGTATGATGAGATTGATGGTGTAGAAGAGCGGGAGGCGACGGATGATGAAGCAGAAGGTGATGTCGGGGTAGATCTCGGTGCAGCAGTCATACTTCTTGGAGTTATAGGTGCCGATGGCATTTATGATGGCCCACTCGCCACTCTCCCAGTAATCCTTAAGGTCCACGTGGTGCTCCATATTCTCCAGGTCGATCTTGGCCTTGTCGTAGGTCCAGGAGCCAAACTTCATCTTACAGTTCTGCTGGTCGAAGGGGAAGAAGGTGACATCGATGCTGCATGAGCTCTTGTAGATGGCAGGCGGCACCCACTTCACCTTCCCGTTGGAGAAGAGGTGGGCCTTCGTCATGTGGGTCACGGCGAACTCCCCGTCAGCGCTGCAGGGATGGAGAGATGTGAAGGTCAGAGGAGGATGAAGCATTTGTCAGCCGGGTTAGCTCAGTTGGTTAGAGCATGGTGCTAATAACGCCAAGTTCAAAGGTTCAGTCCCTGCTTACTGCAGGGGGGTTGGGCTCGATGATCTCTCAAGGTCCCTTCCAACCCAAAGCATTCTATGATTCTATGATTTCCCCCAAGAAATAGGGCTAGGAGCTCCCTCAGCTGTCAGGGCTGGTACGAGCCTTGATTTGAGGCTGTGGCCCCATCGTGCATCCCTGCACGGTGCTGGGTTCACCCTCCTGAGCATCACCCAGAGCATGGAGATGGGTGGGAGCATGAGCACTGGACATGGGGAGACAGATGCAGACTGATTTCCATCCTTACCACTGGTGTGGGATGAGGGGCAGGAGGCCCGCGGGGGCTGACAGCACCAGGGAGCTACTGGGATGGGAAGAGATGGGATGAACTCAGGGATGGGATGGGATGAGATTGGATAAGCTACAGGGATGGGATGGGATGGGATGGGATGGGATGGGATGGGATGGGATGGGATGGGATGGGATGGGATGGGATGGGATAGGAAGGGATGGGATGGGATGGGATGGGATGGGATGGGATGGGGAAGCCCCATCTCAGCAGCGTCACTCACTTGTTGTAGAGCACGATGTCAGGGATCCAGATCATCTCGGAAGGCACCCGGATGGAGGTGACGTTGTCAAACTCTGCCGGGTCCCAGCGCAGCTTGTAGTCGCTCCACTCCTGGAGAGAGACACGGAGGGAAGGGCATCAGGTGGCCCTGGGTCTGGTGAGGCCAAGCTGCCCAATGCCTCCTCCTCTTCCTCTTCCTCTGGCAGCATCCCCCAGAGGAACAGCACCATGGAGATGCCACCAAGCCCCCCAGGGCAGGGTGTCTCTGCCCCAAATGCTGTGCTCTCCTTGACATGCTCCTGCCCTTGCCCCAGAGAGGGAACAGGCTCCTACCTGCTTCAGCCAGACGTTTGTGGTCATCATCTGGTTCTTCTCATCCTGCGGTGGGAAAGAGGGAGAGGTGAGAGGAGACAGAGAGAGGGCTTGTCCCATCACTGCGTCATCCCCAAAATCATTGCTTTCACTTTCTGCCCTCCACCTCTGGGGTTCAGCTCCTGGAAGCAACTGCTACCAATCCAAGTCCAAGGAGAAACTATATTTCCCTGAGATGTCTGCTCACTAGATGGCAGCAAGAAATAGCATATTGCAGCGTACAGTTCTGAGCCGCTCGGACGGGAGGACAAATGTACAGTCCCATGGATAGGTGGATGGAAGGATGGATAGCTGGACAGACGGCTAGATGAATAGGTGGATAGATGGATAGGTTGATAGGTGGGCAGATAGGTAGGTAGATGGGTGGACAGATGTATAGGTAGATAGGTGGATGGGTGGATAGATGGGTGTGCATGGGAGGAATGAGTGAGGCATGGATGGACCGAAAAGCCCAGAGGTGCCCCTGGGGCAGGTAGATGGTGGATGAGGACATGGCAAGGATGGAGAACTCCAGTTTTCCTTGATGCTCTCCTGCTGTCAGGGGAAGGGAGGGTTTGGGATGGAGAAGAGGGGTGCAGCCCCCCCTGCTCATTGGACATCTGAGGAAGGCCAGGTGAGTGGTTTGTCACCTGCTGGAGATGGCCAGGGGGTTGCTGCTGCCCAAACCTGACCTCACACCAGTGTCCCCAGGCTCTGGTCTGGCAGACCAGTAGGACCAACTGGTGAAAAGTCGGACACCACGTGGGACTTGGGGTCCCCGCCAGCAGGCTACGCACCACGTCGATCAGCTGCGCAATGGAGAGCCCGAACCTCACGATGACCACGTCAGAGGTGTTGGGCACCGGCCGTGACCAGCGGTTGTAGCCGGTGAAGAGGTGCTTGAAAAGACGCTCCTCGGCACGGCTGCTGGGCTGCTCCTGCACGCAGGTGGCTGCGGGGAGACGGAGATGGGGATGGGGGAGAGCTCGCTGACCCCCCCTTCCACACCCCTGCACCCCACTGAAATGGGGTGCCCATTCTGGGCAAGCCCCCTCTCTGTTGCACCTAAACCCCACCCTGGGATGGGAAGAGGGGAATTAGCCCCCTCAAAGCTGCCCCGTGCTCCTCTCAGGGAGCGGAGAGCGGGGCAAGGTCAACCTTTCAATGCCGGCTGAGAAAATCCCACTCTTGGGTGGCTGAGGTCCCTCTCCCAGTCCCCTCCAGCTGCTCTTACTGGTGCTAACTGGTTCAGCTTTGTAAGGTGGAGGCTCACCCAGTCCTTGGGACCACTGCAGCCTGCCCACAGACCATCCCTTGGGCTGGAGACAGGGCTGGGAAGGAGCGCAACGCTCTTTGCTCTGCCTAGAAATTGTTGGCGTTGGTCTTCGGTGCCGTCAGCTTGCGGTGCATTGCTCAGCTGTCCTTGCTCGATGCAGAGCCCCATAAATTTCCACCAGCAAGTTGAGGGAGGCCGAGGGAGGGAGGGATGGAGGGAGGGAGGGCTTTTCACAGTGATATGCAACCAAAGAGACGTTGTATGGGCGGCTTTGCCCTGAAGAAGGATGGGTGCACGGCCCCATAGCATGTCCCGTGCCCCGTGAAAGCTCTCCCCGCTGGGCAGGCAAGCCCAGCAAGGGGCCCCAGTTGTTGTATTTTGGCCAGGGACAATGTGCTGAGCAGCTTTGAGGGTCTTAGAGGTGTTGGGGAGGGCTGGTCCCAAGTGAAGGGACAAGCAAGATGCCCAGCTCCTGGGAGGTCTTGCGTTAACGGCGGGGTAGAAGCAAAATCCCTTTTTTTGCCATTCCTCCAACATTTCTAGCTTGCATAGGATGGATCTGGGGTCCCAGAGGTGCATCCCCTGTGGGGGATGACCCACAGCAGACCACCCCCACCCAAGTGTCTGGGTGGTGTAGAGCTGCTCTGCAAAGACACGAACCCCATCCTAGCATGGCGTGTGGTGGACACCATGCCAGCATGGAGACTGGGGATGCTGAGAGACTGCAGTGGGGGTAAACTGGGAGAGAACTGGTTTTCCATCCACATGCACCACAACCCCCTCAGCTTCCCCTCCCCTCTCCCCAGATTTACTCCCCCCCCAGAGCCCCAGTGGGTGACACCCATGGGAAGGCAGGGCTCAAGTGCAGGAAATGCAGGTACCCCAGGGAAAGCCAGAGCCACCCTTACCCATCTGGAAGATGACAAAGAACCACGTGACGAGAGGGACAATGCCATGGGACAGCCGCCCCATCCTCCTTGCACTAGTGTCCCCCGTGGACCCCCTCCCTGGAGCAGTTTGCAAAGCCCCCCAGGAGGGACCAGGGGGAGCGATGAGCTGAGATGGTGGTGGGAGAGGAGGCTCAGCAGGGAAAGCCACCATAGGGGACCTCCGATGGGGTGTCCTGCGTGTCCCCACCGTTAGCGAGTGCTGGAGGAGGCATGGATGGAGCTGGACGTGGGCTGGGAGAGCCTCAGCAGGGACACAGCCGGGGCAGGGTGAGTGCGTGGTCTGGGATGCTCTGCTGAGCCGCCTGCCTCAAATTTCATTCCTGGAAAGACAGCAGAGAGCAGCACTGTCACCGCCTTGCCACCACGGCATGGGTCTGGCAGGTGACGGTCCCATTGCGGTCCCCTCAAAGCCACTCCCAGCCGCTCCCAGGGCTTGGAGCTGATCCTAGCTGCCACCACGGAAGAGTCAAGGGAAAATGTCCCCAAAGTGTCTGCTCCCTGTTTCACAAGTGCTCCTCAGGCAGGCGGGGCACGAATCTGGGCAGCATCGGTCACAGCCGGGCAACCAGACCCCATGAGTTAAAGCGATGGGGAGCCCAGGTCTGCCCCCAGGTGATTTAATAGCAGAGATGGAGCCTGGTGCTCTAAACCTGACCGGGGTGACCAGAAAATAACTGGTTTCAACCATCCTTCTGCCCTCCCCAACTCGAAGCTGCTTTATGCCCTGAGGACAAGGGAAGGGGAAGCATCTCAGCTGCTCCAAGAGACTGCGCTGCCCCAAACGGGCTCCTGGGGCTGGTTCCTCCAGGAGCGCTCACTTCTGAAAAGAGGGATCGTCCTTTCGCCACCCACCCTCATCCATCCATCTGCGCATCCATGCATCTGTTTGTTCATCCATCCATGCATGCATCCATCGATCCCTGCATCCCATCCATGCCTGCATCCATCCATGCATCCACCTACCAATGCATCCATCCATCCATCCATGGATGTGTTTGGTTCCCCTCCCCAGCAAAGCAAATCTCTGCAAGGGGAGAAGTCACTTGCTCTGCAGAGGCCCCAAAATCTCCTCCTGCTTACAAGGTGACTCCTCCACACTTGACCCGTGCCCCCACGCCTTCCCGCTCCGGGAAGAAATTGCTTTCATCCCCGAAGAGGAGGAGATTCCCAGCCCAGCACTGATGTTGCTAAACAAGAAGCTCCTTTGGCTTAAATTCCCCCCTGGCCCGGTAAAACCACGAAGGCCTCCTGAACTCATCATTACCTTCTGCGCAGTTTTCAACTGATTAATACATGGATGGCGGAGGGGGTGGGAAACGGGAAGAGAAACCCGGGGCCACTGCACTGAGCTGACGAGAAAATTATGGGTGTGCCTCTCCTGGCTAAGATATCTCAAGGTACCGGAGACTACGGGGTGTGCTGGGGGAGCTGCTCCGGCTCCGGACTTGGTTAGAGGGTCACTCAAGTGGGGATGTCATGGCTTCCCCAAAGCTCTGGTAGATATTGAAGAGGGGAAGGAGGTGCCCTGGGTGATGCAAAGCTGTGCTTGAAACTGCCTGTACGTGGCAAAGGGAGTTTGGGGGGGAACACGGGTGCACGCACGCACGCGGGGCACCCCAGGGTGCCGGGGCACCCCGCCAGCACCTGGCACCCGCATCCCCCTTCCCTCCCATCACCGCTTCGCCCACCTGGGTGCTCCTCCGGTGTGCTCCTCCGGCAGCACCGGGCAGCTCTGGCAGAGTCTGGCAGCGGGGCGGGCAGCCCTACCCTCCTGCCTGACCTTCACCTACAGCCCTGCCTCATCTCCCTGCATCCAAACCATGTCCCTGATGGATCTTCCCATCGCTCTGTGACACAAAGCGCTTGGTTTGAAGCTGCCCCGGGAGGCACCTACGTGCCTGCAAAACGCTGCTCTCTGGTACTTGCCAACCACTTTCCTGGAGGGATGCAGAAACCTGCCCCGTGCGGATGCTAAAGGCTGGACCGGAGGATGCCCGCGACCGCGGCAAGCCCGGCAAAGCTCTTGGCATCCCAACACGCAGTCAGGGAGGCAGCGAGAATAACCAACTTATTTATTGGATTTTAAAGGCAGGGGGTTTGGGGGTTTTAGATGGGAACTTCAGGCAGAGCTGGGAAACTTTCCCCGCCGCTGCCTCCCCATCACTCCCTGACCGTCCTCGGCACTCTGCAAACAGCTTTAATCATGGATATTTGCAGGGAAAGCGAGCTTCTCTCCTTCCCACCCAGCCTGGACCCAACGAACCCCCTTACCTGCTGCGGGGAGAGCCAAGGAGGGGTCCCCCAAGCCCCCCAGTCCCTCTGCCGTGCCGGGGTTGGGATGCTGTGCCGCGGAGGGCTCCGATGAGGACTGGGCTCCGGCGAAGGATGTCTCTGCTCTTACTCGAAGCGGTGGCAGTGACGACAGGGGCTGGGGGAGGAGGGAGAGCCATGCCCAGGCAGGGAAGGAGGGGAGGCTGAGAGGACGAGGGGGAGGAAGGCTGGAGGGGCACCAGCTCCCCTGGCCCTCCTCACCCCCCATGCATGGGCAAAGCTTCCCCAGGGATGGGAAGGGCTGGATTCGCCAGGGTTTTCTCAGTCTTTTCCAAGGCACCGCTCGGCCCCGGGGAGAGGGAAGGGGATGTTGGGCTTTACGTGTGAGGATGGGGAGGGAGAGGGAAGGAGAACAGGAGTCAAAGTGCTGTGGAGCAGCGGGGCTGGAGCACAGGACGGGGTGTTGCAGGGCAGGTTGCTTGGAGGGTTGCAGGGGGCATCACGGGGCATTGCAGGGGCATTGCAGGGCATTGCATGGGGCACCACACAGGGTATTGCACGGGACACTGCACGGGGCATTGCAGGGCATTGCAGGGCATTGCAGGGCGTTGCAGGGCATTGCACGGGGCATTGCACAGGGCATTGCAGGGGGCATTGCACAGGGCATTGCAGGGGGCATTGCAGGGGGCATTGCAGGGGGCATTGCACAGGGCATTGCAGGGCATCACAGGGCATTGCAGGGCATTGCACAGGGCTTTGTGAAGGGCACTGCAGGGGACATTGCAAAGGGCATTGCAAGCAGCATTGCAGGGCATTGCATGGGCATTGAACAGGGCATTGCAGGGCGTTGCACGGGGCATTGCAGGGCATTGCAAGGGGCATTGCAGGGCGTTGCACGGGGCATTGCACAGGGCATTGCAGGGCATTGCGCAGGGCATTGCAAAGGGCATTGCAGGGCATTGCAGGGGGCATTGCAGGGGGCATTGCACGGGGCATTGCACAGGGCATTGCACAGGGCATTGCAGGCCATTGCAGGGGGCATTGCACCGAGCACTGCAGGGCATTGCAGGGCATTGCATGGGGCATTGCACAGGGCTTTGCATGGGGCATTGCAGGGCATTGCAGGGGGGCATCGCATGGGGTATTGCATAGGGCATTGCAAAGGGCATTGCATGGAGCATTGCAGGGCATTGTACGGGGCACTGCATGGGGCACTGCAAAGGGCCAGGTTTCTTGCACCGGCGTGGGGGGCCAGCCCTCCCAGGGCTAGCGTTTCCCCAATTGCTCCACAGCCCCGGGTCGGGGGGTTGGTGCCAACCTGCCCATGGGCAGGGCAGCTCCAGGGAGCGTCCATGTCCCTGCTCTGGGGAAAATGGGGTGCAAGGTCTTGAGCTGGCCCCACGCAGCGCCCGCCTCAGCCCACGCTTGCCCCCGTAAAACATCACCAAGGGGACGGGGGCAAAATTGGGAAAGCAAAATCAGGGCAACATCCAGCGTCTCCCCCACCACTGCAGACCCCTTCCCCTCCTGTCTCAGGTGTCCCCACCCAAGGGGATGGGGACAGGGATGGGGACAGGGCTACTTTGGGCAGGAGAGGTGGTTTTCCAGCCCCAGGAGGATGGGAAACCCAGAGTTCCCCCCTGCTTCCCAAGCTCCAGGGGTGATGACCCAGCTCTCTCCCCAGACCAGCCTCTCTCCTTCCTTCCTGCTAGGAAATTTAATGCACAACCTTCCTGCAAATGAAGCCCAGGGCTGCAATTTCCAGCCCTGGGGGACCTGCCCAACGATTTGCTTCCTTTCCCCTGGGAAATAAATGAGGAGGCAGAGCCGGGCACGGAGGGCACCTGAATTTGCTGCTCCCCCAGCTCAGCTGCGGGACCCCCATCCTGCCCGCATCCCTGCGGCTGTCCCCACCATCCTTGGGATGCTGAACACCAGAAATCCATGGGGAAGAGGACCCAGAGCAGCCGATGCCAAAGCCAGACAGACACTGGGCTGTCCCCTGTCGGGATCCGGGGCCAGGAACATCTTCTCACGGATGCAAACATCACGCTGGGGTGATCCAGCTGTCTCATCGAAGTCACCATTGCATCGAACCACTTTTTTTTGTTTTGTTTTTTTTAAAGCCTGGCAAACCTCCTCCGCCCCGGGGAAGCACGCTGTGCCATGCAAAGCCCCGTCCCCGTGCCACGGTGCGGAGCCCTCGGCCCATGGCCACGTCCCAGCCCCGGAGGAAGGGTGCTGGTATCGGATGGATCCCTGAAACCGGGGCGATGGGGAGGGGGGAAGGTAGAAGAATGGATGCCAGAGGGATGGGGAGCAGCTGGAAATTGCAAGGACTGTCCCAGGAGATCGATCAGGGCCCACCAAAGGAAGGGAATTAGGAAGAAGGATGAGTCGGGTAGGACGGTAGCAAATTAATCAGGAAAAAAAAAGCCAACCAACATTGATTTTTCTGGGGAGGAAAAAACGGAGCTGACTGCTGGGATGGTGGATTGAAGGCTGTTGCGGGGGGGGTGGTGGGAAGTATTTGGGATGTTGGGGGCCCCGTCTCCTTCGCTGGGGTCCTGCTGGGGGTGTACTATCTTGGAGGTGGAGGGGTGGTTAAGGCTGCAGCCAGCCTCATCCGGCCTCTTTTCCCCTTAGACAGCAGAGGCTGGAGAGAAAACAGACGCGGAGATAACGCTGACGCCTGGCAGAGCGCAATGCATCTTTATTTCGCTGCCTGCAGCTCCTGCAGAAGTGCCACTGCCGCTGCCCCGGGGGGTTATTTCTGCCTCTTGCCTATCTTTAGGGTGCACCATGGGGTTAGCGGGGTGCCCCCAGCCCGGCGTGCCTGGGTGGCCCTGCCCATTCCCTCCAGCCTCCCCGGGAGAACCTCCAGGCTTACAAACACACAAGGATTTTCTGCCTCCAGCTGTTTTCCTGCTGCCTGAACCTCAGCGGGTTGGGGAGCTCTCCAGTTGCCAACTTCCATTTATTGCCGGGCGGTTCATCGCCGGCAGCCCCATCCCCTCCGCCCTGCCCACCCAGAGGGGCCAAAATCCAGACCCAGCCTCCGCTGTTCCCACCCCAGGGACAAAAAAAGGCTCTTCCAAGCCTGGACAAGGCGCTCCCGAGGGCAAAAGATTAACCGGGTGATGCTGCTGGACCACTGGCAAGATGCAACGGAGCCCCAGAAGAGCTGGGGTTAATTTTTAAGACCCTCTGGGGACCCCCAAAAGCTCGGTTCAGGCAAAGCTCCGGGTGCGACGGCTTAGTTGTTGGCACGCTGGGCTGGCTGGGAAAAAAAGGGAGCCTGTGTGGATAAATCTCTTCCAGGGAGGACCGAAGGGGTGCAGAGGTCTGCTGGGGATGGGAGGAGGAGCTTTTCCCCTGGGCACGGGGCCGGGCACGTGCGGCGGCACTGGGCTCTGCTAGACAGGGGCAGAGCTCCCACGGGATAAATGCATCGAAGACTTTGGGTTGTGGGCATCGCGTGTGTGACGGCATCACGTGTGTGACGGCATCGTGTGTGCGGCGGCATCGCGTGTGTGATGGCATCGCATGTGTGACAGCGTCGTGTGTGATGGCATCGTGTGTGCAGCAGCATCACTTGCGCGACAGCATTGCGTGTGTGATGGCATCGCGTGTGTGATGGCATCACGTGTGTGATGGCATCGTGTGTGCGGCGGCACCGCATGTGTGGCGGCATCGCATGTGTGACAGCATCGCGTGTGTGATGGCATCGCACGTGTGACAGCGTCGTGTGTGTGACAGCGTCGTGTGTGTGATGGCATCGCACGTGTGACGGCATTGCATGTGTGATGGCATCGCACATGTGACAGCATCGTGTGTGTGATGGCATCGTGTGTGCAGCGGCATCACTTGCACGACAGCATCGCACGTGTGACAGCATTGCGTGTGTGATGGCATCGTGTGTGCGGCGGCATCGCGTGCGTGACGGCATCGCACGTGTGACAGCATTGCGTGTGTGATGGCATTGTGTGTGACGGCATCGCACGTGTCACAGCATTGCACATGTGATGGCATCGCACGTGTGACGGCATCACACGTGTGACAGCATCACACGTGTCACAGCATCACACGTGTGACAGCATCGCACATGCGACGGCATCGCATGTGTGACGGCATCGCATGTGTCACAGCATCGCATGTGTGACAGCATTGCGTGTGTGCTGGCATCACACGTGTGACGGCATCACATGTGTGATGGCATCGCACATGTGACAGCATTGCGTGTGTGATGGCATCGTGTGTGTGACAGCATCGCACATGTCACAGCATCGCACATGTGATGGCATCGCACGTGTGACGGCATCACACGTGTGGCGGCTTTGCACGTGCGACGGCATCGCACGTGTCACAGCATCACACGTGTGACGGCATCATACGTGTGACAGCATCACACGTGTCACAGCATCACACGTGTGACAGCATCGCACGTGCGACGGCATCGCACGTGTCAGCATCGCACGTGTGACGGCATCGCATGTGTCGCACGTGTCACAGCATCACACGTGTGATGGCATCGCGTGTGTGATGGCATCGTGTGCGTGATGGCATTGCGTGTGCGACGGCATCGCACGTGTGATGGCATCGTGTGTGTGACAGCCTCGCATGTGTGATGGCATCGCACGTGTCACAGCATCACACGTGTGACGGCATCGCACGTGTGACGGCATCGCACGTGTGATGGCATCACACGTGTGATGGCATCGCACGTGTGACGGCATTGTGTAGCAGGCAGCAACCTCCCGTCCCCTCCCGGCGCTGCCGGCTCCAGCACCCAGAGCACTCTGCGAACGCCCCGTGCAAAGTCTCAGCTCCCGGCAGCCGGGACACCCCAAAAGCGACGGAGACGAGCCGGGCTGGGGTGCTACCAGCAAGCAAGGCCATAGGCGGGGTGACGGTGGAGCCCGTCCCCGCTGTCCTAGGGCTCGGCGGCGGCGGCGGCGTGGGCGGCCGAGCTCTGCAGGCGCCGGCTCAGCTCGGCGTGGAGGCGGTGGGACGCGGCGTCCAGGGCCTGGGCCAGGCGGCCGGTGAGCCGTAGCATGTGGGCTACCACGCGGACACCCTTCCGCAGCCTGGGGGGGGGGAAAGGGTGGGCTCAGCGTCCCCTGTGTCCCCACCAGCCTCCCCACAGCGGGGCGTGGAAGGTGATGCTGCAGCCCTGGGGGTGTCGGAGGGGGTCCCCAACCTGGGAGAGGAGGTGCCCCAGCTCTTCCAACCTGGCGAACGCTGCTCCAGCACAGAATCATCAAATCGTTGAGGTTGGAAAAGACCTTGAAGATCATCCAGTCCAACCATTGACCTAACACTACCAAGTCCACCACTAAACCAATTAAGGGCAGAGGAAGAATTAATTTCATGTTTCCTGGCTTGGTGGCTGGACTATTTTTTAATGAAAGTCAAACCAGGAATCACTAAGGTTGGAAAGGTCCTCCAAGATCATCAGTCCAACCATCAACCCAACACCCCCATGCCCACCAAACCATGTCCCCAAGTGCCACCTCTGCCCGTTTTTTGAACACCATCATCATGCTGTGGCTGGGTCACTGGTTTAGGAGTGACAACCCCCGTCCCCGACATCCCACGCCCCACCCTGCCCTTGGAGGACCCCTCACCAGCCCCACCGCGGTGGGTTTAGGGCAGGGACACACGCATGGATGGATGTTCATGGCAGCGGTTTGCTGAGCCTCCAAACCCCACATGTCACCTGAGAGCCACCATGAAGGCTGTGGGACCCTTGGGGACACCCAGACCCCCCCCCAGCTGCCTGCAGCCTGGGGCTGGCTCCCACCCGTGGAGTTTGGGACATCAGCTCCATGGAGCATCTCCCCTGGTCCACCCCCTTCCCACGGCACTTACTTCTCCTTCTTCTCAGCCATCCGTGGGTGATCAGCCTCGGCCACGTGAGCCTCCAGCTCCCTGCGGACATTGTCCAGGCTCTCCTGAAATTCCAGGTTGGCCCCGTGGATGGCGGGCAGCGCCTCGGTGATGATGTCCTGGTAGCGGGTCTGGTTGTCCTCCAGCGCGGCCGCCGTCTCCACGTCCTTCAGGCTGGCCTTGGTATCCTGCAAGAGGGTCTTGAGATGATCCAGCTCACGGCGAGAGGCGGAGGGGGGTGGCCCACGGGGGCTGCACGGGCTGGGGGTGTGGAAGGTGATGCCGCAGCGCTGGGGGTCCCGGAGGGGTTCCCCATCCTGGGCGAGGTGGTACCCCAACTCCTCCGTCCTGACGTGGGGTGTCACGTCCTCGTTTGGTCCCCCCTGGGTGGTGGTGGGGGGAACGAGGGCGCAGAGCCCCAAAAGCAGGCACCAGCCGGGGCCCCCCGGGACCATGGTGTCCTGCAGGAGCAAACAGAAACCCTCTGAGACGTTTTTGGGACCCTCCCCAGGGACCCCCCCCAATTCACACCAGCAAAATCCCCCAAGCAACCTTATTTTTCCATGGATATGCGTCGCTGGCTGCCGGGATTTGGGGGTGCCGTACCCCACTCTCCCCACGCTATGGAGGACCACCCCCCTGGGGTGGGGGGGGGACCCTTTCTGCACCCCCTGCTCCAGCGCAGCACATGGAGCATAGCAATGGGGAAACTGAGGCACGGCGGGGGTACGCCAAAGGTTGGGGTGAGGCTGATCCTGCCGGGGGGGCAGCTCGTCCCCCCAAAACCCCCCTCGGGAGTCATGGAAAAGCAGGAGGCCGCAGTGTGGGGGGGGGGGCAGACAATGCGGCTCTTTCAAAAACCACCGCCGGAAAGCCTCGGCGCCGGAGCCAGGGGAGCGGGTGCCAAAGGCTGTCGGCGCGGCAGGCGCGGGGATTTGGGGGCTTGGGGGGGGGTCCCAAGCGACACCCCCCACCCTCCCAGCCACCCCCGAGCCTCTCTGCAGAGGGAAGGGGGCTCCCATGGGCACCCAGGCTCCTCGCTGGCACCCTGGGGTGCAATGAGCGTCCCAGGTCTCAGGCCAGCACCTGGCAGGGGTGGGAGGGGTTCGCTTTGGAGCGAAGGGTCCCAAAAGAGGGGAGCTTGCGGGGGGGGGGGGGGGGGGACAAGCAGCCGGGGCACCCCCCGGCGGAGACCACCGCGGCACCGTGGCCCAGCCCTGCCACGAGTTGGCTGGGTCTCAGCGGAGCGGCCGTGTTGGCATTTCGCTGGCACTGAGGCTGGGTTGTTCCTCCCGGCTCTTCCCACCGGAATAGCAACAGGCCAGCAAAATTCTTCTTTTTCCCCTCTTCCCCCCCCCGCTTCTGTTTCCCCCCAGAGTGTTCCCACCTTTTTGCCAGGGAGAAGCCGGGCTTGGCGTCACGGCAGCTGGGATTTGGGGGGGGTTCGGATCCGCAACCGGCCCCGGTTTTTGGGGTGAGCGGAGGGGCTGTGCCGGAGCTGTCCCCGCCGTGATGGGAGGAGGAAAAAATCTTTGCCCGCCGGAGATCTGAGCCATGGCAGGAGGCAGGGAAGGGGGTTTCATCCACCCCCCCCCAGGCACTGGACCACCCCGGGAGGATGCTGGGGGGTCCCAACAGGGGTCCCAGGGAAAGTGGGAAGTTGGGGACGAGGGATGGGGGACCCCGAACCCCCATAGCGGGATGCTGCCGATAAATGCGTGGCTTGGCTGGGTTTGAGCCCCCCCTAAAATCACTCTGCCCCCTTCCTGATAGCCATCCCAGCACGGAACAGCCCCCCCCCCCAGCTCTGCTGCACTGTGCAGGGGTGCAGTTACCCCCCAAATCCCACCACCACCCCCCGAAGCTGGGGCTGAGCCAACACCCACCGCTTCTTTTGCAGGTGGGGAAACTGAGGCAGGGGGCTGGGGGTGCCTGCGAAACCGCTGCCGATCCCTCCCGGTCCCCCTGCGACCCACTCACCGCTCGGCGACGAGGCCGTCCCGCCACGGCACTGCCGGCGGCTCGCCACGGAGGGGCCGGCCCACGCACACGTGTGGCCATGGTCACGCGTGGCCACGCCGTGCCTGGCTCGGAGCAGGCGGTGCTGCCAGGGCTGGTTTGGGGTGCGCTGGGGGCGGCACGTCCCTCCCCGGGCCTGCCTCTCCGCGGGGGGGGGGTTCAGCATTGCTGAAATTGCTGGGCACCATGCACGCGTGTGCACGTATGTGCTTGGCATGCAGGCATGCGCTGAGCATGCATGTATGTGCTTGGCATGCAGGCATGCGCTGAGCGTGCACGTACATAGTCGGTGCCCACACAGAGTGCCCACCCGTGCTCAGCACTTGCAGACACGTGCTCAGCGTGCACGCACATGCCTGGCAGCGCACACGCGTGCTTGGCAGCGCACACGCAGCCTCAGCGTGCACACGTGTGCTCAGAGATGCACATGATGAACGGTGCACACACGCTGGATGGTGCACACACAGCAACGTGCCTGGTGGTGTGCACGCATGCTCAGCATGCACATGTGTGTTTCGCGCGTGCACACCTGCATGTGTGCGCATGTACGGGCACGCGCGCATGTGCGCGCGTGCCTCCATGTCTGTATGTGAGCATACGTGCCTGCACGTGTTGTATTCATGCGCGTACATTTTTGGGGCTGTGCATGTGTACATCTGTGCATGCATGCGCGTAGCCGTGCACATGTGCATGTGTGTATATAAGTGCATAGGTGTGCACAGGTGTTCCTGCACGCATGCAGGCATGTGCATCTGTGTGCATGTGAGTGGGCACGCCTGCAGCGCGTGCCCAGTCCTGCCTGTGCACCCCTGCCCCTTCCCGCGTTCAGCCCTCGGAGTTGGGTGCAGGCAGGTTGGGGTCAGCGGGTGCTGCCTGCACCCAGGGGTGCTGCGGGAGCTGAGGGGGGGTCCCGGGCTCCCCGTTCATGGGAGAAAACGCGATTAGGGGCAAAACCCCCGGGAGCAGCGGCAGGGAGTGGGTGGGGAGCCGGGCACCCACGGGCACCCACGGGCACCCACAGCAGCGGGGGGGCTGCCATGCCCAGACGCGGGGACCGAGGTTCCCACAGCCCCACGGGCCCGCGAGGGTGCTGGCGGCACGGAGGGGGGGTGTCCCCGGAAAGGGGGGTGCCCCGCGGAGGGTCCCAGGCGTGCGGGAGGGGACCCTCCCCCGTGACGGGCGCCGAACGGCGGCGCTAGGACCCAGCGCGGCGCCCAGGCAGGGGGCGGGGCGAGACGGCGGGGGCGGGGCTGGGGCCCCAGCGCTGGCGGGGGCGGGGCTCAGCGCTGGCGGGGGCGGGGCCCCAGCGCTGGCGGGGGCGGGGCCTCGGCGCTGGCGGCGGCGGGGCCGCGGGTTCGAGCCCGGGTGCTGGCGGCGGCGGGGCGGCCATGGCGCGGCGGGCCGTGTTGTTCGACCTTGGCGGTGTGCTCTTCGGGCCCGGCCTCCAGCACTTCCTGGGCTCCTGCGAGCGGGACTGCGCTCTGCCCAGGTACGGCCCGGCCCGGCCCACCCCGGCCCGGCCCGGCGGCATTCGACCGCCCGCGCCTCGGCGAGTCGCCGTTCGGCCGGAGACACGTAGAGACGAGGCGATAATACTGTGTGTGCGGCCGCCGCCCGCGCCGGGTGTGCGTGACCGGGGGCCCCGTAGCAGGAGGACGGGGCTGGGTGTGGGGTGCAGGCTGGGGACCCCCTCTCCTGGGCGTGGGGTGCAAATTGAGGTCCCTGTGTATATATGGGGTGCAGGCTGGCCACCTCCTGCCTCGTTATGGGGTGCAGACTTGGGGGGGCGGGGGTGTCCTGTGTGTATGTGGGGTGCAGACTTTGGGAGGGGGGGGTATCCTGTCCTGGATGTGGGGTGCAAATCAGCGGTTAAAACTATTCCCCAAAGAGGCAGGATTGTGATAGTGGTAAGCAGAAGCGGTAAGAAGAGCAGCTAATAATTAATCAAGGAGGATAATTAATTTAAACCCATCCCTGCCCCAGGGCTGAGACCCGACACAACTCAGCGCACGAGTTGGAGCTGACGAAACCCAAAGTGCCGGACCCCTGAGCGGGTCCCAAACAGCCCCTCGAGTCCTGGTGAACCCTCTGCCCCATTTAATACGGGGTCTTTGAGGGTTTGGTAATCCCCAAACAGGCCCCAAACAGGTTCTGTCTGCATTGCCCAACACGTTGGGATTTCCTGGCAGCACGTGGGTGTTAAAAAAAAAAAAAAAAAAAAAAGCCGGCAGTTAAAAAAAGAATAAAATATTAAATCACTGAATGCTGGGGGACGTGGAGCAGATGGAGCAATAAATTCCCAGATTATCAGGCCATCAAACATTTCTTTGCTTCGCTTTATATAAAAAAAAAAAAAAAAAGTGACAGCAATCTTGCTGGAACAGGTAAAGCTGCTTTATTTTTAACCGCGCTGCGTTTTTATCGACGCGGAGGAGAGCTTTGTCCTAAAGCCGGTTGCTGTAATCTTGTTTTATTGCCGCCTGAGAAGGCCTTTTGTGATCTCGTGATAGGGGCAAATTATTTTCTCTGAGCTACAGCTTACAAAATACCTTGCTCTTTGCTTTTTTTTTTTTTTTTTTTTTATGTTCCTGGCAAAACTCCCTGCTCGTCTATCTGCAGGGCGAAGTAATTGAGCTGCCAGCAAAAATAAATGGGCAACGATCTCCCGGTAATGAAGTGATGCCCCGGTGCTGGGTGGTGATGGAGGAGGGAACGGCACTGATTTACGCAGCCGGTGGGAGCTCCGTATCCCCGGCACGGAGCATCCCCCTCCCCATAGCGCACCCCAAAACACCCCCCTGGGTATTGGGGTCCCCCCCCGACTGACCTCTCCTCTTTTGCCTGGCAGGAATTTCTTGCGGAATGTCCTGTTTGCTGGCGGCTCCGACAGTCCTTACGCCAAAGCGATGAGGGGACAGATCACCCTGTCCCAGGTGAGCCCTTGGGTGGCCACCGCCGAGCATCGCCGGCGGCTCGGATGGGGCTCCAGGGTGGGCTGCGCTTTGGTTTTTGGGGAGGTCAACCGAATGGCCGCCTGGGTGTTTTCCAGCTCTTTTTGGAAATGGAAGAGGGCTGCAGGCAGCACGCCTCTGCCTCCGCCATCGCCCTGCCGCCCGCCTTCTCCATCGCCCGAGCCTTCGAGGAGATGGCGGCCAAGGGAACGGTCAATGCCCCGCTTCTGCGGGCAGCGAGGGTGCTGCGGAGGAACGGTGGGTGCCGGGGTGGGGAGGGGGCTTTTGGGCAAGGGGTGAGGGAGTAAGGATGCTGCTCCCCTCCCGAGGAGGCACCATGGGGGTCCCTGCTTGGTCACACCATGGGGTCCCTGCTTGGTCCCTCATCATCGTCCGAGCACTCTCCTGTCCTCTCCGCATCCCCTAATTAGATATTCTGGTTCCGAATCCGGCAGACACCTTGTCACCCAGCCAGCAATTAGCAGGACGCCGTAGCCCTTCGCCCCGGCTCCGTCCTCGGCATCTCGGTGTGCCCAAGCCCTGGCTCACGTCCCGCCCGCGTTGGGACGGGTTGAGCCTTGCTTTCCTGGGAGTACAAATTGGGCATAAGCTCCTGCTGAGCATCCTTTTATCTCCTGCTGGGGTGTCCTGGTCCAGACAGAGCCATGCAGATGGGATATTTTAGGCTGAGAAGGTTTGAGAAACGTGGCTGGGGAGGAGAGGTGGAACCAAACGCTTGTGGAAGAGCCGGAGTGGGAAAACCAGTGCTCGCCGCTCTGCCCTTCCCTAGGATTTAAGACCTGCGTCCTCACCAACAACTGGGTGGACGACAGCGGCAGGCGGCTCTTCACGGCCACGCTGATGAACCTCCTGCGCCGCCACTTCGACCTGGTGATCGAGTCCTGCCGGCTCGGAGTGCAGAAGCCGGATCCCAAGATCTACACCTACGCCTTGGATGCGCTGCAGGCGAAGCCGCAGGAGGTACGGCCATCGCCCTAAAAACAGGGCACGGGGGGGTCCCTCTGAGCACCCAAAGGCCTTGGCCAAAACTTTCCCTGGGGTGCTGAGCCCGGCTCTCGCTGGTGTATCTCCAGGTCATCCTGCTGGACGACATCGGGGAGAACTTGAAGCCGGCCCAGGAGATGGGCATGGCCACCATCCTCGTCAGGGACACCGAAACCGTCCTGAAGGAGCTGGAGGAGCTCTCGGGTGTCCAGGCACGTAGTGGTGGTCTGGGTCCTCTCCGTCCCCTGCTCTCCTGGTCCTGGACCAGTTCTGCAGAGCCAGGAGGGATGGGCTCAGCCTTCTGGGTCTTGCCGCGATGCGGTGTTGGTGCAGGACTTGTGGGCGGCTTTGGAAGTGAATGGGCTGGGGGCTGTGATCTCCTGCAAACCCTGCCCACCCCCCCAATAACCTCATCCCCCTGGACCTGCTGAGCCGTGTCCATCTCAAACGCGGGGATGTCCCACCAGCAGCAGGGTGGTGGGGATGTCCCGTGGAGCTCCGGGCTCGCTCAGAAGCTCCCCCTGTGCTCCTCACCCCACAGCTTCTCACCCAAGAAGAGCCGGCGCCGACTGCCTGTGATCCATCCGACGTGACCCACGGATACGTGCCCATCCGGGTAGGGCAGAGGGGACAGCCTCAGCGACAAGTTGTCCCCAGGCTTGGCAGGGCTTGCGGGTGGCCGGGTGTTCTGGGGAGGGTGTTGAGCCCTATGGAAGGATGTGCCAGCCAAGGGGTGGCTTTGTTGGGTTGTCCACCCTCCTGCATGGGCTGCTCTGGGTGGGGGATGCTGAGCTACCCTATCGTTGAGGTCTTCTTCATCCATCCCAGGGGACAAAACGTGCTCGTGTGGCTCTGGGATGCCGGGCTGGAAGGGGTGGTGGGCTCCCATGGCTGGTGGAGGGTTGGGGGGTGAAGCCGTGCCACCCGCAGCCGGCGAGGGCTCCCCGTCCCTTCCAGCCTGGCGTCCAGCTGCACTTCGTGGAAATGGGGCACGGCCCCGTCGTCTGCCTCTGCCACGGCTTCCCCGACTCCTGGCTCTCCTGGCGCTACCAGGTGATGGAGGAGATGGGGAGGAGGGTGGACCATGGGGGCTGGCGGTGGGACGCTGGAGCGTGGCGGAGGGGGTGCATGGCCACCACTCCTGGGGGGTCCCAGGGCTGTCCCACCACCCTGCCTTGAGCCTTGAGGGACTCAGGACACAGCCCAGGAGTGTTCCTCACCCTCCAGCCTCACCAGCACGCGTCTGCCCTCCTTGGGAACATCTCCGGGCATGGCCGGCACATGCTTGGGTGGGCAGATGCAGGATGGGCGCTGGTGAGGGGGGTCCGGGGGTCTCCGTGTCCTTTGGAGGTTGCTGCTTTCCCTCCTAGATCCCAGCTTTGGCTGATGCTGGCTTCAGGGTGATCGCTCTAGAGATGAAGGGCTACGGAGAGTCCACAGCCCCACCGGGTGAGCTGGGCTTGCCGGGGCGTAGCGGGGGGGACAGGGGCGTACGAGGCCGGAGCTGCCGACCCCAAGGCCAAGACCCAGGAGGAGATGGGTGGAGGAGTCTTCTGGGGCAGTGTGGAAGGTGTCCCGCTCCTCCTGCAGCCCCGGCAGCTCAGCTGGATGCAAAATAAATCCTTAGAAACGTGTGGATGTTAAAATGATGCCAATTATGTCTTTCGTGCAGACGTCAGCGAATATTCCCAGGAGCAGATATGCAAGGTGAGGAGCTGCAGGGCACGGACGTGGGCAGGATGAGTGCGGTGTGGGCTGGTAGGGCATGGCCCCGGGCAGGATTTGACCCCTTCTCTCCTCCCTTTTCCCCAGGACCTGGTGGTTTTCCTGGACAAACTGGTGAGGAACCCCTCCGTGATGGGTGCCTCCTTGGCAAGGTTTGGGCACGTGTCCCCGCTGGCTGCCCTTCGCCTCTTCCTTCCCATGCAGGGACAGCTGAGTTCTCCGGTAACTTTGGTCCAAAACCCTTGGGGTAGCACAAGCCCCCAAGGATTCCAGCATTTCGAACCGGCTGCCCAGAGAGGCGGGGGAGTCCCCAGCCCTGGAAGCGTTCAAAAAACGGGCAGAGGTGGCACTTGGGGCCATGGTTTAGTGGGCATGGGGGTGTTGGGTTGATGGTTGGGCTGATGATCTTGGAGATCCTTTCCAACCTTAGTGATTCCTGGTTTTACTTTCATGAAAAAATAATCCAGCCACCAAACCAGGAAACATCAAATTAATTCTTCCTCTCCCCTTTAACTGGTTTAGTGGTGCACTTGGCAGTGTTAGGGTAATGGTTGGACTGGGTGATCTTCAAGGTCTTTTCCAACCTCAACAATTCGGTGATTCGATGATTCTGTGATAAGCCCAGTCTTTGTGTTCCCCGTGGATGGGATTTGAGGGAAGGGGATGTTCCTACAACCCATTGCCAGTGGGGAGAACCCATCCTGGGGAGGGTCTCCAGCTCTGCGCCACCTTCTCCTGGACCTTGTGTCCTTGCTGAGGACGGGGAGCTGGGCTGGTGGCATCTGTGGCTCGGTAGGGTTTTGGTAAGGCAGTGAGATAACTCGTGGAGAAGGATACTGGGCTGCAGCCCCTCTGCACCCCCTTAAACCCCCACCGTAGCAGCTCCCAGGTGGCTGGGGTGGCCAGGGGACCAGTGCTGCCCCGTGGCACGGCTCGAATCCGGTGTCATCCTGCCATCCCATCCACTTGGGTTTGGGAGCTCCGGCTTTTAATTCCCATCCAGGCGAGGGGATGGGGTTGATTTCTGCGCCTTTTAAAAGAGATGAAGTGGAGGGGAAGAAGGCACAGCCCGCAAATGCCAACATCTCCAGGGCTTTTTCCTTGCGAAATGGCTTCCAAGGGAGCGAGTCCTTCAAAAAGCACAGTGCTAACAAATCCCAACATCTCCAGGGCTTTTTCCTTGCGAAATGGCTTCCAAGGGAGCGAGTCCTTCAAAAAGCACAGTGCTAACAAAAAACCCCACAAACCTCAAGAAATAAGGGGAAAAAGAAGCCCTTGAGGTTTGACAAGGGCTCCTTATGCGAGGCGCGGTGGTGGGTTTGCGCCGGCAGCGGAGCAGGGTGGATTTTCGGGAGGGGACCACGCCGGGTGTCACGGGGGCTGCGGCTCCGGCTTGGTGCCGAGCAGGCGAGGATAAATCACCGTGACTTTATTTTTTTTTTTTTTTTTCTGGGGAATTGCCTTCACGCTGGATTAAGAACGATAAGGAAAATGGCTCGCAAGGCGCCCATCGATGCGCAGCCAGCTTTGCTTTGGGGGGTAGAGGAGACGCGAGGTCGCCGCATCCCATACGGATGGGACTTCGGTTTTCCCTGCTCCTTCGCTACCGTCGGGGCCCATCCTGCTCCTCTCCCCGCTGGGGCGGCTCCTTCTCCCTCCCTGGGACCGCCTAGAGGGATTTTGGGGAGGATAAATGACTTTATGAAGCTCCCTGTGTTGTTTGAGCCCATATCTGGGATGCAGAAGATGCAGAACATTCCGGGAGCCGGCACGGTGATGGCCAGGGATGGTGGGATGAACCCCATCAGCCCCGGGGGGACCCGCTCGGCCCCACATCCGAGGTGGGAACTGCTGGGACCCCCCCAAACCCTGTGCCCTCCTCGGATGCTGGGATTCACGCTGTCGGATGGCAGCGAGCAGAGCTCGCCGGCACGCAGCCGGCCCCAAGCCGCGTCCGCCGGGAGGGAATTTTAATTACGCTTCTAAATATCAGCTAATTACGAACCGGCTGCTACATTGTCAGGAGCGCGGGTTTTAATTGGATTTATTTGTAGGTGCCCAGAGGGGTCGGGAAAAAGGAATGGAGCTGGCGGGGGGGGAACAGTGAACGCGGCGTGCCCGGCTCCGGGAAGGATCTGTCCGGCTCTGGGGAATTCTGCGAACCCCTTGGCACAGGGGTTGGGGATTTATTTGGCTGCGCCGGTACCGAGACGGTCCCCGTGCTGTCACCCCATGCGATGGCAGCGGTGGCGGGGACCCGTATGGGTGATCCCAGGGGACGAGCAGCCTCCAGACGTGGTTTTGGCAGATATATCAACCCCCTTTCCTCCGCAGGGCCCGGGTATTTGAAATGTTTAATTAAGTCCTAGTTTTTACTGTCATTATAAATGATCCGGCCACCAAGCCAGGAGGCATGGGATTGCTGCTCTCCCCTTAATTGGTTTAGCGGTGGACGTGGCAGTGTTGGGTTAATGGTTGGACTGGGTGATCTTCAAGGGCTTTTCCAACCTCAACGATTCGATGATTCTAAGTCGGAGCAAATTGCTCCGGGTGGTCAGGTACCGCTCGTTCCTTGGGGGGCGGAAAAAAAAGGGAAAAAAACACAAAAAAGGAGGGGCAAAAAAAGGAAAATATTGCTGTTTTCTGATCTCTTTGCTGCTTCGGAGGGAGGCAAATCGCCTCTCTCGCCTGCTGATGGCTCTTTGGGCGCTGCTTTTGGGGAGGATTTCGAGGTGCTCCGCGGGGTGCGGCCGCAGGGGCACGCTCACGGCCCCCCCCTCCCCGCAGGGCATCCCGCAGGCCGTGCTGGTCGGCCACGACTGGGGCGGTGCCGTGGTCTGGAACGTGGCTCTCTTCTACCCGGAGAGGGTGAGGTGGGTCCGTGCCACGCGTGCGGCTCCTTGGGGACCGGTCGTACCCCCGCCCGGTCCCTCCAGATGCCCTGGGTCCTGCCCTCCCCCGTTCCCCCCGTTCCTTGCAGCAAAGCCCTGGCTCACGCTGGGCACCCCAAATCCGGGTACGATGCTGACTCTGCCCTCCCCGCGACGTCCCAGAGCCGTGGCCTCGCTGAACACCCCGTACCGACCCGCCGACCCCGCTGTGGACATCATGGAGAAGATGAAAACCTATCCCGCCTTTGACTACCAGTTCTACTTCCAGGAGCCGGTGAGTCCGGGACCGCAATTTTTACCCTCCACCCCTCTTTTGGGGCTTAAACCCCGCGTCGGGGTCCCCAGCTCATGGCTGGGCATCGCCTGCCCCGTAGCCGGGCTGCCGCGCCGTGGGGCTCTCGCTGTCGCCCCAGCTGCAAACGGCTCGTGGTCCCCCTGCCAGACCTTGTTCCCACGCTGAACCCCGCAAAAAACCATCCCCGGCCTCCACCCGAGCCCCGACGTGCAGCAGGATCCGGCCCCGGGGTGGTTTGGGTCCCTGGGGAGGGTCGGCATCACCCGCGGTGCTTCCTCCCCGCCGTGCAGGGCGTCGCAGAAGCGGAGCTCGAGAAGGACATCGGCCGGACCCTGAAGGTCCTGATCCGCTCCACGCGCCGGCAGGTGGGTGTGGGGCTGAGGGTGGTCCTGGGGTGGGAGCAGAGGGGCTTCGCGGCCTGCCCGTGGCTCAGCCCAGCCTGCTGTCCTCTCCGAGCCCCGCTAGCCTCGCTGAGGCTCTGCCTCTGGCACCCTCTCCCCTTCCACCTCGCCCGTGCCAGGAGCCAAAAGCTTCAGGGGTGGCTTTGCAGTGGCCCACGGTGACCCTCAGGCATGCCCCACCCCGTGTCAGCCGTCCTTTCGCTGCCTGTCTGCAGTAAAGTCTGCATTCAGCCAGCCATCAGTAGGGACCAGAGTGAACGCGTCCCGGCAAGCAGCGGCGCAGGGCCCGCACCTCTTTAGGACTCGAAGCTGACCCTGAGTAGGGCTTGAGAAGACCTCTAGAAAGCTGTGTTACCCAGGGAGAGCCAGCCCAGCCCGGGGAACAGCAGATTTGCAGGGTGACTGTCCCGGCGTGGCCTGGCAGAGGCTCCCGCTCTCCCTCTGCCCTCGCAGCGCCAGCGCCGCTCGCTTCCTTAACCCCTGCAAATGTTAACATCTCGCTTCAGGGTGAAAAACCTTTGCGGTTTAAAAATAACAGCGCCCGGGGAGCACGCGGGAGGCCGTGCCTCGCCGGCGGCGTCCTTCTGCCAGCCACGCTGGCTGCTCCCGGCTCCGCAGCCCGGGGCTGCGCCGTCGGTTCCTGTATCCCTCAGGATGCGGTGATGCTTGGTGTCAGCTCCCGGCTCCATGGCCTGGGGCTGGGTGCTCGGTTCCTGCATCCCTTGGGATGCAGTAATGCTCAGTGCCGGCTCCCAGCTCTGTGGCCCGGGGCCGCATGCTCGGTTCCTGCATCCATTGGGATGCGGTGATGCTCAGTGCCTGCTCCTGGCTCCGCAGCCCGGGGCTGTGCGGTTGGTTTCTGCATCCCTCGGGATGTGGTGATGCTCGGTGCCTGCTCCTGGCTCCGCAGCCCGGGGCTGTGCGGTTCGTTCCTGCATCCCTTGGGATGTGGTGATGCTTGGTGCTGGCTCCCAGCTACATAGCCCAGGTCCATGTGCTCGGTTCCAGCATCCCTCGGGATGTGGTGATGCTCGATGGTGGCTCCCAGGTCTGTGGCCCAGGGCTGCATGCTCAGTTCCTGCATCCTTTGGGATGCGGTGATGCTTGGTGCCGGCTCCCAGCTACATAGCCCAGGTCCATGTGCTCGGTTCCAGCATCCCTTGGGATGTGGTGATGCTCGGTGCCGGCTCCCAGCTCTGCAGCCCAGGGCTGCATGCTCCATTCCTGCATCCCTTGGGATGCGGTGATGCTCAGTGCTGGCTCCCAGCTCCACAGCCCAGGGCTGTGCAGGTGGTTCCTGCATCCCTTGGGATGTGGGGATGCTCGGTGCCAGCTCCCAGCTCTGCAGCCCAGGGCTGCATGCTCCATTCCTGCATCCCTTGGGATGCGGTGATGCTCAGTGCTGGCTCCCAGCTCCACAGCCCAGGGCTGTGCAGGTGGTTCCTGCATCCCTTGGGATGTGGGGATGCTCGGTGCCAGCTCCCAGCTCTGCAGCCCAGGGCTGCATGCTCCGTTCCTGCATCCCTCAGGATGCCGTGATGCTCGATGCCTGCTCCCGTCTCCACAGCCCAGGGCTGCGTGCTCCATTCCTGCATCCCTTGGGATGTGGTGATGCTCAGTGCTGACTCCCAGCTCCACAGCCCAGGGCTGTGCAGGTGGTTCCTGCATCCCTCAGGATGCCGTGATGCTCGATGCCTGCTCCCGGCTCCACAGCCCAGAGCTGCGTGCTCCGTTCCTGCATCCCTCGGGATGAGGTGATGCTCAGTGCTGGCTCCCAGCTCCACAGCCCAGGGCTGTGCAGGTGGTTCCTGCATTCCTTGGGATGTGGTGATGCTCGATGCCTGCTCCCAGCTCCGCAGCCCAGGGCTGCGTGCTCCGTTCCTGCATCCCTCGGGATGTGGCGATGCTCAGTGCTGGCTCCCAGCGAGGAGTGGTGTGGAGCCCCAAGTCTGCCTGGCAGCCCCGGGGAGCCCCCCGGGGATGGGTTTCCCCCCTGGGCGCGGTGCCGTTCCCTGCCTGCCCTCCGTCCCCTCTCTCCGCAGGACCGCCTGCCCTTCGCGCTCAACTTCTACAAGGTCCAGGAGCGAGGTGAGGGGAGGGGGAGACCTCGCTGCGGGGTGGGCGATGCCGCGGGCGGGACATGGCGGCAGCGCCGTGCCTCTTGTTGCAGGGGGGCTGCTGGTGGGCTTCCCCGAAAACCCTCCCGCCAGCCAGCTCCTGCACGGCCCCGAGCTGCAGTACCACATCCAGCGCTTTGAGAAATCCGGCTTCAGGTAAGGGCAGGAGCCCGGCGGGCTGGCGGGGTACCCACCCCCCAAAGAAGGGGGACCCCCAAACCCACCGAGACCTTGCTTCATAACCCCAAAAAGGGGCGAGGCTGGCGGGGGGAGGCTGCTTTTCCCTCGCAGGTTCTTCCCGGGCCGGCTGTGCCGTGGGCAGTGGGATGGTCCCCGCGGTGGTGCTGGAAGGAGCCGAGTCCCGGCATCTCCACCCCATCCCCCTCTCTCCCAGTGGCCCCTTGAACTGGTACCGCAACATGCGACCCAACTGGCGCTGGGCGCTCTCGGCCAAGGACAGGAAGGTGGGGACCGATCCCGTCCCACGGGGACCATTTGCAGACCCAGCGCCTTCCCCACCCTGTCACCCGTGTCCCCTCTAGATCACGATGCCGGCGCTGATGGTCACAGCCGGCAAGGACGTGGTGCTGCATCCCAGGATGAGCAGGGGCATGGAGGAGTGGGTAAGGCAGCCTGGGCGTGTGCCGGAGCCATCCCGCTTCCGTCAGATCCCGCTGCGGGAGAGCCCCGGGGCAGCTCCGTCCTGCCGAGATGGGCTGGATTTGGCCCAGCTATGGGGACATCACTTGATAACGGGGGACAGGCGGGGCAGAGCGGGGGGCATTTGCCACATGCAGCGGGCAGGAGGGCATTTGCTTTTGCCAAAAGGAAGAACTGGGGATGCAGGAGCAGCCCGGGGTGGGCTGTGCGGATGCCAAACTTGTCCCCCTGTGCTCAGCGCTGGTGAGGCCGCACCTGGAATGCTGTGTCCAGTTTTGGGCCCCTCACTCCAAGAAGGACATTGGGGTGCTGGAGCGTGTCCAGGGAAGGGCAGCGGAGCTGGGGAAGGGTCTGGGGCACAGGGCTGGTGGGGAGCGGCTGAGGGAGCTGGGGGTGTTCAGCCTGGAGAAGAGGAGGCTGAGGGGAGACCTGATCGCTCTGCAGCTCCTGGCAGGAGGGGGCAGGGAGGGGGGTCGGGCTCTTCTCCCAAGGAACAAGCGACAGGATGAGAGGAAATGGGCTCAAGCTGCGCCAGGGGAGGTTTAGATTGGATATTGGGAGAAATTTCTTCCCGGAAAGGGTGGTCAAGCATTGGAACAGGCTGCCCAGAGAGGTGGTGGAGTCCCCATCCCTGGAGGGGTTCAACAAACGGGCAGAGGTGGCACCTGGGGACATGGTTTAGTGGGCATGGGGGTGTTGGGTTGATGGTTGGGCTGATGATCTTGGAGGGCCTTTCCAACCTTAGTGATTCCTGGTTTTCCTTTCATGAAAAAATAATCCAGCCACCAAGCCAGGAAAGATGAAATTAATTCTTCCTCTCCCCTTAACTGGTTTAGTGTGGACTTGGTAGTGTAGGTTAATGGTTGGACTGGATGATCTTCAAGGTCTTTTCCAACCTCAACGATTCAGTGATTCTGTGATTCAAACATGCCGGATCCTGGTCCAAACCAACCCCTTTCCGCTCTTGCGCATCCCTCCCTAGATCCCGCAGCTGCGCCGGGAGCACATCGAGGAGTGCGGGCACTGGACGCAGATGGAGAGGTACCGCGGCCGGCGTGCACGGCCTCGCTCCATCGGAGCCACCTTTCCCCGGCTCCCCGGGGATGCCGGCTCCCACCCCAGCTCCCTGCTATCCCCCCAGGCCGGCGGCGCTGAACAGGATCCTGGTGGAGTGGCTGGAGGGGCTCCCCCCCGACACCCCCCTGCCCAAATTCTCCAAGCTGTGAGCGGGGTCAGCGGGCAGAGCCCTGCCCGGCGCCTCCCCTCCTCCCCGGGGTGATTTTGCTTTCTACACTTTGAGTTTTACCTTTAGGGTTTGATGTGTATTTTTGGCGGCAGGGGGGGGTGACGGGTGGAAGCGATGGGTGAGCCGGGGCTGGGAGGAGGGTGGCACAGCGCATCGCTCCCGATTTCTGCAGCTAAAAGGGTCCCGGTGAGCTCTCGTCGAGGTCCCGGGGTGCTGGGAGATGGTTTGGGGCTGGACCCATCCTCGTGCCATGGTGGGGGCTGCACCGGGGCTGCCGCATCACCCCGACCCCATCCCGGGGGCTTCCTGCGCTCCGGGGGGGGTTTGGCCGGAGGGTCCTGGGCTTGGTTTCGGTGCGGAGGTTTTAATGCACTAATAATACTTCATGCTGCCTGAGAAATTGCCTTCTGCCTCGGAACGTTTGTGCGTTATTTCTAAAGTGACCCGAGCACCTCGGCTCTCCCCGCGGTCCTTAGGGTGCGGGTTCCCGCAGCATCTCGCTGCCCATCGTGGCCCATCCCCGTGGTGCCAGGGCTCCTGCCTGCAGCCACCTTCCCCTCAGCTCCCGGCCCTTCTCCCGGCCCCGCCAGCCCTTACAAACAGAAATCCAGAACGCCGTAAGGATTTGGGTAAACACGCTTGGTATTTCCCCCTGCGAAATCCTCCCCAGCCCTCAACTATTTTCGGCTGGGGCTTTGCGGTTTGTCTGTCTGCGTCCTTCCCCGCTCTGCCAGCGAGCCCGCGGGAACGTTTCGCATCCGGATTCGTCCCTGAAAAAGGAGCTGCGTGGATTTGGGGTGGGAGGAGAGAAAAAACCCCAGCCCCTCGGGTGGGCAGCGAGAGGTTTAAGCCTGCTCCCTCCAGCCGGGAGTTATCCAGCACCCTGGCTGTCGTCCTCCCCGGGTTCGCTGGCAGGGGAGGCGGCTTCGGGAGCCGGTTTCGGAGCTGCTTTGGAGTCAACCGATGAAGTGTGAAATCCAAAAGCATTATCCGTGGGCAGCCAGGAGCCGTGGCCAAGCGCCCGCCCCGCAGCCCTGCCCAGAAAGCCAGGCAGGCGCTGCCGAAACGGCCTCTCCCGTGGCACTGGCATCTGGCTTTGGGGCTTTCAAAGGGGTTTGCAGCCTCCTGCCAGCCCTCCCCGCACCCCAGCCCTGGCAGGGGCTTGACCTGGCTGTTTTGGGGTGGGGGTGCAAGGCTGCAGCGGTGCCCAGCAGTGCAGCGGCCCCCCCCACGCTGCTGGGGATGATTTGGGGAGGACCTGCAGAGAGCTCCCAAGCCCCCTTCCCTCCTCGCACACCATGTCGTCCCCCCGCACCCTGCAGTGCCACAGCAGGGCATTGCCCCCGCTCCAGCAGCCCCCTTTCCCCTGATCCTACGCCAGCTCCATGCCCCCTCTCCTGCAGCCCAGACCGGCTTCTCCAGCTCCCACCCCCCACCCCGGCTGTGTACATCCTCGGCCCCACGGGTGCGTGCATCTTTGGTGCCCCGTGCGTATGCATCCTCGGCTCCGTGGGTGCACACATCCTTGGTCCCCCGGGTGCGTGAATTTGCAGTCCCCGGGGTGCATGTGTCCTTGGTCTCCCAGGTGCATGCATCCTCCATCCCTGAGATGCACACATCCTCGGTCCCCCGGGTGCACGCATCTTCAGTCCCTGGGGTGCACGTTTCCTTGGTCCCCCGGTGCATTTGGATCAAATCTCCGGAGATTCGGGCTGCCGGTGGCAAAACTGGCTCTGGGGAGGTGGGCATCCATGCATCCTCCATTCCTGGGGTGCACATGGCCTTTATCCACTGGTGCATGCATCCCCAGTCCCCCTGGGTGCACACGTCCTTGGCCCCCACGTTCATGCATCCTCCATCCTTGGGGTGCATTCGGTCCCCTGGGTGCATGCATGTATGTGGACTTGGTAGTGTAGGTTAATGGTTGGACTGGATGATCTTAAAGGTCTTTTCCAACCTAAACGATTCTAGGATTCTATGATTGTATGATCTTCAGTCCCTGGGGTGCACATGTCCTTGGTCCCCAGGTGCATGCATCCTCCATCCCTGAGATGCACATGTCCTCGGTCCCCTGGGTGCATGCATCTTCAGTCCCTGGGGTGCACGTGTCCTTGATCCCCTGGTGCATGCGTCCACAGTCCCTGGGGTGCACATGTTCTCAGTCCCCGGGTGCATGCATCCCAAGTCTCCAGGGTGCACATGTCCTCGATCCTGGGGGTGCACATGTCCCTGGTTCCCTGGGTGCATGCATCCTCCATCCCTGGGGTGCACGTGTTCTCGGTCCTTGAGTGCATGCATCCCCAGTCTCCAGGGTGCATGTGTCCTTGGTCCCCCAGGAGCACAGGGCTGGTGGGGAGCAGCTGAGGGAGCTGGGGGTGTTCAGCCTGGAGAAGAGGAGGCTGAGGGGAGACCTGATCGCTCTCCACAACTCCCTGAAAGGAGGCTGTAGTGAGATGGGTGTTGGTCTCTTCTCCCAAGTAGTTAGCGATAGGACGAGAGGAAATGGGCTTAAGCTGCACCAGGGGAGGTTTAGGTTGGAAATTAGGAAAAATTTCTTTACGGAAAGGGTGGTCAAGAATTGGAACAGGCTGCCCAGAGAGGTGGGGGAGTCACCATCCCTGGAAGTGTTCAAAAAATGGGTAGATGTGGCACTTGGGGACATGGTTTAGTCTAGTCTACCCTTGATTGGCTTAGAGTAGACTTGGCAGTGTAGGTTAATGGTTGGACTGGATGATCTTAAAGGGCTTTTCCAACCTCAACGATTCTATGATTCTATGATTCTATTCTATGCATGCATCTTCAGTCCCCAGGGTGCACGTGTCCTTGGTCCCTGAGCACATGCAATCTCCAGGGTGCACATGTCCTCAGTCCCTTGGGTGCACATGTCCTTGGTTCCCTGGGTGCATGCATCCTCGGCTCCCTGGGGTGCACATGTCCTGGGTCCAGGGTGTACGTGTCCTCGGTCCGCCGGTGCACGCATCCTCCATCCCACACGAGGACACACGCACGCAGCCGCAGCGCGTTCGGCGAGCTCTGATGCCCACGCAGACCTGCGGGATGGCGACACCCCACCGCCTGCAGAGCCGGGACCCAGGAAACCAGCAGAGCCACAGCAAACTCGGGCCTCAGGCGATGCAAACACCAGCAGAAGAGATGCAAAGTCTCACCCCGGTTCCCTCCAGGGCCTTACTCCGTCTCTCGGAGGGTTTATTCCCAGGAGAAATCCTCCAGCCACAAACATGAGCCATGGTTGCCGCTGCCTAACAGCACCCGCAGGGCCTGGCCCCGGCGCGCTGGATGGGGTCTGAAATGCAGAAATAAATCTGGCTGCAGACCGAGCTCCTCCAGGCCATTTCTTTTCGCAGCTCGAAGCTGCTCGTAGCAGTCTCGGGCGTGGCCGAGGGAGAGGGATCGCATCCCTCGGGATGCGGCGGAGCTGGGGAGCTCGTACTAGCAAAAACCCCCCAGGGCTGACGTGGTCTCCATCTGCACGACGCACCGTGGCTCTATCCTGCGCCTGTCTCAGCTCTTCGATGTGAAAAGAAAGAATAAAACATCTGGAAAACCTCAGGGTGGGTTTCAAAGCCCCGAGCTGAGCACCAGAGGCTTGGAAGAAATAATTTTCCGAAGTCCTGGTGTGAGGGGCGGCTCCCAGGGAAGCTGGCAAAAGGCTGGGTTTATTTTTTAAGAGATGCTTGCAATTCCCGCTCTACAAATCCAAACGCTTACCTCTGAGAACAACAAAAAAACCTGGATGTCAAGAGGAAAAAAATCACGACGTGTCCCCAGGGGAGCGGAGGCTGCTCTGAGCGGGTGGGTGACAGCGGCAGCACCCTACGTGTCCGGGACCCGGCCATGAGGACAGGGCTGGGTTTGTGAGGCTGCTTGCAGGGTGTTTGCAAGGCGATGCCCGGCTCAAGGGGGCTAAAACGGGGGCAGAACCCCCAAATCTCCCATTCTGGCATCCCTGGGATGCATCGCTCCGATCACCGAGGGCTGGCACCCTCCACCACTGCTGCCGTTCCCCGGCCTCCCTGGAGACGCATCCCCTGCCGAGCCCCGTGCACGGGATTAAAGTTTCATTTCCTATTATTTTGCCTCTATCGGGGTTTTTTTTAGCGCTCAGACAAGATGGGGCAGGGGCCGGCGGTGGAGGCACGTGTTCGGTCACCCTCCCCGGCCTGGCTCTGCTGCTGCGGAGGAGAACTGGTGGCCGTCGCAGCGTGGTACAAGGGACAAGCGGCTCTAGGGGGGACCGGCACCCCGTCCCTCTGACCCCGTCTCTGCGATGGCTGCGATGGGAAACGTCTGCTGGACGGCATGCACGGGGTGCAGGGTGCGTGCACGGGTGCAGGGTGCATGCACGGGGTGCAGGGCGCATGCGCGGGGTGCAGGGTGCACATATGCAGGGCGGGGTGTGGGTGTCGGGGTCCAGGATGCACACATGGGGTGTGGGGTGCAGGCACCGGAGTGCAGGGTGCGGGTATGGGGTGCAGGGTGCACACATGGGGTGCAGGGGACACACATGGGGTGTGGGGTGCAGGCACCGGAGTGCAGGGTGCACACACAGGGTGCAGGGTGCACACACAGGGTGCAGGGTACACACACTGGGTGCAGGGTGCAGGCACCAGGGTGCAGGCCCCGGAGTACAGGGTGCACATACAGGGGTGCGGGGTGCACACACAAGGTGCAGGGTGCACACATGGGGTGCAGGGTGCACATATGCAGTGCAAGGTGCGGGCGTCAGGGTGCAGGGTACACACATGGGGTGCAGGGTGCAGGCACCAGAGTGCAGGCACTGGAGTACAGGGTGCACATACGGGGGTGCGGGGTGCACACATGGGGTGCGGGGTGCACACATGGGGTGCAGGGTGCAGGTGTCAGGGTGCAGGGTACACACATGGGGTGCAGGGTGTGGGCACTGGAGTGCAGGGTGCACACATGGGGTGCGGGGTGCACACATGGGGTGCAGGGTGCGGGTGTCAGGGTGCAGGGTGCACACATGGGGTGCAGGGTGCGGGCACTGGAGTGCAGGGTGCACACATGGGGTGCAGGGTGCACACATGGGATGCAGGGTGCGGGTGTCGGGGTGCAGGGTACACACATGGGGTGCAGGGTGCAGGCACTGGAGTGCAGGGTGCACACATGGGGTGCAGGGTGCACACATGGGATGCAGGGTGCGGGTGTCAGGGTGCAGGGTACACACATGGGGTGCAGGGTGCAGGCACCAGAGTGCAGGGTGCGGGTATGGGGTGCAGAATGCGGGTATGGGGTGCAGGGTACACACATGGGGTGTGGGGTGCAGGCACCGGAGTGCAGGGTGCGGGTATGGGGTGCAGGGTGCACACACAGGGTGCAGGGGACACACACTGGGTGCAGGGTGCAGGCAGCAGGGTGCAGGCCGGGGAGTACAGGGTGCACATACAGGGGTGCGGGGTGCACACACAAGGTGCAGGGTGCACACATGGGGTGCAGGGTGCACATATGCAGTGCAAGGTGTGGGCGTCAGGGTGCAGGGTACACACATGGGGTGCAGGGTGCAGGCACCAGGGTGCAGGCACTGGAGTACAGGGTGCACATATGGGGGTGCAGGGTACACACATGGGGTGCAGGGTGTGGGCACTGGAGTGCAGGGTGCACACATGGGGTGCAGGGTGCACACATGGGGTGCAGGGTGCGGGTGTCGGGGTGCAGGGTACACACATGGGGTGCAGGGTGCAGGCACCGGAGTGCAGGGTGCACACATGGGGTGTAGGGTACACACATGGGGTGCAGGGTGCGGGTGTCAGGGTGCAGGGTACACACATGGGGTGCAGGGTGCAGGGTACACACATGGGGTGCAGGGTGCAGGCACCGGAGTGCAGGGTGCGGGTATGGGGTGCAGGGTGCACACATGGGGTCTGGGGTGCAGGGTGCGGGTATGGGGTGCAGGGTGCACACACGGGGTGCACAGGGTGGGTGCTAGGGTGCAGGGTGCACACACGGGGTGCACACACGGGGTGCACGCATGGGGCACAGGGTGCAGGCAGAGCCTGGCAGGGTGACGCTGGGGAACTGCGGAGGGTGCAGAGCCCCAGACCTGGGGCTGGCATAGGAGCAGGGTCTGTCGGGGTGCCCCGG
Source organism: Pelecanus crispus (assembly GCF_030463565.1). NCBI lineage: Eukaryota > Metazoa > Chordata > Aves > Pelecaniformes > Pelecanidae > Pelecanus > Pelecanus crispus. The sequence continues at coordinate 131,681,019 of NC_134645.1, forward strand.
CCCCATGCACGCAGCATTTTTTCCAAAATAGGAAAAAAAAAAAAGAATATCTAGGGCGAACCAGGAAAAGCACAGCCACTGTGGAGCGCGGGCGCAGGGCTGCTGTGGGAAGGAGCTGGGTCTAATCCTGCACCCCACGAGAGTCTCCGGCTCTGCCACCGCCACGCACAGCTCCCGTCGCCCCATGGGGTTTGGGTGCAGGAGGGCAGGATTGCACCCACCGAGCTGCATGGCACCCGGTTAAATTTCAACCCGTCCCATCCCTGGACTCTGGGCCGGCTCCGGCTTTGCGCCGGGGATGCTCGGTTAATATTCCAGCCCCGCTGGGCCTGAAAACGCCCCGTTTGCTGGGTGCCGAGGTCGAAGGTCCCTCTGGGACCTTTGCACGGCTCAAACCGCAGCGTCAACCACCCCCCCCCGGGGACCCAAAACCCCCCCGGCGCGAGGGTGGTGCGTTGTGACCACCTCTGCCTGTCCCCCAGCCCCAAAATGGGCTGTTTTCCTCCTCTTTTCATCGGCGTCTCCCCTCAAAGGCTGCAAGGCACCCATGGGTGCTGGCAGCAGGGCTGCTGATCTGCAGGGAGGCCGCGGGAGGTGATGAGGATGAAGATGAAGGGCCAGTATGACCCCGTGCAGGGTCCAGCAGGTCCTGGTTGCCCCTTCCTCCAGCCCTTGCTCGCTGGCCCCGTTTCGGAAAAGAAGGAATTAAGTTGGGAAATAGAAAAGAAAGGAAAAAAAAAAAAAAACCAAACCCTTGGAGACTGAGAAATAAAGAATAAAAGCTGCCCATAATTAAATTTCACCCGTTTTAGTTTTAAATGGAGAAGAAAGAAGACCAAAAAAAAAAAAAAACCCAAAACCTAAACCCACTTCATTTCTGCCCGGCCTGAGACGCTGCTCGAAGGGCTCTCAAGACTCAGACACACAAAGAGCTTCAGCAAAGCACTGCTGCCTCCGTTTCCCCACTCCCGCCTCAGTTTCCCCACTCCCGCCTCAGTTTCCCCACTCCCGCCTCCGTTTCCCCACTGCTGCCTCCGTTTCCCCACTGCTGCCTCCGTTTCCCCACTGCTGCCTCAGTTTCCCCACTCCCGCCTCAGTTTCCCCACTCCTGCCTCCGTTTCCCCACTCCTGCCCCAGTTTCCCCACTCCTGCCTCAGTTTCCCCACTCCCGCCTCCATTTCCCCACTCCCGCTTCAGTTTCCCCACTCCCGCCCCAGTTTCCCCGCTCCCGCCTCAGTTTCCCCACTCCTGCCTCAGTTTCCCCACTCCTGCCTCAGTTTCCCCACTCCCGCCTCAGTTTCCCCACTCCCGCCTCCGTTTCCCCACTGCTGCCTCCGTTTCCCCACTGCTGCCTCAGTTTCCCCACTGCTGCCTCCGTTTCCCCACTCCTGCCTCAGTTTCCCCACTGCTGCCTCCGTTTCCCCACTCCTGCCTCCGTTTCCCCACTCCCGCCTCAATTTCCCCACTCCTGCCTCAGTTTCCCCACTCCTGCCTCCGTTTCCCCACTCCTGCCTCCGTTTCCCCACTTCCGCCTCAGTTTCCCCACTCCCGCCTCAATTTCCCCACTCCAGCCTCAGTTTCCCCACTCCCGCCTCAGTTTCCCCACTCCTGCCTCAGTTTCCCCACTGCTGCCTCAGTTTCCCCACTCCCGCCTCCGTTTCCCCACTCCCGCCTCCGTTTCCCCACTCCAGCCTCAGTTTCCCCACTGCTGCCTCAGTTTCCCCACTGCTGCCTCCGTTTCCCCACTCCCGCCTCCGTTTCCCCACTGCTGCCTCAGTTTCCCCACTCCCGCCCCAGTATCCCCACTCCCGCCTCAGTTTCCCCACTCCAGCCTCAGTTTCCCCACTCCCGCCTCAGTTTCCCCACTCCTGCCTCAGTTTCCCCAGTGCTGCAGGGGAGGGAGCCGCTCTGGGAGCCCCCCAGGCACAGGTAGCTCCGCGGAGGAGCCCGGTGGGCAGGGACGGGGGGGAAGGCTCTAGCCAGGAGGCAAATTTTTGGGCAAATCCCATCCCCAGGCTCCTGCATGGGTTTAGGGGCAGATCCTCACGCGTCCACCCCTCCAGCACAGCCGCAGTCGGCTCCCTGCAGCCTGGGAGCGCGCTGCAATTTGGGAATGCGCTGGAATTGGGAATGCACTGGAATTGGGAATGCGCTGGAATTGGGAATGCACTGCAATTTGGGAATGCACTGCAATTTGGGAATGCGCTGGAATTGGGAATGCACTGCAATTTAGGAATGCATTGCAGTTTGGGAACATATTGCAATTTGGGAGTGCACTGCAATTTGGGAATACATTGCATTTTGGGAATGGATTGCAATTGGGAATGCATTGAAATTTGGGAGTGCACTGCAATTTGGGAATGCATTGCATTTGGGGACTGCATTGCAATTTGGGAGTACACTGCAATTTGGGAATGCATTGCATTTTGGGAGTACACTGCAATTTGGGAATGCACTGCAATTTGGGAATGTACTGCAATTGAGAGTGCACTGCAATTGGGAATGCACTGCAATTTGGGAATGTACTGCAATTTGGGAATGCACTGCAATTTGGGAATGCATTGCAATTGGGAATGCATTGCAATTTGAGAACATATTGCAATTTGGGAGTGCACTGTGATTTGGGAATGCATTGCAGTTGGGAATGCATTGCAGTTGGGAGTGCACTGCAATTTGGATATGCACTGCAATTTGGGAACGGATTGCAATTTGGGAATGCTCTGCAATTTGGGAGTGCACTGCAATTTGGGAACGGATTGCAATTTGGGAATGCACTGCAATTGAGAGTGCGCTGCAATTTGGGAGTGCATTGCAATTTGGAAATGCACTGCAATTTGGGAACTCATTGCAATTGGGAATGCATTGCCACCTGGCAATGCACTGCAATTTGGGAATGCACTGCAATTTGGGAATGCATTGCCGTGGTCATGCACTGCCACCTGGGAATGCGTTGCCCATTGGTGGCCCAGATGTGACAGCGACGGGAGTCGCTGCAAAGGCAGGGAATTCCAGTGGGACCCCGCTGCTGGGCCAGCTCATGCCGCTGGCGCAGAGGTGCCAGTGAGGGTGCAGAGGGGCCTCCCCCGGCTCCCATCCCCATTTTGGCTGCTTTGGAGAACCGCAGCCAGGCCACAGCAGCCGAAAAACCCGCAGCAGCCTGGCAGTGCGGGAGAAGCGGCCGCGTTGAGGGCCCGCAGCCCTGCCCTCGCCGTGCAAACCGCACGCCCCGGCGCGCAAAACCCAACCGCAGCGCCCGCTGGCATCGCACTCCCGTGATTTATGCCACGCCGGCCGCTCTGCCGCTCCCCAGGGTGATCCCGGGGGATCGAATCCTTCCCTGGTCTGGATGTGTCCCCCGGGGGCTGCAGGAGAGCTCTGCTGCTCTTGCTGCCTGGATCCCTCCGGGAAAGACACGGCGGCGCGCCGGGGTATTTCCAACCCCACCAAAAATTTCATCGATTCACAAATAAATTCACAAATTCATAAATTGGCAGCTTCAACACCTGGCAAAACACCACTGTTTGGGTTTTTTGGGGTTTTTTTTGGTTTTTTTTTTTTTTCCCTTTCTTTCTTCCTTTAATTGCATTATTCCCTGCTCTTCAACTGTAATTAGCCGAGCTGTGACAGCCCCCCTGGATACAGCCTCCCCGCGTGCACCCCCTTCACCCCACGCTGTTAATAAATAATCCCTCGGATGGGGTTGTTTTTTTTTTTTTTGGAGGTTTTTGATGACCTTTGCACAGCACTTGGACCCGGAGCTGTTAGCTGGGCAGCCCTGGAAGTGTCTGACCCCAGTCAGCTGGCTTCCATCCGGGCTCGAAGGTGTGTGGACTTGGCAGTGTTGGGTTAATGGTTGGACTGGATGATCTTAAAGGTCTCTTCCAACCTCAGCGATTCGACGATTCTATGATTATTCATTAATTTGCTGCATTGCAGCCAGGAAAACATCAGCAGGGTTTTAAAAGAACCATAGAATCACAGAATTTAGGAAATTTAGGATGGTCAGGAGGTCAAGGAGCTTTGAAGGTTGATGTGGAGACCTGCGGAAAAAGCTGCCGGAGGTGCCGTGAGGTCCTTCGAAGGCTGCGCAGCTCCTGCTCTGTAATTAAGAAGCCATTTTCCCCTCCTTGTCCGTGATTCTGCGGGGAAGGCCGGCTCGCCGAGCATCCCGCGGTCATGCGAAGGCAGCTGCCTGCAGCGGCGGTTCCCTGCCTGCAGCGGCGGTTCCCTGCCCGCTCGGGGCTTGGAGCGGTGCTCCCGGAGGTCACCTTGCTGGGATCAGCCGGCTCAGAAAAATTGTTATCATCCCCTCCTTCAAGGAGGGTTTGCTTATCACCAAAGCGCAGCCACGGAGCGCTGCCGAGCTCCTGCAAATCCCCGCTCCTCGCCCATCCGTCAGCTGGGACCCATTACCCGGCCAGATCCTGACCCCCCCTCTGCTCGTGGGGGGACGGCAGAGCGACTTTGGGGTGCAAGGCGAGCGTGCAAGGCCTGGAGCATCCTCCTCCTTGCAAGACGGAGGGTGAAGGCGCCCAGCACCCGTTTTGCACGTGGCAACGCCATGCAGCGAGGCCGTCGCATCACCCGCTACCCCAACCCCCTGGGTGCCTGCTGCGGGGTCCCCCCAAACCTGGCAGGGCCCTTTCCCTATTCCCCCCCTCTGCCCAACTTGCCCGGTGCAAAAGCTGCAGGTTCGGGGGACCCCCTCCAGGGTGAGACCCCCCCCCAAAAGGGAGAACTCCAAACCCTCTGAAGCGTCTTCTTCCCAAAACCCTTCAAATTTGCAGCATCCCGGTAGGACGCGGGACCCCAGGTTCAAATCTGTGCCCAGATCCTGCTCTGCCGGCCGGGAAGGAAGGGCTCAGCCCCTCTCCTCCCCCAGGGAATCGGGAAAGCCAAGGGGAGGGCTGTTACTCATTATCCTTCCAGCCTGGAGAGAAGCTCCTTGTTGACCCACAGGGCAGGAACAAGCTCTTGGTCCGGCCAGGATCACCCCTTATCCCCTGTGCCGGAGCAGCCGGAGTCCCGCTCCCTCCAGCAGCATCTCCAGGAGAGGCCGGCGGGATGGTAAGGAAAAGGCAAGAGGGGAATTTCCCAGTTTTTCCATGGGAAGGGTGGTCCAGGCAGTGTGGAGCCATGTGCTGCGGTTGGGGCTGGTGGGGATGATAGGGTTTTATTTGATAGGGTTTTATTTGATAGGGTTTTATTTGATAGGGATTTAATAACCAGCATCGTCGTGATGAGAAATAAGAAAGGTGTCTCGGAAAAGAGGGAGGGAAGGAAAGGCAGCAGATTCTCTGGATAAATCAGGTCAGGCTCTGGCTGCTGAACAGGAGTGTTTTTCTAACCCATGGATTTTCAGTTTGCTCCATTTTATTCTTTTGGTGTTTTTTTTTTTTTAATTTTTAAAATTCTTTTCTGCCTCTCTCCCTCCATACCCTGGTTCCCAGACCAGCTCCCGGTTTTAACCTGCATGGGGGATGCTGTGGGGCAGCCCCAGCCCCACCTCCCCCTTGCCCCAGGGGCTCCCTGCTGCTATCTGGGCTAGCTGCAATAGCTTCCTGATGGCCCTGGCTCCCGCCAGTGTCACCTCCCTGGGCAGCCTGATGGGCCATCCACTGTCCCTGCCCTGCCCAGCCCCTAAAACCAGCCTGGGGGGTGGTGGGGGAAGGGGTTGGGGGGGGAGGGGCTGCAGGCACCCCTGGGAGAGCCCTTTCTGCACCCCCCGAGAAGTTTGGCCAGTTTTGGGGTCTGCTCTTTGGATGGGAGCTGAACCCATCACAGAGATGGGGAGAAGGAGAATGAGCTGAAGGCAGAGGAGGGAGCCTGGGTGGGAAGGTGGAGGGTTTGCTGATGGAGAGGAGGCTGGAGGGAACAGGAGGAAGGAGACCCTGGAGAAGTTTGGCCAGTTTTGGGGTCTGCTCTTTGGATGGGAGCTGAACCCATCACAGAGATGGGGAGAAGGAGAATGAGCTGAGGGCAGAGGAAGGAGCCTGGGTGGGAAGGTGGAGGGTTTGCTGATGGAGAGGAGGCTGGAGGGAACAGGAGGAAGGAGACCGCAGGAGGTGGCAAGGGAATAAATCATCTCCTGCAGCCAAGGTGGGACACGTGTGGTGTTGGTGGGGCAGCACATCAGATCCAGTCCTGCCTGGGGCAGGGGGATTCACCATCTTCTCTGGGGCTTGGTGCCCAACCCCATGCCAGGTCCTTTCTTGCCCAAGTCCTTGCTGGGCTGGGCACCGCCAAGGAGAAGTGGTCCCAGGAGAGACTGTCCCGTCCAGGCAGGACCCATCCAGACTGCCCTGGGAACACTCTTGGGTTAACCCCTGCCTGGAGATGGGATGGGGATGGGTCTTTCAGCTGCACCCCCCATGCTAGGTCTGGGGACGGTGTCTCAGGGTGGATGGCTGAGGTTGGAGGGAGGTCCCAACCTGGTCCCAGCCAACCCTTCATGATGAGACCATCTGGGGACACTGGGACATGAGGCCATGAGGTTGGTATGGGTGCTGAGACCAGGTCTGAGAGGAGACCAGAGCAGAAGAGACCGTGCAAACTGAGGGGACCTCAGCACACATCATGCTGTAGGAGGAAGGGAAGGGCTGCGCTCGAGGGAGATGTCTCAAACACACCAGGGCATCCTCCCACTTCTCACTGACTGCAAAGGGAACCGGGGCTGACTTGATCACATGGAGACATCTCTGCTCTGGGGATTCAAGGGGTTGAGGTGAACCTCTGTGTCCATAAATAATTAACCCTTTTGGAAACCTGGCTCTGGTACAGTGGTCTTGGCAGACGAAGGATGGGCTGTGTGGAAAAGCAGGGGAGACGCTTGCTTTCTTCTGCTTTAGCTCTTGGTTTTGCTCCAGGTTCATGGCCAAGGAGGAGTCAAGTTCCAGAATTGGGCCAAGACCTATGGCTCCTCGCCGGAGCTGTACTTCCAGCCCACCTCAGTGGAGGAGATCCGGGAGGTAAGGAGGGTGTTTCCAGAAAACAACCTGTTAGAAAGGAAGAGGAGAAAAGGCCAGGAAGGGCTGCGGTGCTCCATCATGTTCGGTCAGAGAGGTCACAGATGGTGACAGTATGAGCCCTTCCCTTAGCCCCAGGAGATGGCCCATCCTACTGATCTGCACACATTCTCCAACACGTGTCAAACACCTAAAAGATGCAGAAAACCAGCACGCCTGGCCTCAGTTGGATGCTGTTCCTTGGGCATCAGCATCTGGCATCCTTCTGGGGTCCCCTGCCTGCCCCAGCTGCCATGCTGAGGTGTGGGAGTCCTGTGTCTCTTTTGTCAAGCCAGAGATGCCTCTGTCACCCTAGGGTGTCTCAGGTGGGCACCGCCTCTTTTGGGATCATAGAATCATAGAATGGTTCAGGTTGGAAGGAACCTTTAAAGGTCATCTGGTCCAACCCCCAAGGATGATCCCAAGGGCTGTCTTAAGAGGTGTCTGGGCTCCAAGGGTGGTTTTAACCCCAGATGATGGGTTATCCAAGTAAATGGATGTCAACCATGGGTGAGATTTTAGTTTGAGATGTCTCACAGTGCCTCTGGCACTGCCCTTAGCATGCAGCTTTGAGGGAGGTATTAGATGCTGAGGGCTGCCTGTTGTCTCTGCAGATCCTGGATATGGCCAGGCAGCGGGACAAGAGGGTGAAGGTGGTGGGAGGCGGCCACTCTCCTTCGGACATCGCCTGCACCGATGACTTCATGATCCAGATGGGGAAGATGAACAGGGTCCTCAAGGTGAGGCCGGCTTCTGGGAGGTGGCGTGGTGGCCCTGAAACGTGGTGGCACCCCTGCTCGTGTGGCCACCGAGGGCTGGGAGGCATTGCACCAACACTGCCATACCCAGGGTGGGAGGTGAAAGCATGGAGAGGCTTTTCTCTCCTCAACAGCCAGGAGTTTTCCCAAACCAGACCCTGAAATGCTGGTGCAAGCCTGGGGAATGCCTATTTTCCCGGTGTAAAAGCATCGCTTGTGCATTGGAAGCATATGGAGCAGCTATAAAAATGCAAACAGGTACTTAAAGGGGGCCTATAGGAAGGATGGGGACGATCTTTTTAGCAAGGCCTGTTGTGACAGGACAAGGAGTGATGGATTTACACTGAAGAAGAATAGATTTAGAGTGGATATAAGGAAGAAATTGTTTGCAATGAGGGTGGTGAGGCAGTGGCACAGGTTGCCCAGAGAGGTGGGAGATGCCCCATCCCTGGCAACATCCCAGGCCAGGTTGGACGGGGCTCTGAGCACCCTGCTCTGGTTGAAGCTGTCCCTGCTCACTGCAGGGGGTTGGGCTGGGTGACCTCTAAAGGTCCCTTCCCACCCAAACCATTCTGTGATTCTACAACGCCTTCTTCCATGACGCCTTCCTGGCATGTGTTCAGCAAGGGCTTACCCTCGGCACGTTGTCCTCCTCACAGCAGGGTCTGCGGGATGGGGAGGTACCTGGCAGGATCGCCTTTCGCCGCTCGCTTGACGCAAGCTTGCAAGGTGCCTTAGGCACAGCAGCCGGGCCAAGAACCGCTGGATGTTCGTGGTCCATGGTTTGTTCCTGCGTCAGGTGGGAAATCATCTCCCCATGGGAGATGGCTCCATTTGATGACACTGGGAAGGAAACAGCTTTTGCTGGTTGCCTCTGGATCATATCCTGAACAACTCTGGGAAAATGAGAGCTGCTGAGAGGGAGAGGTTTTTCCTGGGCTTTGCTTTGCATCCAGACCCCTGAGGTGCAGGGAGATACTGGGCTCTTACTGGGGCTGGTTATAAACAGTGAGAGAACTGACTCTGTGCACATGTGTATGTCATGTGTGCATACACATGGACGTGTGTGCATGCCTGTCGTGTGTGCATGCACACATATGCATGCATGTATGTGTGTGCATGCATACGTTTGTGCATATATATGCACGTGTCTGTGTGTGCACGTGTGGGTGTATGCGCGCAGCTGAAGACAAAAAATCCTGACTGTAGCAGCATATTCTGGGAGCTGGATCATTACTGGTAATTAACAGCAATAATTAATTAAGGAGTGGCTCCCTCCCTGACAGCTCTGTCTATCAGAAGAGGGATGAATAGCTCCAAAGGGTCATAAGCTGTCACAGAATCACAGAACCATAGAATTGTTTAGGTTGGAAAAGACCTTTAAGATCATCCAGTCCAACCATTAACCTACACTACCAAGTCCACACTAAACCAATCAAGGGTAGACTGGGCCATGTCCCCAAGTGCCACCTCTGCCCGTTTTTTTAACCCCTCCAGGGATGGGGACTCCCCCACCTCTCTGGGCAGCCTGGTCCAATGCTTGACCACCCTTCCCATGAAGAAATTTCTCCCAGTATCCAATCTAAACCTCCCCTGACGCAGCTTGAGCCCATTTCCTCTCGTCCTATCGCTTGTTCCTTGGGAGAAGAGCCCGACCCCCCTCCCTGCCCCCTCCTGCCAGGAGCTGCAGAGCGATCAGGTCTCCCCTCAGCCTCCTCTTCTCCAGGCTGAACACCCCCAGCTCCCTCAGCCGCTCCCCACCAGCCCTGTGCTCCAGACCCTTCCCCAGCTCCGTTGCCCTTCCCTGGACACGCTCCAGCACCCCAATGTCCTTCTTGGAGTGAGGGGCCCAAAACTGGACACAGCATTCCAGGTGCGGCCTCACCAGCGCCGAGCACAGGGGGACGATCCCTGCCCTGCTCCTGCTGGCCACACTATTCCTGATACAAGCCAGTATGCTGTTGGCCTCCTTGGCCACCTGGGCACACTGCTGGCTCACTGTCCTTCCACCAGAAGCTGGCTGAGCAAGGCAGGAGGGCAGAGCAGAGAGGTTTGCTGAAGGTGGAGCTTTGCTGCGGGGTGTCCCCTCCCTTGCATTGACCAACGCCTCAGAGAAGTTACGGGAGAGGTTACACACCCCTGGGACCGGGGAGAGCCGCGGGGAGCAGGGGCTGGACCAGGGGCAGGAACCAGTGGCACCACTGGGTTGGATGAGGTTTGGGTTGGAGGTCTGAGAGAGGCAGCAGCTCAGGATGGAGCCAGGCCCTCGTGGTACGCGGCTCTCCCGTATAGACGTTATCAACTCCATTGGTAAGAGCGGAGGTGTCTTCCTTGGAATGTTTCTCCTCCAAGCTGTGCGACCTTCCCCTCTCCCCTCCCATCCCATCCTTTGCAGGTGGACAAGCAGAAGCAGCAAGTGACAGTGGAAGGTGGGATTTTCCTCTCGGATCTGAACGTCGAGCTGAGCAAGCATGGGCTGGCCCTGGCCAAGTGAGTGGGACATGTGCATGGGGCTGTCCCTGGGTGTCTTCCAATTTGTCCATCCTTGCCCCAGGTCCAAGCGTTGGGGCATGGTAAAACAGGGATGTTTGAAGAGCTTTTACTGCAGAATAGGGTCATTTACTTCAGGATCTGGCTTCCACCAGGGTCCCGCAGACAGAGGTCAACCCCCCGCACGATGGAGTAGCTGATCCTACCTTGGAGCAGGAGGTTGAACAAGGGGAGCCTTTATCCCCATACCAACCCTATTATTCCCACTGCACCCACCAGGCTGGTGCTTTCCAAGTCACAAAGGAAAACTCTGTGCTCCCTGGCCCTAAAAAGAGGAGAGCACCCTTCCTAGGGATGCCTTGCGTGGGGCAGAGGCTGACAGCAGGCAGCTCCAGGCAAAGGAGGCTGATGGTAGATGAAATCAAGCTAGAAATGAGTTTTTGATGGCGAAAGGCAATTAGTCATTGGAATATCTTAGTGGGAGGCATAGGAGAATCTTTGCTCAGCGTTGCTTTGGGCTGTCTGGTGTCCCCAGAAGAGGAGGTGGAAGTGATGGGCTGGGGGTCCAGGGCAGTCCGGGGGCAGAGGGTGAGATGCCTTGAGCTGATCACAGCTGATCCCTTTGCCTCCAACACGCGTGGTTCTCCCTTGCAGAGAGTGTTTAGCCAAGGGCTTGGAGAGCGCCATGTTCAGATAGGGGTTTGCGAGGGAAATAGCCATGGAGAGCATTTCTCACACTCAGTCTCTCTCATTTGCTGACCTCAGGGAAGAAATCGCTCTTTAATTACAGCCTAGCTCAATATCTGCGTTCCTCAGTCAATAGAAGAGATCGGTTTGTCAGAGCCCTGGACAGATGGCCAATGGTGTGCATGGGGTGAGCAGGACTCCTTCATGGAGGAGGAATCCACCGATGGTTCCAATGGCCATAGAAACCATGTCTGGTTCAGGAGATCCCTGCTCCCCAGCTGTTGGAAGCTGGGGGAGTATTTGGGGGAAATGGCAGGAACAGCATGCTGTTTGCTTTGACCTTCTGCCATCTCCATGTGCCCGCATTGGCCATGGTTGGAGGGACGGACCTTGGCCTGCAGACCTCACGCTTGCTTCCAGCCACAGTGATATTTCTGGGGTAAACCCGTGTTCCTCTCCCCATGCTCTGACTGCATACGGGAGGGATGTCTCCACCCCAGTGACTCCCTCCAGGCTGATGGGGAGAGATGGGGACTTGTGAGATGGGACACAGCTGAGCTGACCATGGTGACCTGCGCTCACCAGCCGCCTCTTCCTCCCTGTCGACTATAGTGGTATCCTGATAGATACATCCATGGAGACATGCACACGTGGCCAACAAACCCAACCACTCGTTGCTGCAGGGTACCCAGTAGGGTGGAAAACCCTGCTCATTGGGGCAGGGGGCACATCCTGGGGGTCTCTGTGAAGGGTCTGCATGCAGTGTAGTGCCTGGCACGGTGGGCTGCGCCCCACACCGTGTCCCATGCACTCAGGTCCTTTGTCTGCCCCCAGCTTAGGAGCTGTTTCTGAGGTGGCAGCGGCCGGTGTGATCGGGACGGGGACACACAACACTGGGATCAAGCATGGCATCCTGCCCACCCAGGTGAGACACAAATCGGGAGCGTGTCGATGCATGGACACCAAAATCTTGAGGGCTTCAAGGGAGATGTCCCATCACTCGGTCTTGGTCTGGTACCCAGCCCTGGGGTAAGGAAGGAGCACGCTGTACTTAGCAAGGGGGGGTCCTGCCCTGCTGGGATGGGGCTGCTGTGGGGGACCCCCAAGTCCCCCATGCACAGTGGGACCTCCTCATCTGCCAGCCAAAACATGATCCAGCCCAAACTCCTCTGCCCCTGTGCTTTATGGTCTTACAATCCGATGAATAAGCTCTGTGCCAAAGGGAAAGTAGTTTTTCTTCTACTGGAGCCCCCCAAAACCAAATCTCTGCAGGGCCCAGGTCTATTTTTAACTAGGCAGTCATGAAAATCCTCCACTCCTAGCTCAAATCCTGTATGGTGATTCCACTGATGGTTATGGAGAAGTGATTTGGGGGAGTTTTACTTCTTTATTTGATGGCTTTTCCTAGCATCCCTGAGAGAGAGAAAGATCCTTTTATGTCACTACATCAAAGGTGGCAGGAGAGGGGCTGGTGGAGCCAAGCTCACCAGAAAGCACCCTGTGATGCCGGTCGTGGTAGAGGGCTCTCCCTGCTTAGCCCCTGGCCCTGAGGTTTGGGGTGGATGCAGGGGCTTGGCATGGAGATGGGACACATTGAACGCTCGCTGAGGCTTTGCTCCCCTCTTGGCAGGTCGTGGCACTCACACTGCTGACAGCCTCAGGGGAGATCCTGGAGTGCTCCGAGTCCATCAACGCGGACATCTTCCAGGCTGCCCGCCTGCACCTCGGCTGCCTGGGCGTCGTGCTCACGGTCACCTTCCAATGCGTGCCCCAGTTCCACCTGCATGAGGTGGTCTTCCCCTCCACCCTCACTGAGGTATGCTGTGGGCGATGCTTTCAAAGCCTTCTTGGGGATAAGCAAAGTTCTCGGTGAGGTGACGTGGTTGGAGGGAGATTGGGAAGTGGTTATGCTCCGGTAGAAAATCCCACAGGTGTGTGTAGGTTGCCCTCCTTGTGCATCTTCTTAGTGTACTTCACAGTGTCCTTTAAGCTGGGAACTTCTCCAGGGTGACAAAGGAGAGGAAGGAAAAGCCATGTTTCTTAGCAAATGCCACTTTAACTTCCCATGGGTGGGAACAGCATCTTCTGGAGCTGGAGAGGTGCAGGTAGTGGGGTGGGGAGGAGAGGTACTCGTGAGTGCCACCTCTGCGCCACGTTGGGCAGGTGGGTGGTGGGGACCTGCAGCAAGACGTGCGTTGCACCGTGCGGTTGATTTTCAGGAGCAAAGCAGGGTTTGGGGTGTAGCCCCTCATGTGGTTGCAAGCTGAGCCAGTGGCGTGGTGGGAAATGGGGGTGCTGAGTCCCCTTGTGCTGTGGGAAGACATTTGCTTCGTTCCCAGGGGTGCTGCATGGAGCAGAGGCGAGGGCTGAGCGTGCTCTGGCAGCTTCGCTGGCCACAAAACCTGGGAGAAGGCTGGATGGGGAAGCCCAGGGTGCTGTGAGTCTGCCATGAGGTGTTTTTCAGTCCTCGCAAAAAAGCAGGTGGGACCTCTGCACCTCACACTGGGACCCTCTGCAGCCACCCCTCTGCAGCCAACCTGGGGGAGCTGGGCAGAGGAGAGCTGCGGGGGAAAGAGATGAAAATCGTTTCCTTTATTTATTATTCCTGGTGGTTTTTGAGAACTGCAAGGCACCACCTCTGGGAGAAGTTGTGTCCGTTCCCAGCTGCTTTCAGCTCCACATCTGACCCAGGACAGCTCAGAGGTGTGAAGGTGACATGTTTTGAGCCCCTCAATACAAGAAAGACATTGAGGTGCTGGAGCGTGTTCAGAGAAGGGCAACAAGGCTGGGGAAGGGTCTGGAGCACAGGGCTGGTGGGGAGCGGCTGAGGGAGCTGGGGGTGTTCAGCCTGGAGAAGAGGAGGCTGAGGGGAGACCCTATCACTCTCTACAACTACCTGAAAGAAGGGTGTAGTGAGGTGGGGGTTGGTCTCTTCTCCCATGTAGTTAGTGATAGGACGAGAGGAAATGGGCTTAAGCTGCACCAGGGGAGGTTTAGGTTGGAAATTAGGAAAAATTTCTTTACGGAAAGGGTGGTCAGGCATTGGAACAGGCTGCCCAGAGAGGTGGTAGAGTCACCATCCCTGGAAGTGTTCAAAAAATGGGTAGATGTGGCACTTGGGGACATGGTTTAGTCTAGTCTACCCTTGATTGGTTTAGGTGGACTTGGTAGTGTAGGTTAATGGTTGGACTGGATGATCTTAAAGGTCTTTTCCAACCTAAATGATTCTATGATTCTATGATTCTATGAAACCTCACCTCTTTCATCATTGCCATGCTCACTCCTGAGCTGTTCCCAGGTTCCTCTTTTAAAACTGGTCCAGATTGATACAGATTTTTTTCATTTATCTAGTCTGAGATTGAAATAGCTGATTTTATTGTCCCCAACCAACCTCCGTGCAGTGGCTCATGACTGCAGGAGAAGGCTGGTGGCTTCCAGTGTCCTCAGGAACCTGCCAAAGACTTTCTGTGCTCACCCTGGGCTGCGGACAGTGGCCCTGAGCTGGGACCTGGCTGTGTCCTTCAGAGACATCCTCTGGGTCCTGGCAGGGGCGATGGGACCACTGCGCTGCTGTGGGAGGGCTGGCTGCCTGGCAGGCAGCAGGCAGGCAGGCATTGCTGCCGGCTCTCCTGGGCATGGTCCCCAGCTTGGAGAGGATGGGTTGGCATGGGGTACATTGCAAACCTGAGATCCAGGTGAGCAGAGGGGTCCTGTTCAGGAAAGACCTCCTGGCTGGGCTCGAGTTGGCTGGTTGGAGCTGCATGCCACCAGTGGGACCGAGGCAGGGGAGAAGAAAGTGAAAACGCTTCTCCTACTCTTCATGATTGCACCTCTGATTCAGATTTGGGGCTGGCAAGGTGCTTGCCCTCTGGAAGGACAGCCAATGCCCTCTTTAGGGAAGAGGCTGGACAGTGAGACCCCTGTCAGTGTCCCTGTGTCCTGGCCCCTCTGCAGCATCATCCTGGAACAGGCTGCCCAGAGAGGTGGGGGAGTCCCCAGCCCTGGAGGGGTTCAAAAAATGGGCAGAGGTGGCACTTGGGGACAAGGTTTAGTGGGTATGGGGGTGTTGGGTTGATGGTTGGGCTGGTGATCTTAGAGGTCCTTTCCAACCTTAGTGATTCCTGGTTTTACTTTCATTAAAAAATAATCCAGCCACCAAGCCAGGAAACATGAAATTGCTACTCTCCCCTTAATTGGTTTAGTGGTGGACTTGGCAGTGTTAGATTAATGGATGGACTGGATGCTCTTAAAGGTCTTTTCCACCCTCAATGATTCTATGATTCTATGATCCTCACATCTCAGCAGCAATTGTCCCCTGCCTGACTCAGCCCGGAGGTGACAGAAATCAGACCCCCTCCTGCAGCTGTGGTCTCTCTCTTGCGTACAACCCTGTGGGTTTTAAACTGTTCCCCCGCCTCGTGAGCAATGCCTGAGCCTCAGTGCAGGCAGGAACAAGCAAGGGGAAGAGCAGCCGCAGCGGTGGGGAGCTGCTCCGGGCTTGGACGCGTGCCTGGGCTGGGCAATGCCGGCAGTCCCACCGGAGCCAGGATGGAGGTTTGCCCGTAGCCATCAGCTTCATCTTCTCTGGGCTGCCTCCAAGCTGCTTCAGGACTGAGCGCAGAGGCTCCTGTGCAATTGAGTTAGAGATGCTGAAGGAGCCTGCAGGCATCAGCGCTTGCTTCTGGCCATGGGAAACGTCACCGTGAGATGGCTCAGCCAACGCCTCCACTCTATTTAACCCAGTGTTCATAGGCGCCAGCAGGTCAGCGGAGATTTGGTAACTCCAGGCATGCATGACTAAGCCTAATGCAGATTTAATGTTCCAGCTGGAGAAAATTGCCCTTGCTGGAAATTCTGGGCTGGTCTGATGAGCTGATGTGCTGCCTGGACTAAGCAAGAACAGGGAGAAGACTGTGTCTGCGCTGAGCCAGTGTCCCTGGAGGCAGGCGGTGCCTGGCTGGGTCCCGGAGGAGAGGAGCAGCATCCCGCAGGGCATGGCTGCTCCCACAAGCCGTGTGCTCTCCGAGGAAGTGCCGTCTCCCATCTCGTTGTCTCCTGCCGCTCGGCTAATGGAGAGCCTTGCTTTTTCCAGCGACAGATGGGCCACTTAAAATAGTCTGTGTGCGTCCTGTGCTTTTGATAATAACTTGGTCCTTTCTTGTGTGTGAGGTCTGGGTATTTTTTGGGATGGGGATCTCCATCTCCCAGTGTGAAGTTGGGTTTAACTCTCTTTTTGAGCTGAACTTGGGACAAACTGTGCCAGCAATGAGAAGGAGTGTGATGGGCGACGCATTTCAAGGGCCAGACAAAAAAAATCCCTTATCAGGATCCAACCCCAGAGCTGCATTTGCCTCATGTGATGGAAAACTCCCTTTTGACCAATTGTCATGTTGCTACTGGACTTGTCCCTCTCCGCCTTGCCAAAGGTCCAAATCACCCAGACTAAGGTGTGTGGTGCTAGTGACTGGCCCACCTGGGACATCCCCAAGAGAGGTGACTTTCTGAGGAGGGTTTCTGACCTGCTCTTTCATAGATCAGGATCTTGCATGACTCTGAAGGCTTCACATGCTGTCTCCTCCTTGACAAGTTCTGCTGTCCCACCATCCGTCCTCTCCCTGTCGTCCCATCTTCATGACCATGTCCCTCCTAAAGACCACATCTTGCATGTAGCCCATGAAAGGGCACTTGATCGGCCATGGAGAGGATGAGAAGTTTAGGTCCTTGTTCAGTACACGGCTGAGGCACTGGGGACAGCAGCCTGGGATGCTGGTACAGAGAGGCTCAGTGATGAAGAGTAGTTTCCTCCAGCCAAGCTTTCCATCCCCAGCAGGAACCAGGCTGAAACAGGCTGATTTCCCTCGAAAGAGGCATGAAATGTCCTTTTCTGGGGCAGTGCATCTCCTGGGCTTTACGAGCTTGGGTCTCCATGCGGTTTTGTGGCCAGTCGTGGGTGTGAGCTGGTTCCCTCAGAAAGCTTTTAGAAGGCCCCGTGGGCATTTCTACAGAGCGATTTGAAGGAATTCTTTCTGCTGGGAACACATCAAAACTGACTTTCCCTGTCTCTGCCATTATAAAAACTCCTTTTAACTGCTGGGTGCATTTCCTAGGACCCCCCCCCCCCGCCCTCATGGTGCTGGAAAGTTGGATGGAGCAAGCTGTTCCATCTGATGCTCGGACCTTCCATGGCTGGGACAGCCTGGCACAGCTGCCGTACCAGGATGTGACCTCCTGCCTTGAGCTGAGCGATTGTCCAGCTTGTCCCAGGTCTCCGGGATCATTGCTGGAGGCTGCAGCATTGCAGAGGCTAAAGCCTTCAGAGAAGGGGCCACCTGCAAGTTCAGAGACCTGGTGGCCTTCTAAATGCTGTGTGGACTCACTGCATTCACTGGCAGGAGTTAGATTTCTGGATGGGGAAACTGAGGCACAAAGTCCATCAGGAGGAAGAAATGGGTGGTGGTGGAAGGGAACCTCTCCAGGAGCTTGGATCTGCTTCAACCACTGATCATCTTTGTCCTCCTGGGAGGTCTGACATTCCCGCTGGAGCATCCTTGGCAGCATCCTCATCTGTTGTCTCATTTGGGTCTCCCAGGTCCAGTTCCAGCCCTGGCTAACGACAGCACAAGCCTTCGTTAAGTCGGGCTCATGAAAAATAAACAGTCCTTGGACAAAAGCGGCAAAATTTGTTGCAGGATTGATCAGAGCTGCAGCACTAGTAAAGCTCTGAGAAACGCTGTCCTTAATTTTTTAAGGACTGAATTATTCAGTGCCCCGTTGGGGTGGCTCGAACACCACCATGAATGTGCATTTATCGCGCTTTTGCAGTATCTTCTTCGTAAGCCCTGATCCAAAGCAACCCATGGGACCTTGTGCCGTGCCGTGGGCGGCTGGGCTGACCGGGGAGGTGGACAGAGAGGTCCGTGCACATTACCCGAGTCTGTTAGCGTGTCTGCCTGCCCGCTGCCACCCCCTAGGAGGATCTGTGCCAGAGAAATTGAGAGCTGGAGCATTTCAGGGTCTTATTTTTCCTGGGAGGTGGGAAGGGAAGACAGAGGAATAAGGGAAACCCGCCAAGACATTTCTCCAGCCTGCAGTGAATTCACTACCGGTGTTTGCAGTTGCAGAGGTGACGCATTTGCGTTCGATGGCTCAGAAGTACTTTTGCCTGTGAATTGCCTGTTTGACTCCTGAGCTGTGACTTCCCCGGTGTCCTGCAGAAGGGAGTTCCCTGCTTTAAATGCATTTAAATAAGTTTAAACGTGGTGGGAACCTGCCAGCTCCTTATGGCTTGGTCCTCACCCACCCTGCCAAACTGCTCAGACCTTCACTGCGTCCTCTAGCACCTTCCTCCGCCAAATTGCCAGGCGGAGTGTTGTTTTACACCTCCTAATCTGCCTTTTAGATAGGAAACTTAAGCTCACATGCAGGATAACCCTGCTGTCCTCAGCAGGGCAGGTAGCCCAGGCTGAGCTTTACCCTGCTCAGCACCATCTGTCTGGGCTATGCCCCCTGCACAGCTCAGCCCATCTTTCCCCGTTCCCTCGGGGCTGTTAGGAGGGTGAAACGAGAAGGCACTCTATAAATATTTATGCCGTTATCAATTCTCGGTCATCGCTGTTCCTCGCCTGCTTCCAGATCTCCGGTTTTCATGTCGAGTGGCCCAGCGAGGCGGAAGAGAATAATGGCAAGGGAGCAGGTCCCTTGAAATATTTAAGCCTCAGTTATCTAAGACATTGCAAATAATATATGTGTCAGAGGAGCCAGGCTTGGATTTGTGGTTATGTAAGATCTGCATGCTTTCTCTTCTGGCCTCGTGATTGTCTTTATCGCTGGGATAAACTCAGCTGCTCTAGTTGCTGATGGTGACCAGGAGCAAGGCATGGGACTCAGAGGGTTCATTGCACAGCTGAGGTCACCAGAGAGACCTGCAGAGCATCCCTGGATGGTGGTGGGGATGGCGTCAGCCTCCCCTTGCCCCAGACCTGCTGGGAGGCTGGTGAGGATGAGGATGGGTCAGACTCGGATATGATACTTCTTCCCCTGATCTTCGCAGCTCTAGGGCTTCCTGAGCTGGAGGTGGTTTGTATATATGTAATAAGGCAATGAGTTTCTCTTCCAGGAAGGTCTCTGATCTGCTTCTGAACCCATGGAAACTTTTAACCACCTGCAGACTTGCACAGCTTAGCGACCTGGTGGGTGAAGAACTGCTTCTTTTGGTCTGAGCCTACCACTTCCTAACCCTAACCTGGATCCTAACCCTGTGGGGGATGTCCCAGGCACCTGGGATGGATCCCTCAAGCCCAACTCCCTCAAGACCAGCCAGTACCCACCTTGCTGGGCCTGACCTCGTCCCTCCTAGCCAGAAATGTTGGGTTTGGCCTCAGGGCATGGAAGTGACTCTTCCAGCTGGTGCTCAGACATTGTCCCCGATGCGGTGGGACCCTGCCAGGCACAGGCAGCACGCAGGCAAAGGGGGAGGCTGAGCATCCCTCTCCTCTCCCAAAACGCGAGCTCTCCGTGCTCCCTGGCTCCCCTTCATTGCTCTGATGGACCTACGGGATGTGTGCTAGTGACTTCTTGTGCTTCATCCTCCGCAGCACTGTGGCCACATCTGCCGCTTGTCCCATCCTTGTCCTTTCCCTGCGGACCATCTGGAGCAACCAAACCCGCATTGCAGCTGGTGGGGTGCCTGACCCTCAGCTCGGTGAGGTCTTGAGGGTGTTTGCAAGCAAGAAAGCAAGTGGCTTCTTTTGACCCAGCCTTTATGAAGCAAAGGGATTTGTTCTGGGCTCCTGGGAGGGAAGCAAAGATGAGCAAAGTCCCCTGGGTCTCTGCATGCTCCAGGGTCATCTCAGTTGCGTGCGTTGGCCGCGTTACAGCGACAACATTTCCACCACCCGACCTCTGCCTCTGACTCCGGCACTCAGCCAGCAGACAACGTCCCCAAGGACTCCCGAAGCCAGCTCGCTCGCTGCCTTCAGCTCTTGCCTGCTGCGCTATAATTATCCTACAAAGTCGCAGGCTTATTTTCTTCAGACCGACATTCCTCTATCACAAGGATCAAAAGCGCACATTGAAAAGGTCGCCCCGCTAGCAATTTGCTTCTACGCTCAAACGCCGCGGCTGGAAGACAAACAGACATTGGCAGGATCACCTTGGGAAAGCTGCACCCTTCTTTTCCCCACTTGTTTCAGCTACTCAAGGCATTTGTTCCTAAACCAAACGAGGGAAAACATGGGGTCGTGGCTTTTGTCCTGCTTCTCCTTGCACAATTGTTAACTATTTCCAACATAAGAACTTCTCTGGCCAGAAAATAGGCTGTTTTGGGAACATCTTAGAGAGATTTTGTGGCTTTTTTGGGAGCTGCAGATGTGAAGATGAAGACAACAGCATTAGCATTAACTCTTACAGGAATACACTCTTTCACTTACAGGAATACACTCTTTGTCTTCCCATCCTCCCTGCTTTAACAGGACCACGGCATTATGGCAGTGTGACCCCGCAAAGACCCTCACCTTATGGCAGGATCACGGCAAGATGCTTGGTGCTAAAGCAGCCCAGCCTGGTGATTAATAGCTCATTAAGACAAATAACTCAAATGACCCAGCCGGAAAGGAGCGGCTTCACGGCTTCACGGCTTCACGGCTTCACAGTTGCCATGACCTCCCTGGGGTTATATCCGTGGGTCATTGCACCTTCTCCTCTGTCAAGCAAACTCCTCGAGGCAAAGCTGCTGGGTTTTTAAGCCATTCTGCAAAGCTATGGGAGATCTCTGCAGGAGGAGCAGGGGGTGGCTGTTTGCAAGAGGGAGAGGGGCTGGCCCGGCTGAGGGGCACAGGGTCCCTCTACCCTTGCACACACAGGCAGGGAGAGGGGACGAGGGCTGAAGGGTCTTCTTGTTTCTGCGGGTGCTGCTGTGTCAGGCAGCGGGGTTTCCTCCAAGTAGCCTTGGGACAAGACCCCGGTGGCTCCGGGAACAGGCTGAGTATGTCCTGGGGCTGTGGTCACCCCTTCGAGCCCCATCACCTGCATGGTCCTGCCTGTCCCCTGCCCGCTCAGACTCCCCATGCTTTGCTGTCCTCGGCTGCGGGCAGGCAGCTCATCCGAGGGAGCTGCCTTTCTTAAAGCTCGTTTTTGCATCTTTATGAGTAATTTGGCAATTCGACTTTTGAAGCGCGGGGATGTCTCTGGGACAGGGCCATGTAGCACATCCCGGCTCCATCCCCTGTTGTATCCCGGCTCCATGCCCTGTTGCATCCCGGCTCCATGCCCTGTTGCAGCGGCGCTCCAGAGCTGCAAAGGGATGTGCTGCCAAGGTGTGAAAGCTGGGGAGGGCATCCCTGACGCTGGACCAGGAGGTGGATTTCAGTAGCCCCCAGCATGCCCCGCTGTATGGCTTATGGCTGGAAGGGACCCTCCAGCCCTGGCTGCGCTGCTCAACCCTGGGAATGGCTGATGGAGCAGTTTGGGAGCTGCAGAGGTGCGATTGCAGGAGGATGCGGGGTCTGAGCTCGGGTGTGTGCCAGATGCAGCCCCAGCAGCATCTGCAGGATGGGAAGCTCTGCCATGGCTGAGGCAGAGGAGATGATGGGTATGCTCAGTTCCCTTCCCCAGATGTTGGGTCCGTGGTCTCTATTAGCCCCTTGGTGCTTGGCTGGGCTGTACTGACCCCCCTCCAACCCAAGGCTTGCCAAGACTCTGCAGATGGACTCCTTGGACCTTCCCCAGCATTCCTGGGAGTCCTCCGAGATGCCTCCAAGACCTGCTCCCAGGATCCCTGCTCCACGGAGGGGGACAGTCACCAACCATCCCCCATTTCTCTGGTTGTTGCAGGTCCTCGATCACCTTGATGACCACCTGAAGAGATCCCAGTACTTCCGATTCCTGTGGTTCCCTCACAGCGAGAACGTCAGCGTCATCTACCAGGACCCCACCAACAAGGCAGGTCCCACCGGGCTCCATGCAGGAAGGGAGAAGGGCCCGTGCACGAAGCTGGGTGCCCTCCCAGAGCTGGCATTTTAGGATGGGCTTGCAGTGCAAGGGCTGCCAGAGGGGCTGATCAGGGAAACAGCATTTTGGGGCTGGGCTGGGCTGGGCTCTCCCCCTCCATGGTCTGGGGGTCCTGGGACACGGATGCAGCTGGGGCTGTCCAAGCTCTCAGCATCCTCATGACAAAGCCCAGTCTCTTCCTGGGACTGGATATGGCCCTGTTTCATCATGGGAGAGAGTCCTGGGGTGCCTTTCTCCAAATCTCCACTCCCAGATCGGTCCTGGTCCAGGCATGTGCTCCCACCTTCATGCCCACTGGCAAGAAAGCTGCAAACCCTGCTAGACCCTAACTACCGTCATCTTCCTCTGCTTGGCTTTGCAGCCCCCCTCTTCCTCCGCCAGCTGGTTGTGGGATTATGCTGTTGGCTACTATTTGCTGGAGTTTCTGCTCTGGATCAGGTAGGAGCATGCTCTGGGCAGCAGTTGGGGACAAATGGTGTCGGGGAGGTTTATCCTCATCCAGCTCTGTTTTCTGCATCCCTACATTGAAACCTGTGCTGCTTTGCTGGGAGTCCTAGGGAAGATGGCAAGGGAGGATTGTGACACACATCCCTGGGGAAGAAGGAGATGCTTGTTCTCCTCCAAGCAAGATCCTGTGCAGGAAGAGCGGGTTTGGTCTGGGATTGATGTCTGGGGCTGCACTGCCCTCTCGTGTGCACAGAGATGGAGCAGCGTGCCGAGGCGACGTGGGTTCACAACAGCGAAGGAGCTTTTTGGGGGGCAGCATTGACTGTGAGCATGTCCCGAGCACCAGGGTGGAGAGAGAAGATCCAGCCAGGTCGTGGAGGCTAGGCTGGGAAGCAGTGGTGGCACGGGATAGCTGGGCTGGGCTCCATGAAGAGGGAGAAGAGGGACTGTGGCCACCTAGGACTCTGCTGAGGGGTCCACCCTGTCACTCCACCCTGTCCCCAGTAGCTCTCGGTCCCCCAGTGTGAGGATGCCCAGTGCACAGCCTGGGAGGCACTGAGGTCTCAAGGGGGAGGGAAGGTGATGACCGAGCACCCCTTTCCTAGCTTGCAACAAGAGGAGGGATCTGAGGTCAAGGGTGCAAGGTCCAAGATCAGGTTGGGTGAGCACAGCTGAGCTCCCGGCAGGGCTGCAGGACCCCAATGGGCTCCAGCACCCTTGGGGGATTGCAGCTTTGCTGCTTTGCTTGTAGCCCCTTGAGAGGGCACCCCCTTGCCCAGCATCCCTGACTGTGGCTTGTGGCACCCCAGCTCACAGCCTGCCCTTGGCAAATCCCTGGGCAGCGGCTCTGGGGTCAGGTCTCACCTCCTGCTCTCTCCCCTGCAGCACCTTCATGCCCAGCTTGGTGTGCTGGATCAACCGCTTCTTCTTCTGGCTCCTCTTCAGCTCCCGGGTGGAGAATATTGCCATCAGCTACAAGATCTTCAACTACGAGTGTCGCTTCAAGCAGCATGTTCAAGACTGGGCCATCCCCATGTAAATGGCTCTGCAGACCCTCCCCATCCATCCCCAGCCGAGCTCCGTGCCCAAACCACATGCCATCCCCTGCCTGTGCTCTGCCTCAGCCCAGGCTGCCTGGATCGGGAGCAAAGCCGTGGAGAAAGGGACCTGGCTAGGAGGCACAATTCCTACCTGCAAGCTTAGCATGGGGACCCTTCTTCATCCCTGTCCTGGGATACCAAATCCATGCCACACCATGTCTTGGGGCTTTGTGAGCCCAAAGCAATGGGAGGGATGTGCTGGGACATGCCAAGCCATTCCCTGAATTAGCATGGGGCCAGGGACGGAGCTGTGGGGATGTGGGTTCAACCCTGAAGGGAGCTGGTTGTGGCCGTGCTGGCATTAACTGGGGCTGGGGGCTTCCCCTGGGCAGTGAGAAGACAAAGGAAGCCTTGCTGGAGCTGAAAGCCGCCTTGGAGAACAACCCCAAGATGGTGGCTCACTACCCCGTGGAGGTGCGCTTTGCTCGGGGGGACGAGATCTGGCTGAGTCCCTGCTTCCAGCGAGACAGCTGCTACATGAACATCATCATGTACAGGTGAGCCATTTCCCCTCTCCATCCCCCTCTCCTCTTCCTCCCTGGCTCAGTGTCCTGGTGCACCAGGAGCCATGCCCAGAGACCCAGCAGCAGCAAATACACAGACACACTGACACCAGCTCTCAGCTGGCACTGGAGAGCTGGATCGAACGAGCCCCTGCACCTTTGGCCACTCACCCCACTCAGACATTCACAGGCACCAAGCTGGAAGGGATGGGGTGGCCTTGGAGCACCCTAGAGCCACCCACCCCTGTTTCCTGAGGATGTTGTCCTACAGGAGGGTCCACTGGCCAAGTGGCGGTGGCATGCTGGTTCCCAGAGGGTTTCCATCCCCCACTGTTGGTCAAAGAGCCCATGATCATAGAATCATAGAATCATTTAGGTTGGAAAAGACCTTTAAGATCAGCCAGTCCAACCATTAACCCAACACTACCAAGTCCACACTAAACCAATTCAGGGGAGAAGAAGAATTTCATTTTTCCTGGCTTGGTGGCTGGATTATTTTTTAATGAAAGTAAAACCAGGAATCATTCAGGTTGGAAAGGCCCTCTAAGATCATCAGCCCAACCATCAACCCAACACCCCCATGCCCACTAAACCATGGCCCCAGGTGCCACCTCTGCCCGTTTTTTGAACCCCTCCAGGGCTGGGGACTCCCCCACCTCTCTGGACAGCCTGTTCCAATGCTTGACCACTCTTCCCCTGAAGAACTTTTTCCTAATATCCAATCTAAACCTCCCCTGATGCAGCTTGAAGCCATTTCCTCTTGTCCTAAATGATGGATCCCTGGGGTTGTCCTTCTCCCCAGGCGGGGGTTTCTCAGGGAGGTTTCTTGGGTGTGCAAATCCCCCCACAGCCCCTGCTAATGCCATCCCTACCCAACCCCCCACCAGGCCCTACGGGAAGAACGTCCCCCGCCTCAACTACTGGCTGACATACGAGGGCATCATGAAGAAGCATGGTGGGAGACCACACTGGGCAAAGGTACCGATGGCCCCACTCCTCTGGGAGGAGAGGGTCCCTTCCCCTTCTCCATCACCGTTCTTCATCAGAGGGTGGGTTTGCAGTTGAGTGGGGGTCAGGGAAGGGCAGAGATTGGTGATTGGTGCCTCGAGGACATGGTGTTCCCCTGTTTGCTACCCACCGTGGGCATGTAGATAAGGGGATGGAGGTCCCACCACTTCTGCAGGGGCTTCCCACAGCACGTGGTGGTGGTGGTTCATCCCCAGTGATGGGCAGCCCCCCGGGCACTTTCTCTTCTGCAGGCCCACAGCTGCACCCGGAAGGACTTTGAGAAGATGTACCCAGCCTTCCCCAAATTCTGCTCTGTCCGGGAGAAGCTGGACCCCACGGGGATCTTCCTGAACACCTACCTGGAAAAGGTGTTTTACTGACGGGCATAATGTGGGGGATGGAGGAAAAATCAGCCATCACCCCCAGTTCCTGGGACACCCCAAAGCTCATGGTCGTCCATGGTCCCAAGGTGCTGCACCCCCAGCTCTGCTCTCATCTGTCGCGACAGCAGGCAGCAAGGGCTGGCCCCACGGACAGGGGCGTGCTCTGATCTCGATGCTATCAAGACTCTGCGGTGCCTGGAAATCTCTCCTGGAAACCAGCAGCTCAGGAGGGACCATGTCCCTGTTCCCCCGAGACCTGTACAGCCCCAAGTGCCTCCTGTCCAAACCAACATCTCAATAAAGACCTTTCTTTGAGCAGACCTTATCCAAGCCTCTGCTTTCAGCCTGGGCATGTGTCCGATGGAGGTGCCCAGCCCTGGGGACCAGGGAAGGGGCTTGGTGTCCTTGTACAGCCCCACCGTGGGGGTCAGGGCTGAGGATGGAGACCAGAGCCCATTGCACAGCCTGCGGCTGGTGCCATCTGCATCCTTGAGCTCAGGCCAGCTCCCCTCTCAGAGGCACGCAGGCAGATTTTGGGAGGAAGAGGCTGCCTGCCAGCTCCAGCGCAGCCTGGCTCGTGTTGGTGTAAGGGAAGCCATGCATGAGCAGATGGGCTGTGTCCTCTCCCAGGTGGGACCACAGCTGCCCCACACTGCCCAAACCTGCAGGAGATGCTCCTCAGGATCCAGCGGGGTGATGCCCGTGCTCCTGTCCCTCCTCCTAAAAACTGTCCCTGCTAGACCGACCTGACCGGCACCAGTTCGAGCCCTACTCACATTGCCAAGAGATGGGGAAGAGGACACAGGTTTCTTGCGAGGAGCAGCAGGATTCCTCAGGATGGCCAGGACAGGTGGACAGCAAGTGGACAGTGCTTTTAGACAGACACTGTCCCAGCACCATGCAGCCTCCCTGCCCTGCAGGGTCATATAGGAAGCAAGTGCAAGATTTTATGGGAGAGGAGAGTGACGCTTATCCCCAAAACTTGTGACACTGGTTGGTTTGACCCTCTCCCACTCACTCCCATGGTTTCCCCATGTGTCCTCTCCCCACAGCTTCACAGTCACCATGGCCTGGGTGTCTGGTGGCATGGCCAGGATGGCTGGTGTGCACAACAGAGGATGAGGGGCACTGGCAATGATGTCTCTGGGGTTGCTCTTGAAGGACGAAGACAACCCATTCATGGGCAGATGTGCTTTGACTTCTAGAGCCGTCGGCTAGCACC
Source organism: Pelecanus crispus (assembly GCF_030463565.1). NCBI lineage: Eukaryota > Metazoa > Chordata > Aves > Pelecaniformes > Pelecanidae > Pelecanus > Pelecanus crispus. The sequence goes on from NC_134645.1 coordinate 131,707,628, forward strand.
AGGGTGGCTATGCCGTAGTTCATGCATCTTACTGAGCTCAGGTCACTCAAGGCAAGATGCTGGAGTCATGTCCAAGGTCAGCTAACAACCCTGGTGTTCTGGCTGTTTCCAAGCAAACAGGTTGAGGAACACGGGAGGAAGGTTTCAGCAAATTCCCGGGTATCACTGGTGGTGCCCAGGAGCATCAGGGATGAGACAACAGGGAGATGCTGGAAAAAGTGCGTCATCTCAGGGTAAAAAAATAGGCATGGTGGCTCTTCCATGTGACAGGTCTGGTGGTTTCTCCCAAAAGCTGCCTGTTCGCTGAGGTTTTACCAGGTTTCCAGCCCTTGGAGCCAGGTGGGGTGTAAGCACTGAAATTCTGGTTTCTAGCTCTCAAATTTATACAAGATCTTGAAAGCACAGCCTGAGGGCAACTTAGAGACGAAGGTCGGTTGGTTTTTGAGAAGATAGTTAAAAAGGAAGTGGGTGAAGATTCAAATGAGTGAGATGGCCGCCTTCCCGGGAGGAGGGTTTTACATGGCCTCAGATTTTGCTGCACTTTCATTTCTGCTGTGAAAGAGGAGTTTCCGACAACTCTACAGATCTGAAGCTAAGAGGTTGTATAAGCATACATAAATTTCCATTTCTTTTGTAATGGACTTCTTTTGTGGTAACGCTTCTTCCTATGTAGTTGATATTTGAATGACTGTAGTTTGTCTAAATAACATGCTCTCTGATTTTAGCCTGATTAGCTAACACTGTATTTATTGACAGTAACTTCTGGGAAGATTTCTTTCCAAGGAAAAGGTTTAAGTCTCTCGGCACCTCTGTTGCAAATTGTTGGACTTGGTTTTCTTAGAGAAAATTTTGTCTGATTAAATCCAAGAAACTCCTTGAACTCTTGGAAAATTAAACTGGCGTCGTTGTCTCAAAACTCACGCTTTCAACCAAGGGTGCACGGCATCAAGTGTTTAGCTTGGTGGTGTAAAAAGGCAGATGCTATTTTATATTTTCTCTGCAAATTCTTTCAGGATTTTCTCTGCATAATCATTTTGCTGGAGTATCCACAGGCTCTACATGAAGCATATTAGGTGAAAAAAATGCCAATCAAAATCACCAAAAAAAAGGTGCATGGTATAAAAGAGCAAATATAATCCTAATCCTAATTATATTTGCTCTTTCATACTTTTTTTTTAAAAGTCCAGGTTTAAAGTGATAGTTATCTGTTATCTCTAGGACTACTGTGATTAGCAGCACACGTAAGGGTAGCAATGTATCCAGGATGTGACAATCATAGAATCATAGAATCATTTAGGTTGGAAAAGACCTTTAAGATCATCAAGTCCAACCGTTAACCTAACACTGCCAAGTCCACCACTAAACCATGTCCCTAAGCACCACATCTACATATCTTTTAAATACCCCCAGGGCTGGGGACTCCACCACTTCCCTGGGCAGCCTGTTCCAGTGCTTGACAACCCTTTCAGTGAAGAAATTTCTCCTAATATCCAATCGAAATCTCCCCTGATGCAACTTGAGGTCATTTCCTCTCATCCTATCGCTTGTTCCTTGGGAGAAGAGACCAACACGCACCACCGTCTTGCCTTATCTAGTTGCAAGGAAGTATCTGTTTAAAAGTAAATTTTACATCTGCTGTTGAGTCTGTCTCATCGGTCTCCACGTCTCTAGCAAGTCTCTGTCTTCTCCCACTCTCGTGCATTAAGTCATGCACCCACCAGTGGAGCTGACCCTATTCCTAAGGACACCTCAAGGTTAAGCCATGGTGTCCTGCGAAGAAGCCAGAAACATAAAACCTTGTAAAAGTCCTGCTGTGACCCTGGAGGAGGTAGCGGTGATGTCCTTCTCAAATCAAGGCAGTGAAGAACGTGACTATGCTCTTCTCTCCCCTTTGGGAGGATCTTGCAATACTTTCTTTTCCTGGAGCCACCACTTTCTGATCTTCATACAGCCCAGTTTCCAGTAAAGGATAACACCCCACCACCTGCTTAAGGTCACCCCTGGTTTGGCATTAGTCTGTTAGGATGGTCAGACGAAGACTCAGAAAATGAGGTGAGTTCAGCGAGATCCTGCCCCACATCCTCTGTCACCATGAACATCGCTGGGAGCAAGTCCTGTAATTCTGCACCTGATGCATGGTGGTACACCTGATGGAGGGGAGAACCAGGTAGTCACTCTTAGCATCTCCTCTCTGTCAAGGGATGCTGAGATCGTGGCCACCTCCTCCAGCAGCCCCAGCCCAGGATCCACCTGCCCAGCCGCTGGAGCCCAGCCCAGTGCCCAGGGACCCGGTGTCTCTGTCCCGATGGAGGGACACTGCTGCTGCTGCTGCTGCTGCTGCTTTCCCATTTGCGGGGTCAACCAGCAACAAAGCTGAGCCCGTGTCCCAGAGACACACACACAGGACACCCTCCAGGTTCGCAGGCACATGCACATTCACGGGTGCCTTGAGCACTGACACGGCCCTTCCGTCCCCCCAGCACCCCTACCCAGATCCCCGTGTCCTCGATTCGACAGCAGGTCCAGCTCGGTGCTTGCTGCAAACATGCAGCACCCACATACTCGTCCCATGGGCACCCCACACTCGTGGGTCCGCAGGGGTACCAGCAGAGACCCCCCACCTGCCTGATACCCATGCCCAGACCTGAGGCCATCCTGCTCGCTGGCTGGTTTGGCTTGCAGTTTGCTGGTGAATTCACACGCACACCCCACGTGCACCAGGATTGGGAGGGATACGGACACCGGGACTAGGGGGATGCAGACACCGGGACCTGGGGGATACAGACACCAGGATTGGGGGGATACAGGCACTCTGCTCCCCAGCATCTGGCACAGGGCACCCACGGTCCCACTCCAGCCACCAGCACGGGGCCCCTCACTCACCTCATTCACACTGGTTCCCCCCAGGAGCTGGTTTTTGGGACACACATCATTCCTGCCCCTGTGGCTGGAGGTTAAAGACTCTCATTTGCTCCAGTTGCTGCACTGGGACCCCACTGGCTCCAGAATCTGACAGCATGGTCCAGGGGGACCCAAACCCCTGGCCTGACTCCAGTAGCTGGCCCCAATCCCACTCACACACACAGAGGTCTCACCAGTAAGTGGCACTGGGTCCTTGCAGCACACGCTCACACAGCACAGAGGATGAGATTTAGGGCTTGGGCTGCGAAGGCATCTTCCATGCTTGGCATAAAAGGGGGATTTAACACAAGCTGAGGCAAAAAAAGGGAGCTTTTGTGTCTCTCATGTAGCTTTCTGTGCAGAATGGCAGAAGTTATTCTTGCAGACAGACTTCATCATCAGGGAGACTGAAAAAGTCATCCTCCAGAAGAAAGCAGAAATCTACCACTCCCTTACCACCTCCAGTCAAAATGACCTGCTGCCATGCTATGAAGGTATGACCAGTCGCCTCATCTTTTCATCACTTTGTACTGAAGGTTCTTTTGATTTTTACAGAATAACACCAATATAGGCTCAGAAGAAGAGTCCAGGCTTGCAATCTGCCTGTTGAAAGGCTGGGAAGAAATCCACAGGGCAAAAGGATTGCTTGGTCATCAACTCAGAGAGATTTCTGAATCCAGAGTAGATCATGCTCAAATACAGAAAATTAGCTGCCTGTTTTACTCTAATTCGCTAATTCTTGTAAACTACGGATTTTTTGTCTAGAATTAATTCACTGTTATTTGTCTATCTTTGAAGCACATCCTTCATGTCTCCTTTAGCATCCTAAAGTAATAAGCTCATGAATTTGTTACTGCTTTCCTTTCCCATCAGTAGGTGGCATACTCAGAAAATGAAAAAGTTAAAAACCCAGAATCCAGAAGTCACTCACGTTTGCTTTAGGAAGACACCTTAATTACTTGATTAGTTAATTCTGAAAATAGGTTGCTGGGCCAGTTAGCCAAGTCTAAGCAGGAAAGTGTCCTGGAGGTGGGTCACCTCCAATACAGCAACGTATAGCACTGCATTTTCGTTTCCCAACACACACTACTGGCCCTCCTCCCCATGGGCATCTTGGGTGTGGACCACTTTACTAACAGATACTGCCAGGCAAAGTGGAGTACAAGCCTACAAGAGGATGGAAACCATCCTTAGCAAGGTTATAAAGAGAGAGTTGGAAAAGGCAATGTTTGAAAAAGCACAGGCGAGCGTGAGAAGGCACTTCAGGGACCTGAAGGTAAGTTGTGCACCTTCTTGTTCCTTGGGAACCTCTCTACAGCCATGGGCAGTGTTTGGGGGTAGAGGACAATGTCTCAAAAAAAGATCTGGCAAAAACGTGTGTGATACTGTGAAGGCATCTCCTTGCGAGATGGTTGGCATCAGGTGGCTCTCACATACACTGGGAGGCCACCGCTGGCATTGCTTTTGTGGCAGGAATCATCTCCAGTGGTGCCCAGAAGCGTTATTAATGTCATTAATCCATTACGGCGCTCACCAGTGTTGCCCCAACTTAGCTCAAGGCCCTGATGTGGGTCTGAGCCCCGTACCTGAGGGTCTGCCCACAAACATCTAACTTGACCAGCAGCTGTCATGAATAATTGCCACCTACAACACTCCTATCCTCAAATTAATAATGATTTGGGCTTTCGAGTAGCTCAAAGCTGCTACCTCTGCGTCTGAGAGCCCTGTCCCCTGCTTACGTGCTTGGACATGTGATGGCTGCAGGTGGAGATCATCAAGAAGATGGAGAAGGACTTCTCTCACGTGCTCAGCCTCACCTTTTGCCCATGGGACCAACTCAGCAGCAAGCTGCCAGATATGGTCCTGGTGCACCAGCTCTCATGCAAGTCGCCTTTCTCTTGCCGTGCTCCAATTTCCAAACCTTAAACACCAGAGAACCAAACCCCACAGGAGAAATGAACTCAGTGAGTATGGTGGATCGTTTCAGGAGCAAGGAAAGGTGACATTTACCATGAACCAGATGTCTTAATGGACTCCTCTTTTTTTTTTTTCAGACTTGCAGAATGAGTTCTTCTTCATCCACACCATTCACGAGAACCTGCATTCAGCCAGAGATGCTTCGAGTGCTGCGGGGATCGTCTCAGATGATTCGGTTTTATTATCCACGTTGGTGGCTTGCTCTCTTTACTCTGTGGGTTCATAAGCAATCACCTCAGGTGAATTTTTTCCCCTTATAAAAGCATTTCTGAGGTATTTTGTATGCATTCTATGATCCTGCATAAGTAAGAGTCCTGTGCAATCCCCAAGCACCTTTCCCCTGCATGCCATGCCGAGTCCCACACCCTTCAGCAGTGACCCTCCATCCCAAGGTTTCTCTGACCTTCACTCCTCATGATGGGTATCACCCTGGACCGTGGGGTTGATGCTCTCCAAGGAGGAGTGGGATCGGGGTGTCCATCTCTGACAAGGTTATTGGGGCCCCCCCAGCCATCACACCTCTGTGCTCCTTCATGCTTGTGGAGACAAGCCTTTCACCCCATAACCCACCATGCTTACATGCCAAGTGTATCCTGATTCAAGGAATAATGGATTTAAACTAAAGAAGAATAGATTTAGAGTGGATATAAGGAAGAAATTGTTTACAATGAGGCTGGTGAAGCACTGGCACAGGTTGCCCAGAGAGGTGGGAGATGCCCCATCCCTGGCAACATCCCAGGCCAGGTTGGACGGGGCTCTGAGCACCCTGCTCTGGTTGAAGCTGTCCCTGCTCACTGCAGGGGGTTGGGCTGGGTGGCCTCTAAAGGTCCCTTCCCACCCAAACCATTCTGTGATTCTGTGATTTTACCTGCCATGCTTATATCTCTTTTGATACTTTGGATTTTGCTAGTAAAATAAAAACATTCAGAACAAACTCACTTATACTTTGTGTGCTGCCGTGAAAGACACGCTTGGATAAAACCAGCCCCAAAGAGCTGCTTGGGAAGCGCTTCTCTCTGCAAAATGACCTCATGAAATGGGTTTAATCTTCAAAGAAGAAACAGCACCTGCAGACAACCAGCCTCGCAGCGGGGATTTAACAGCGAGGGCAACACTTATGGTGAAGGAAAAGCTCACGAGAGATGGAGAAATATCTGGAGGGAGCACTGAGAACAAGCTAAGTGGGGAGGATGGGAGTGCAAAAGCAAACACAGGAAAAAGCTGTGCAATACCCTTGTGGGAAGCCCCTCACTGTGCTGTGGGAAGCGTGTGCCCATTGATCATTAACCTGCTGCAGTGTCGTAAATGAGCGTCTGCGTCCAGTTTCTTGTTGGAAATCCAGGGTGACTTCTGTACAAGCAAATTAATTAGTGCTAAGGCTGGTTATGGCCCTTTAGTCACGGTGGGATGCTGTGCCCAGGTACGGCGTGGGGGTCCTGACCAACGACCCCAGCCCCAAGGTTGCTTTGGATTCGAGAGTTTAGCAGATCGGCCATAGCCGGATGGGTGGGCTCTGGCCGAAGAGCAGCCCTGGACAGATTTAATTTAGCCCTAGAGCCCTTTCTACAGTGCAGTGAGAAAGAAGGAGCCCATGACAGCTCAAGATGACAGCATGGCCAGTCCAACCCGCAACAACATCATGGGGTTTACTGGCTCTGCTCAGACCCAGGTGCTTAAATCCTTTAATTTTGGCTGTTACAGGACAAGATAGTCCTTTCATACTCCTTTGAATTAAGGATGTTTTCTGTGTCGGGATCCCCGACAGCCCATCACGGGCAGAAGGACAATTCCCCCAGGCTGTCTGGGCAGAGGGATGTTATTAGATGAATGGTAAAGGGAAGCGGACGGTTTGTGTCAGTCGGAAAGATGGCAATGAAAACAAGGGGGATGAGAGAAGGGCTAGAGCAGGTCAAAATCACTCTGGGGAAAGGCAATTAAACAAATTTTACTGGCATAGTGACAGGGTCATGCTGTAAACCCCCGAAATGGGTCTGGATGCCAATGTTCTTAAATGCATAATGAGCTTAGAAAAATAATAAAATGTCACAGGGAATTAGTCGGTATGTGGAATGCCATTTTCCATACATGGGGTGGGTAAGCAAGCCTGAAAATGAGACCTGATCCTGTCATGGATAAAGAGCATCCCCTCTCCAGCCTGCTTTTTTCGGATCTGGACCATGCACGAAGGCTGTTACAGCATCTTGGTGACCACCAAGGTGACATCGCTGCACTTCCCAGCCTGGCAAGCTTTAATTGCCTCTTGCAGCATGATTTCATGTACTCTGGCCCTGAAAAAGCATTTGACATCAAAAACAATGCAAATTGATGAGCACTCCAGGATGCACTTGAGGGAAAGAAAGGGAACGAGTTAGGCAGGACACCAGGAGCACCAAGGACACTGCGGGTCCAAAAGCTCTGCATCGGTGCTGGCGCTGGGCTTGTGGTTTCAGACACAGCAGAGATGCTTGAGCTTGGACATCCCCATGGCTCTGCTGGCACGTTGCATGAGAATTTGGGGTATCACCTCCACCTGCTCAGCTTGTGGCTTCTTTCCCATGCCATGAGCCTCTTTACAGCCTCCCTTTAAGAAGGACTCATGGAAATACCAAAGTGATTCCCAGCCAACTGTGTTTTCCCCATGCAGCACAACCTGCCAGTCACCTCTCTCCACATTACATCCCTTTTGCTGTTGGCATTGCCTGGCCATAGGATGTCCATGAAGACAACACCTTTGGGCACCAGGTCTGACATGGGGAGAATCACTTCCACGTGCCTGATCAGGGCCAGAGCCACATCTGCTCCCCATGGCGGGGTTTTGTCCACCCCCCTGATCCCATCATTGCCATCCTGCTTGCAAATGGATGAGTCCAGTGTCTGGGTTTCCACTGTCTTGGTCCCCTTAGAATCAGGAGGACAACTGGGAAATCCCTCACCCACCAGCTGATCTCCATTGCAGGAGCATGCCCTTTTCTGAGAGGTTTCTGCATCCCAGGAGGCTGAACAGGCTCCTCACCTCATCCTTCCACTCCTGCTGGGGTGGAGCAAGGAGAACATGATTTAGCAGGACAGCACAGGCTGGCTGGGGACAGGGACAGCTTTGGTGACAGGGAGCAATGGGAAGAAGCAATATGGGGGGCTGCAATTAGCATGATTGGGAAGCCGTTGAAGAGCACCTAAAGCTATGGAGGAACGCGTTAGCCCTAGGCATTCCCAGAGCCGGGGATTCAAGGTCAGCCTACTGGCATTATCTTGAGTCTGCTTGAAGCATTCCAGAAATGAGATAACGGTGAAAGGATGGACCAGTTCAACTCCTCCGGTACCAGTCCCCAGAAAGAGAGACAACCCCTTCCTCCCCCTTAGGGAGGAATTGCAAGGGCATGAAGCTAAAGAATGAGAAATGCCCAGAAGGCAATTGGGTCTGTATGTCCAGAAAGTGGAGGCTCATAAGTGGATAAATGATGATGGCCCATACATTTTAATTCCAGCTGGTCCTCAAGGACAATTGGTGAAGTTTTTAATAAATATGGGAACACAAATTTCAACACTAACACAACAGGATGCTGAGAATCTGGGCGTGCGATCTGGAGGGCAAAGCGTTAAGATCACCGGTGTGAACTGAGAGAGCGTTGAGTGTCAAACTGCCAAGGTCAATTTATGGCTCCCAGGCAAGAAGCGCATGGCGACTACTCGCTTTGCAATCAAAGATCATCATGAAAATATTTTAGGTTTTGATTTTTTGAATGGCTGAACCTGGTGCCTGCCGAATGGCAGCATGTGGGCCTTCGGCTCAAACATCAACCCCAACCCCGGCAGAAATTGGGCGGCTACAATGCCTGTACTTCATGCAGCCCCTGCCCTCCCCGAGTCAAAAATCACTAACGTACCTCAATATCCGATTTCTGATGCGGCACAAGATGGAATTTCTGAAGTCATAGCTGATTTGGAGAAACAACAAGTTACCCCCAGAACCCACTCCCTGTAAAACTCACCTGTCTGGAGAGTTCGGAAACCAGACGGGAGGTGGCATTTAACAGTCGATGATCGGCGCCTGAATGCTAATACAGCCCTGCTAGCAGCTGCTGCACCCAACACTGCAAACCTAACAGCTACTTTGCAAGCAGCTGCACACCCATGGACAGTGGCCCTAGATGTAAAAGATAGAGAATCATTGAATCATTTTGGTTGGAAAAGACCTTTAAGATCATCAACCAACCATTTAACCTAGCACCACCAAGTCCACCGCTAAACCATGGCTGTAAGTGCCATGTCTACACGTCTTTTAAATACCTCCAGGGATGGGGATTCCACCGCTTCCCTGGGCAGCCTGTTCCAATGCTTGATAACCCTTTTGGTGAAGAAATTATGTACTTTATCGTTCCCTTGAAGGAGGAGGATAAAGAGAAGTTTGCTTTCACTTGGGAGGGAATACAATATACCTTGAACAGGCTCCCACAGGGGTATATGTTAGCAATAGGACAAGAGGAAATGGGCTTAAGATGCGCCAGGGGAGGTTTAGGTTGGAAATTAGGAAAAATTTCTTTACGGAAAGGGTGGTCAAGAATTGGAACAGGCTGCCCAGAGAGGTGGTGCAGTCCCCATCCCTGGAAGCGTTCAAAAAATGGGTAGATGTGGCACTTCGGGACATGGTTTAGTGGTTTAGTCTAGTCTACCCTTGATTGTCTTAGAGTAGACTTGGTAGTGTAGGTTAATGGTTGGACTGGATGATCTTAAAGGTCTTTTCCAACCTAAACAATTCTATGATTCTATAAATATTCACTCACAGCTGCGCATGCTGAACTTTTACAGACAGCCTCGCTGCCCCAAGAAGTGAAGCTGAACCAAGATATCGATGATATTCTGAGTGGAGGAACTTCCCCTGAGAAGGTGGGGGAGGTGGCACCAGCAGTATGTCAAGCATGAAATAAAGCAGAAATTGAGATTCCACCTGGAAAATGTCAGAAAGAAGTAAACTTTTTCGGTACTTGGTGGATAGCAGGCAGTGCAGTGATAACCCTTTTGGTGAAGAAATTATGTACTTTATGGTTCCCTTGAAGGAGGAGGATAAAGAGAAGTTTACTTTCACTTGGGAGGGAATACAATATACCTTGAACAGGCTCCCACAGGGGTATAAGTTAGCAATAGGATGAGAGGAAATGGGCTTAAGATGCACCGGGGGAGGTTTAGGTTGGAAATTAGGAAAAATTTCTTTACAGAAAGGGTGGTCAAGAATTGGAACAGGCTGCTCCAGATACCTTAAGAAAAATCTAAGAGCTGCAAATGCCCCAGCCAAGGAACAATTAATAGGAATGTAGGATATTGAAGGAAGCATGCACATAGATTTTCTATCATTTCCTGTCCATTATACTCACTCTTATGGGAAGGCAAACCCTGGGAGTGGAAATTAGAACATAAAGCAGCAGTCAAAACTAACTGAAGAATTACAAACATACCAGTCACTGGACCAGTACACCTATTGTAGCTGAATGGGGTTTCACCAAACACGCTACCTACTGTAATCTGTTCCAAACTGGCCCCAATGGGCCAAAAAGACCTTTATTGTTTCGGTCAACTGCATTTAAAGAAATGGAACAACGATACTCTGGATGGGAAAAGGGACTTGTATCTTTAGCCCGAGCAGTTAAAGAAGTTGAGAAAATACATCAGGGACAACCTGTGCAGACTAGAGGACCATTTAATTGACTAGAAGCAATCCTAAAGGGGACTGCTCCCCCAGAAGGAGTTGCACAAAACCCAACTATCAGAAAATGGTATGCCTACCTAACGGGAGTTGCAGAAAATATGCAATTAACTGAAGGACACGCTAAGGTTTCCAAATTGCAGATGCCCATAAACACAGAGCCTTTAGTGTCAAAACAACCTTTTAAACCTTCACCCATTCTGGATGCACCGCCCCTCACTGAGGGTACGCCAACAGAAGACATTTGGTTTACGGATGCTTCAGCAAAAAGGGTAAATGGTAAATGGCAATGTAAGGCCGTTGCATTAGATATTACCACTGGCAAACAAGTAATAGAAGAAGGTGAAGGCAGTGACAAGTAGGAGAAATAAAAGCAGTTGTTTTGGCAGCACAGAGCAAAAATCATATATGTAGACCCTTATTCTGCGTGGGCCGGTGCCACACAGTGGCTCTGTCAATGGGAAACCTCGAATTGGGAAGTAAATAGATCCCCAGTTCGGAGAAACAAAGATTGGCAATTATGACTAGATATAGCCAGGGAAACACCTTTCAAGATGGGATGGGTAAAAGCTCATGCTAAGGCTAATCAACCAGCCACAAAATGGAATCAAAAGGTAGATGAGCTAACTAAATTAGGAAAATCGCCTTAAATCCTGAGTGGTATTGAATGGGAGAATGGTTACATCAAAACCTAGGCCACACAGGTAAAGAAGCACTTTGCTGCACAGAGCAAAGGCTGGCCAATAAACAGAAAAACTTGTGAAACTATTCTTACAGAATGTCCCCAGCGTAGATCGAAATTACAAGCAGATCGTCCTGCTAAAGCACCACCGCTACATAGCAACGAAGGGAAAACTTGATGGTCTACATGGCAAATTGGTTATATCGGACCATTCAAAACCTCTGCGCGATATCGATACATCCTCACAGGAGTGGAAGTAGTCTCCAGCTTGCTTATGGTGACTAAGAGTCGGAAAGCCGATGGGCAGAATACGGTGCAAGGGCTACTGCTTTGGTTCTCAAATCTACCTACTCCTGATGTTATCCAAACTGATAAGGGCTCACATTTTTCATGTAAAGAAGTGCAAGATTGGGAAAAACAAGAGGGAATTAAATGGGTATTCCACCCCCCATACTACTCTCAATCAAATAGGTTGGTAGAAAGAGCTAATGGCTTATTGAAAAGCAATCTCAAACCACACGAGGCTCAATGGGACACGTGGCTTCCCGAAGTATTCCATCAATTAAATAATCCATACAGGCTTACTGGAAGCCCTGTAAGGTGGACATTCTTTGTAAAAGCTGAGCTTAACAATACACCTACTAGGAAAAGAGAATATCCAATAACATTACAGCCAGGACGGCCTGTGATGGCTAATTTACCATCCCTCGGTACTGCACCCATGACTTTAATTAAGCCTCATGGCCCACTTGCCTGGGAAGCTACCGATAGCAGTGGGGCAAAACACAGAATCGGTGCAAGACGGACTTTTCCTTCTTTTTAACGAGGTAACGTGTCCCAACTCTACACACCAAAACAAATCTCTATTTTCTCTGTATTTTTCTGTAAGCATCCCACAGGTTGGCAAATGGAAATGCTGCATTCACGTTACTATTCCAAACCCTAATAATGCTGCTTCTCCTAACCTGTGGTCAAAGAACCCTAGAGTGGCCATGGTCTCAAGCTCCTGTTAAGTATACTGGGACTGTGGGAATAGACTCTAGTAAGGGAGGTTTAAAGCTTTCCACCATGGTCATGCATGGAACTGAAATACACTTAGAAAACATAACGGAGCTGGCATAAAGGTGAAGCTGATGACAAAGTTCCCCAACTTCAGGGAACAGCAGGGAAAGAAATTAAAATAGGATGCCGGATGATCAATGGGTCTACCCATGAGAAGGCATCTGAGATTTCTGCGTACAACTTTACATCAAACCCAGTAGCAAAAGATACAAAACTTTGCACCTCTGAAAGATTGGACTGTTGGTACAATTTTAGCTTAGTACAACCTGGTTTTGTCATCTGCCTCTGGGCTCACCATAGCATGGGACTATCATTTAAATTTAAAATAGACATTACTGAGCCTAGTACAACAACATCCACCCTGACTGTAAAGGATAAGAAAGCTCTCTCAGTCCTTCTCTGATCATTGAGCTAGGTAGCCACCACACCCATCCTTCTCGGGAAACAAAGGCAAAGCCATTCCCTGTACACTGGATTGAGCTAAAGAGGGATTTATTGCATGAATAGAGATAATTCTATTGCTTTCCCCTCCGCTGTCTTGGTTTAACTTTGAGCTGCCCAGGAGTTTTTAGGCAGTAAAATGCTGGAGCATGTTGACATCGCACCAGGCAGCTGTGACAAGGGTTGTGTCGTCCCGCTCTTGCAGGATCAGCCCCTCCAGCAGGACAGACTGGGTGAATACGTGAAAGTCAAGAGCCAGGAGCTGAAGAAGTCAGGTCTTTGCCCAGATGGAAGTCCTTCTATCTAAGGGAGCGAAGTCTGCAAGAGGTGCATTCAAGGGAAACCTGGACAAGATCTTCCTGGTGAGCAGCACAAGCCTGATGCTTTCCCTGAGGCTAGATAAGTTGATTTCATTTTCTGTCCTGCAATTGCCTTCACCATCAGCTCGGTTTCTATCACTCATAGACCTTATTGACAAATTCTTTGAGGTCTATGAGTAAGAGACAGTATATCCTTGCTGCCTATTCAGTGTTAACATTAGCTGAGGAATATGATTTTGATGTCCTGTAAAGCCCAGGGATGTTAAAGCGATGCCATGCCTAAAGCAGGTGGTCAGAGACCTGCCCAGGTTGCTGCACAGTTACATGCCGCCAGGATTAGCCAGGCCTTGGGAAGTCTTTAGGTAGTCCTGCGAGGAGCAGGGAATTGGACTCAATGATCCTTATGGGTCCCTTCCAACTTGAGGCATTCTAAGTGCACTGAACAGGGACGGTGATGAACAAGGTCATGCCACGGGCCAGAGCCTGATTTGTGACAGGACAAGGAATAATGGATTGAAACTAAAGAAGAGTAGATTTAGACTAGACATAAGAAAGAAATTTTTTACAATGAGGGTGGTGAAGCACTGGCACAGGTTGCCCAGAGAAGTGGGAGATGCCCCATCCCTGGAAACATCCCAGGCCAGGTTGGACGGGGCTCTGAGCACCCTGCTCTGGTTGAAGCTATCTCTGCTCACTGCAGGGGGTTGGGCTGGGTGACCTCTGAAGGTCCCTTCCAACCCAAAGCATTCTATGATTCTATGATTTCCTCCCACCCAGTAGCGAGCTCTTCCATGACTTGTTCTTCAGCAGGACTCCTGGAAAGAGAGCAAGAGTATTGCAATCCTGGGACATGGTCAGAGAGGGGCATTGCCTATCCCTGCAGCCATATGCTCTTCTTCAAGGAGATGGTGCTCAGCTGGGGACAAGTATGAAAATTAAGGCAACCCTGCTGTTTTCCTCCGCAAGCTCCACTGTGCCTGGATCTTGTCTGGGATGGATGCTTGGCTTTCTTGCTAAGTAACTGGCTGGGGGTGTGGGGCAAGGCATGGGAGACCCATCATCTGAGCTGAGCTGGTGGTTTGGGTTTCTCCTACAGCCGGTGAAGGGAGAGGCTCTACCGGAGGTAGTTTTAGCCCTGTCTGGTTTAGGACAGGATGCATTATCCTGCAGAGATGTTTATTTTATGCCCAGACGGGCTGCTAGTGGCTGAAGAAGGCTGTGGGGAGGACAAAGCAGAGGCAGGGGGTTCTAGCTGTCCTTTCCATATGTTGAGACAAGCAGGAATGACCTAGGAATCCAGGAACAAAAAGATCATGATGGGATGTATAAAAGAGCAGAAGAAGAAGGCGGGGGGGGGGGGGGGTGGGTTATTATGTTTTTCTGGGCAGCTACATAAAAATTGCCACTAGGAATTTTGAAATCATTTAAGCCATCACTCATTTTTTAGTAGAAGCAAAGAAACAAATGAACTAATTCTCTTGCTAAAGCCAACTAAACACAAAGAAGCAAAATCTCGTAAGCCACGCTTTTGGCTTGGCAGGACAAGATGACCCAACTCTCATCCTTGATAAAACAACTCTAAAGAACTTTTTGTATCCCAGTACATCTTGTCTGCATTCCCGCAGTGATACACACGTCTGGTGAAATGTTTACTGTCATCTAACCTTGCCTGGTCTCCTCTCAAATACCCCCATGAAACTAATTTTGGAAGCTCATCTGCAGGCAACCTGGTCTGGGAAGCACTCAGGTCTTTCTTCTTCCCCAAGAAACCTAAGAAGTCATGACTTTGTCCAGTCACTGAGCAAACTAAAAATATCTCACCATTATTCATTTACTTAAGCAAAGCATCTAACTGACTTACATGTCTCAGCAACTTGCTCATCTCTCCCCCAGTTGCTTCTAATCTTCCTACAGCCAACAGCCCCCAGCCTTTGTTTACCTGGAAAACCAGGACTGAGGTACTGCATTAGCAGTGCAACAGTGGCGTTTGCAACCCCATCCTTTTCCATTCTGTGTTTTCCATGGGATCAGACAGAATAAGAAAGAAAATTACTGTCTTCCTATCTCCCGTTGCCCAAAGAAAAGAAGAAAGTGAATTCATCATGTGTCTTCTGATAGAAGAAACTTGCCCTCATGGGCAGAGAATAAACCAGCAATGATCACATCCTCAGCCTGGGGCTGGCCCGGGGATAAGATCCTAACATTGACCTAGAGGCAATGTCAGCAGCATCCCCCATCTGCGCCGCTCCCTTGCATTGGAGCTGCCCTACCCTTGCCATCCCCTCAATCCTCCTGTGCCTGGGAAAGCAGCGACCCCAGGAGAGATGGCGAGCAGTGGGGGAAACCCATCGTCTATCTAACAGTCATTTAGGAGGCACCTCTAATAACCAGCAGTTATTATTCAGCATTGGGTGCAGCAGAACTGTGTTTAATGCTGAGCCACAGTCACCTCCTGCTTCATCCCTGGGGCAACGCTAGACGGTTTGCGACATGCCCTGCTAGAAGGTAACGCAAAGTAAATAGGAGCCGCAGGTGACCAGAGCATGATGGATTTGGTCCTAAACTTGAGAGCTAATAATAATATCCTGCACTGCAAGGAGCTCCTGGCAGCGTGGCGGGGTATGTCCAGCCCAGGATACAAACTCAGTCTTAAAAGTCTGTGCCTTTGAGGCCATGCTGTTAAAATACCAGTCAAGTCAGCTTGAAGACAGGTTCGTTGTTATTATGGGCACTCGGACCTGGAAAAATCACACATGTGCACAGAAATTTCTGCCCACTGGCCATGAGGACACCACCAACATGCCTTGGTGGGGTGGGAGCACCACCGAGCTGTCGCAGCCTGAATCGCTGTGCCCCGTTTGGCCTGTTGGCCAGAGACCACCGCTCTAGCGAATGTCTCTAGCAGTGTAGATGCAGCCCAATATTCCTCAGTTTTACCTTCTCAATTCTGCATAACCACCTGGTGTGCTCTGCCTGCTCCTGGGCTTGGAAGTGTTTGTTTGGATTCTGCTGGCAAATGAGGCTTTGGAGAGATGCTGGTAAAGACTCGACATCAATTCCTGCAGACAAACATCATCATGAAAGTACTTGAAAGATAAATTCTTTTGAAAAAGAAGCATACCGATGAGTCCCTTCTGTTGTCCATCCAAAGCACCTTATCGCTGTGTTACGAAGGTGGGACTGGTTCTCCATCTAATTCTGCGTCTGCCACTGTGAGTTCGCTGTCTGGTCCTGGGACATGTTTTCCCAGCTCTTGCATGGAGTCTAGGTACAGAAGCCTTTAGTTTCACTGGCTGAAGGAGGATGTGTAAATTTATGCCTTTTGGTGATGCGTTCAGTGAGTCACAATCTTATTTCCACAGAAAAGGTTTGAGTTCCAAAACCTACTGCATAAATCCCTTGTCTTGTCGATACTGTTGTCCCATCCCTTGATCATCAAACCACACAAACCCATCACGCTTCTCTTGTGGACCAACTGGAGGCTCTTCATCCCCCAGATAGAGAGCGGCATGTGTGCTTGGGGAGCAGAGACCTTCTCCAAGGCCACTGGGGAAAACTGCAGGGGAACTGGAAGGACGTAACTTGAAGGTTTTGCTGTTGAATAAAGGAATTTTTTTAGATTGGCAAAAGTAGGTTGGGAAGAAGCGGATTGGGAGGTGGAAATCTGCCACTGGCTGGTTCATGGGCAGCATGGCTTTAGCATCAACAACAGCACATTGATGTTTCCCATTGATGTTTCCCATCATTGCAAGACAGGCTGCTCAGATAAGCAAGAAGGAGACATGTGAGCAGATAAAAACCCATCCAGAACATGACGTTGAGGTGGAGGTAGGCAGGGAGATGTTTGAAAAAGCAAAGGAGAAGATGAAGAGCCAGTTCCAGGATCTGACTGTGAGTGATGCTTCAAAATCTGCTTTTGTCAATCCAGAAAGTGTGATAGACAAATTAATTGCTGGACTGGTGGCCACTGCAGAATGCTTTTAATGCTCGGTGAAAATTTATGGCCTGTGTGGGATGTAGGTGCTACAATGACCAGCTGGGTTAGCTCAGTTGGTTAGAACACGGTGCTAATAACGCCAAGTTCACAGGTTCAATCCCTGCTTACTGCAGGGGGGGTTGGGCTCGATGATCTCTCAAGGTCCCTTCCAACCCAAAGCATTCTATGATTCTATGACAGAGTGATTGTGCAAGATGCAGGTTGCTCTGCAATGTTATAAATGTGACTGTCTTTGGAAATTTCAATGAGAAAATGAGCTCTTGATCAGCTTCAGCTGTTTTTTGTTTGGATTCAATTCCCTGGTTGTCCCTAAAACCAGCGTTGCCGTCTTCTTACTTAGCAAGCAAAATTATAGTTTTCTAAGTAGCAATTTCCTAGCTTGGTCCCTTCCTTTCCTGATTTCTGACCTCATATGAGCTCTTCTACCTCACCTCTGGCCATTCAGATCACTCTTTTGAGTTGAAACGTGATGGATTCAAGCTGTGATCACAGATGCCAAGACTCATCACAGTTATTTGAGTGAAGTTCCTTTATGCTGGCCAAAGATCTGGCATACCAGCTTGACCGGAGATGATGGACACCTAGGTGGGATGTGGACTCACCTAATAAACTCCTCATCTGCTCTGGGTATGGATGATCAGTTTTGATGCTTCCCCAGCAGGTTTTTTGGGTATGCCCAGGTGAAAGCTGCCATCACGAGCTTAACAACCTTGGCAGTCCCAGCAGATGCTAGTGCAAACTGGGAGTTCCTGGAGCTTAATGGCTCTCTCAGATGACGTCTGGCGCTGTTGTCCTCCATGATTGCAGGAGCATATCACCAAGATGCTGGAGAAGGTCTTTTCCAACATGCTCAGACTCACCTTTCATCCGTGGGTTGGGATGCTGCCAGCTGCCAACTCCTCTTCCAGCTGCCAACTCCTCTTCTCTGGGATGAATGGGATGGGTGGGAGAGGGCTTGGGGACAGACTTGGGGTGCTGTGTGTCTTTTCCCACCAGGTATTCCTAAATAGACAGCTGGGGTCCATGACCGCTGAGGGTATTTGCATGTTCCCCTTCATTTCTACGGAATATGTTATCATTTTCTTCCCCTTCTACAAAAAAAAAAAAAAAAAAAAAAAAGAGGCCAACAACTAAATCTGGTTCATTTTGTTCTTCTCCTTGCAGCGTTCCAGAAGGAATGCCAAGAAATCCAGGCTTTGCCGAAATCCCTGTGACATCTGGACTGACCAGAAAGACCTGCAAGATGAGTCTTTCTTTGCTTTTTTTTCCCATAAATTATTCGGGGGGGCGCTTTTATCCTCAATTGCTTTAAACTGATCGGTTCATTGCTTTTCTGTGTCGACCATCACGTGAGTAGGAATTTTAGAGACGTTATGGGTTAGATTCAGCAGCTTAATCGCAGGCTTGTAAGGACCCAGGAGGGTGCGGATCTCTTGTAGGTCCCATGTCACATCTGCCAGCCCCCCGTGAAGGGGCTTCTCCCCATGCTGGCCTTGTTTGACGAGCACTGGAGGTTCCTCAGCTGCTTTGCTGAACGTCATTTAGGAAGTAGGGTGATAGATGAAGTGTATGAGTTTAATTGCATTTATACTAAAAGCTAGTCAGAGCTTGTGCATAGTTTTTATGCTCTTTTCATATAGGTAAATCCCTTTTTTCCTCACATATTTCAGTTTTCCAGTAGAAGCCAGCAGACTGAGACTCACCTAAGCCTGAATCAAACCCAGAACCATCCAATGGCAAATTTTTAATGCTCGGTGAAAATTTATGGCCTATGTGGGATGTAGGTGCTAAGATGACAGAGCGATTGTGCAAGATGCAGGTTGCTCTGCAATGTTATAAGTGTGACGGTCTTTGGAAATTTCAACGAGAAAATGAGCTCCATATAAACATATAAACAGAGAAGGCTGTAAAGATGTAAAAGCACAACTCTGCTGGAAATTACCTCAAATGTAATAAAATACTAACCTTTTTGGATTACACGTCACCAGTATTTTTTATTTTAATGCAAAAGAAGTAACCGGACTGCTTGGTCGGGTGTTTTGTATTAAGCTGAAACCTTGGGAATACTCTACAGTAATTGCCTTTATTTGCTGCAGCTTCGGTTTCATCGGGGCAACGTTTGCAGATGTTTGGCCAAGTCTGAATGGAGCACGCTTTGATGATGCTTTTGGCCTTTCTGAAAGGAAAGGCAGCTCAGCGGTCAGAGCCCTACCCCAAGCTGTTCAGACCGGGAGCGTGTCGTCTTTCCTTGTCCCAGACTTTCAGGGTGTCCTTGGTGGGTGTCCTTGGTAGGTGTCCCAAGGAGAAGCCTTGGTTGGGGGTGGCGGTGGGAGGCAGCTGCCAGGGATTCACATTGCACTGTGGTGGGAGGAGACCTGCAGCCATGTGGTTGCATCCCCGGAGAGCTTTTCTCCTGATGGAAAAAGTGATGGAGAGCTTTTCTCCTGATGGAAAAAGTGACGTGTGTCCTCAGGATGGCACCACGGCTGGAGATGTCCCTGGGCGAGGAGCGTTTGCCCTTCCCCCCCCGAGGTCTTGCCCTCCCTTTCCAGGTCTAGGTCTTGGTCCCAGTACATTTATGGCTTCCAAAAAGCCATGTGTTTTCATGGCCTTTGCCCTTCTCCCCCCAAGGTCTTGCCATCCCTTTCGATGTCTAGGTCCTAGTCCCAGTATGTTTATGGCTTCCAAAAAGCCATGTGTTGTTATGGCCTTTGCCCTTCTCCCTCCAAGGTCTTCCCATCCTTTTTCCAGGTCTAGGTCTTGGACCCAGTACGTTTATGGCTTCCAAAAAGGTGTGTTGTCATGGCCTGTCCGATGGCACCTTGGGGACCGAGTGGCTCATTGCCTGACGCAGCGTGCTCGGCTCTCCTGGCCCCGTCAACCCTACAGGCGGTGAACCAGACATGAGCCAGCAGTGACCCCACCGTCCCAGTCTGCCCAGTGCTCGCTCAGGCGACATTCCCAGAAAGGGAGCAGTGCATCTGCGCACACCCACACCAATGGGGCAGCAGTCACCCTCCTGATTGTGCCACCGGCCAAGCCCCCCACCCTGTAGAGATGTTGAAAGGTGCTTTGCTCTGCTCCAGGACTGGGGATGGGGTAGGGACATGGGGTCCTGGGGACCAGGCTATGAGCCCGAGTGGCCTGGCTTCGCTGCCAGCTGCGGTGGGGAGTGGGCAGCACCCCACAGCAGTGAGGGACTTGCAGCAGCCACTTAAAGCTTCCTCCCCACCTTGCCCCCTCCCAGAGGCTGACAGTCGCGGTTGCATGGCCTGCACTGCTCTGCACGGCCCACGCCAAAGCGGGGAGCAGCAGTGGTTTGGGGTCAGCTCAGCTCCCTGTGGTCCTCCGTGCCTCAGTTTCCCTGTGGGGGCAGCAGGGGACAAGCAGCTCTCCCCTCTCCGGGGGCTGCACTTGCTCCTGCCCACCGTGGGTTGAGCTGCTCGGGAATTGGGCAGCGAAGGGAGAGAGAAAGGCGTGGAGACCCACTGGAGCTGGGACATGGACTGTCCCATGCACCCACCTCCTGCCCCAGGGCCAGGGCCTCCAGGGCTGGCCATCCCACCACTGCATCCCCCCGGGTCCCGGGGAAACCCCCCTCCGACCTAAGCCGAGTGCACCCGGGGGATGCTCCTGCCCCATCCCCCCGCAATGCTCCTGCCCCAGTCCCCCCGGGATCCTCCTGCCCCGTCCCCCCTGCGATGCTCCTGCCCTGACCCCCAGGGATGCTCCTGCCCCGGCCCTCCAGGATGCTCCTCCTGCCCCGGTCCCCCCGGGATCCTCCTGCCCCGACCCCCCCAGGGATGCTCCTGCCCCAGTCCCCCCGGGATGCTCCTCCTGCCCCGGTCCCCCCAGGATCCTCCTGCCTCGACCCCCCCAGGGATGCTCCTGCCCCAGCCCTCCAGGATGCTCCTCCTGCCCCGGTCCCCCCAGGATCCTCCTGCCCCGACCCCCCCGGGGATGCTCCTGCCCGGTCCCCCAGGGATGCTCCTGCCCCGGTCCCCCCCCGGGATGCTCCTGCCCTGTCCCCTCGGCTCCTGCCCGGTTCCCCCCGGGATGCTCCTGCCCCGGTCCCCCCAGCTCCTGCCCGGTTTCCCCCGGGATGCTCCTGCCCCGGTCCCCTCAGGGATGTTCCTGCCCCTGTCACCCCCCGGGATGCTCCTGCCCTGTCCCCTCGGCTCCTGCCCAGTTTCCCCCGGGGATGCTCCTGCCCGGTTCCCCCCGGGGATGCTCCTGCCCCGGCCCCCCCGGGATGCTCCTGCCCTGTCCCCTCGGCTCCTGCCCAGTTCCCCCCGGGATGCTCCTGCCTCAGTCCCCCGGGATGCTCCTGCCCGGTTCCCCGCAGCCGGGGCGGCCCGAGGCCGGCGAATGGGCGGCGGGGGCGGCCCCGGGATGTTGGGGAGGGGGGGGGGCGTGGGGAGCCCGCCCCCCCTCCCGTTCCCCGCCTACAAAACCCTCCCGGCCGAGCGGTCCTTGCTCACAGCCTCCCGGCTCCGCAGCCGCCCCGCCGGCTCCGCGCATCACCCACCCACGGGGGAACCCCCCACCCACCCACCCATGGGTGGCGGCCGGGGAGCGGCGGCCCCTCTGCGCCCGTGGGGAGCTGGCGGTGAGGCCGGGGGCTCCCCTTGCTGTCCTCGCCCCCCTGTCCCGACCACCATGGCGCAGCCCGGGGACTGAGCGACGCAGCGGGACAAGGAGCCCACGGGGAACTCGCTCCCGCGTGGGCGCGCCCAGCAGGTGAGTGGGGTGGCGGCTTCCCCTGGGGAAAGGGGACACACGAGGGCCGGGAGAGGGGAGCGGGATGGGGTGCAGGGATGGAAATGGAACCCCCCACCCCCACCCGTGACGTGGGGTGGGCACGGAGGGGCCGGTGTCTCCCCGAGCATCCCAGCGTGGGGAGCCGGCACCCCTGAGCCCTGCGGCGGCTCCCCCAAGTCCCAGCTCCCCAGTGCTGCCAAGACGGCCCGGTTACACGGGTGATGTTTCCCCCCGTGAGAGTGGGAGTGGGGATGCTGCTCCCGGCCGCGGAGGTCCCTGCCTGCTCCCCGCGAGGCTGCTTTTGGCTGGGGGCGGGGGGTGTGGGTGGCAGGAGCTGGGGGTCCCCAGGGAGCACAGCACCCATGTGCTGACAGCGAGGGAGCTGGGGGAGTCGCAGGGGGGCAGGGGATGAGTGTGGGAGTGCTCCGCAGATCCCACTTTGTGGGTGATTTTAATTTTCCACACCAGAGCCCTCCTGGGACCTGCCCAACCCAAGCCTCCTGACCAGGGAGGGAAGGACAGCAGGATCAGGCCCGTGGGGAGAGCAGGCTTGGCTCCCGGGCAGGGTGCTGGGGTATCTAGAGGTGGTGTGGTTGCAGGGGGACCCCAAGCCCTAAGGGTGAAGAGGAGGCTGAGGAGAGACCTGATCGCTCTGCAGCTCCGGACAGGAGGTGGCAGGGAGGTGGGTGTTGGTCTCTTCTCCCAAGGAACAAGCGATAGGATGAGAGGAAATGGGTTCAAGCTGCACCAGGGGAGGTTTAGACTGGATATTAGGAAAAATTTCTTCATGGAAAGGGTAGTCAAGCATTGGAACAGGCTGCCCAGAGAGGTGGGGGAGTCCCCAGCCCTGGAGGGGTTCAAAAAATGGGCAGAGGTGGCACTTGGGGACATGGTTTGGTGGGCATGGGGGTGTTGGGTTGATGGTTGGACTGATGATCTTAGAGGGCCTTTCCAACCTTAGTGATTCCTGGTTTGACTTTCATTAAAAAATAATCCAGCCACCAAGCCAGGAAACATGACATTAATTCTTCCTCTGCCCTTAATTGTTTTAGTGGTGGAGTTGGCAGTGTTAGGTTAATGGTTGGACTGGATGCTCTTAAAGGTCTTCAACCTAAACGATCTGATGATTCTATGAAACAGGTCCCGATGGTCCTTGCATGCACACACTGAGCCCCCAAGGACAGACTGGCCATCTGCAGGGCGCGTGGTCGAGTGCGGGTGGGTGGTGGGAGCCCCTCCTTGGCCAACGAGCACGGGGTCTGCGTCGGTGGTGAGCGTTTCACCCCGCTGCAAGCACACAGGCAGCACGAGCCAGTGGTGGACCTGTGGTCCTGCTGAGCTTGCCCACCAACTTTTCCCTGCGTTCGCTGAGAGGTCTGGCCCTCCTTCGGGGCACTGCCAAGCCCAGCCTGGGCCACGGGCAAGTCAAGAACCCACATAGAATCATAGAATCGTTTAGGTTGGAAAAGACCTTTAAGATCATCCAGTCCAACCATTAACCTACACTGCCAAGTCCACCACTAAACCAATCAAGGGTAGACTAGACCGAGCCATGTCCCCAAGTGCCACCTCTGCCTGTTTTTTGAACCCCTCCAAGGATGGGGACTCCCCCACCTCTCTGGGCAGCCTGTTCCAATGCTTGACTACTCTTTCCATGAAGAAATTTCTCCTAATATCCAACCTAAACCTCCCCTGGCACAGCTTGAGCCTATTTCCTCTTGTCCTATCGCTTGTTGCTTGGGAGAAGAGACCCATGCTGGGATGTGGTGGTCAGCTTTGCCAAGAGAGAACCTGGGCAGCAGGTCCATGGCCCCTGCACCAGCCCCACACCACGTCGCACTGGCCCATGGTGCCAGAGCCATGATCGGATTAGCCAGGATTGGGGCCCTGCCATGTCAGGATGTACCGTAGCCACCAAGCACCATCTCACATGCCTGTTCTGCTCCACCAGCAGCAGGAGGATGGAGAACAAAGCCATGTATCTTCACACCTTCAATGAGAACGGCTCCATCTTCGAGGAGCCCTTCGAGGGAAGGAACCTTTCCAAACTGAACCTCTGTGAGGACGGTGAGTCCGGGCTCCACGTGCGGCTCGGTCTTGGGGGGGGCTTTGAACCTGGTGCTAGAAACCTGGAGAGCTTCTGGAGGGGTACATGGGGACTTGGGAAGGGGGGGTGCGCAGGCGGAGGGTGCCTCGGTGGAAGTAGCACCACGATGAATGTGTCTGTCGGAGGAAAAAACGGAGCAGGAAACGTCTCCTCTCCCACTGGCATGGCCTCACTGGGAGAAACACTCAGGGAATCCCATTGCAAGGAGGTTTCTGGGCCTCCTCTCCTGTCCCCCCCTTTCTGGTCCGATGGGGGAGGACAGAGCCAGGGCACCGTGGGCCTCTCGAGGTGCCCAGCATCTCACTTGGTTCTGCCGCTGACCAGGGTTGTGCTCCAGGGAAAGTCACTTTGCTTGCTAAAGGTTGATTTTTTTTTTTTCTGGGGACGGGGAGGTTTGGGGTTTTTTTTTTTGCCTCCTCCAAGCCTCTGGCTCTCTTCCATGTCATCTTGTCCTGAGCACCGGGGCTGTGCAGCGGGGCACGGCGGGACCCGTTTGCGTTTCCCATGCACCTTAGCAAGCCTCCATCTCCGCTCTGGACCTGCTGAGCTCTTTTCCTTTGCTCTTGCCCCACGAAACGCTCTCCGTGTTTCACCAGACCCAAACTTGGTCCCCAAGCAAACAGCCCTGATGAATATTTTTTCCCCGAGGCCTTTGCAGCCCGGGTGGGAGAGGCCACGGTGGCAGAGTTGGGTGCTCAGGCAGAGCTGTGAGGTCCCCTTTGCTGGCAGCTTCGCTTAGAGACCTGTGGGGCTGCTGGGGAAACTGGTCTTGTTCTCAGCGGGCTTCCCAGCGCTGCTGTCCCCCACTGCAAGCATGGGATCGGGGCGATGGGGGGCTCACCTTCCCGGTTTTAGGCACGTGGGACATCCCCGGGATGTGACGGAGAGCTCTGGGTGTTTCCGGAGGGCAGCCCCTGTGCCAGGAATGGCCGCGTCCAGGCACTGAGTGAGCTGGGAACACCCAGCCCTGGCCAAATTGCTTTTGGATGCTTGCACGGTGCAGGTGGCTGGCGGGAGTTATTGCAAGAGATGCGATGTTGCTGTGTGGGTGTCTTCTCCTGCCCTCCAGCCCCCAGGATGGGGACAGCTTTGAGTCCGGAGGGTGGATTTCCCATCCAGATGAAAGCTGAGTCTTGATGCCATTCCCCAAACTTGCTGTCACCCTGCAAGGGTCCCCCTGCTCTCAGCAGCATGTCTGCTCCTGCCTCTGCCCACCTCCCTGCTGCTGGCTTGGAAAATCCAGCACCCGCCCCACCTTCCTGCAGCAGAAAGAGGGGCAGGGGCTGTCCCCGTGCTCCGCCACGCCGCAAACACGGCAGGGAGGTGGCGGAGCCTGGAGGGAGCGATGCGGGAAGAGATGGAAGAGTTGGTGTCTTCTAGGGCCAAGGCCACCATCTGCAGGAGAGACCTTGTGCTTGCTTGGAGTGATGGCAGGGAGGGTTCCAGGTATCTCCTGGCGTTGGTATTTTTGTGGCAGGTTGCCCTGGATCTCTTAGGGCAAACCTGCTCATCCGTAACTCCCTCCGATGCAGAGCTGGCCCTCCGAGGTTCCTCATTCCCACGGGAGAGGTTGCTGGAAGGAGATTTGGGGGGCTGTGTCTGGTCTGCAGCTGCACAGGGGCAGGGGCAAGGTCAACCCTGAAGGCTTCGTCCTGCGGATGGGACCACCCAAGTCCCTCCTGGGCTGATGGAAAATGCTCTGTGTGGGGCTGAGGACTGGTGCGGCAGCCTGCTGCTTGCCGTGACCCCCAGGACAGCGGCCCTGGACC
Source organism: Pelecanus crispus (assembly GCF_030463565.1). Classification (NCBI taxonomy): domain Eukaryota; kingdom Metazoa; phylum Chordata; class Aves; order Pelecaniformes; family Pelecanidae; genus Pelecanus; species Pelecanus crispus. The sequence goes on from NC_134645.1 coordinate 131,733,343, forward strand.
CCCCCCCCAGGGCTCGGGGGACCACAAGTCCTGGCTGCTTTCAGCCTCCCACCTTCTGCAACCCCACCGACCGGGCGGGCCACAGCTCCAGCTCCCCTGGGCATGGGCAGGGGGAAGAAATATTTGCTTTTCCCCTTGGTTACTGGCCGGAGCCCGCCCATGGGCTCCTCGGAGCGGGCTGTTGTGAAAACCCTTCTTACGCAGCTGCGGTCCCCCCTGCTCTTCCGAGAGCAGCAAAGAGGAGTGGGTGGTTCGGGGCCCTGGGCCAGCTCCTCCCGGAGTCTCCCAGGACCTGATATAAGTGTTAATGTCAGAAAAATATTGCAGCTTTCCTCATTCTGAAACCTTCGGCTCCATCTGTTTGGCCGGTGACAGCAAATGGGAACCGCGTGCGGGTAATGAATTGCAGATGGAGGGGTCCTGGAGGAGCGGCACCGCCTTTCGCACCTGAGCAGGGGCGCCTGGAGCACCCCCCCATCGCCGCGGGCTCCCCTCTGGGTGTCAGCGAGCCTGACCTCAGCACTTTATCATTTCGGAGCCCCAAAATGGGGCTGAGCGAAGCGATACACCCAGCGTAACCCTTCACTGGCTGGAAGCTTTCGCAAGCCTCCCTGTCCTGCAGCAGGGCAGACACACAGGCCGTCAGCTGGGCAAGGGTGCAGTGGGGAAGGGCGAGGGTGCAGTGGGGAAGGGCGAGGGTGCAGAGCAGTCCCTCTCCATCTCTGGCACCCCAAGAGCCAGCTTGGACCCACAGGGAGCTGAGCTCCTGCCCCATGGATGGGCGGTGGGATGGGCTGAGGTCCCAAAGGCCATGGCCATGGATGAGCGTGGTCTCCTCCCCAGGAGGTTTGGCTTCGGGGCAATGATGCTTCACCCGCCTCACCCTTTCTGCTGGGTTGATGCAGGCTCTGGATCAGTTCTGTGCTGTGCCTCGGGGCTTAAAGGGCAGAAAGCAATGGGATGGAGCCACCCAAATGTCAAGGGGGTAGGAGTTTTGGACTCTTCCTCCACCTTTCGTTGGTGTCTCCTTGGAGACATCTCAGATCTGGCAAGGGGCAAAACGGGGCGGTGCTTGTTGTCCTGGAATGAAGTTGCTGGTTTGCATCTGCTCTCAGAAACCTTGTGTTTCTGCAAGGGTCCCACACAAAAATGCAGGCACCCAACACCCTGCACCCCACCCCAGCAGCACGGGGTCACCCAGAGAGCCAGGACATCAGGCTGAAGCATTACTGCAGCCTTGGGGCTGGGGACAGAGGGATGCGGGGTCTGGATCCAGATCAGGCTCCGGCTCCCACCTAAGAAGACCGCGACGTGGCCCGGATTTCAACATGAGCTCAAGCTTTGACCATGTGCAAAGCCCAAAACCAGATGACTTTGCTGCTGCTGGGTTCACGGCATGGGAGCCTTTCCTTCCTTTTCTTTTCCTTGCATTTTCCTCCCAGCTATTTTATTCATAAAACCCCACCTCCTCCACGCGCAGCTCTTGTTGCTCGTGGCAGTGTCGAAGAGGAGCTGGCTCGCAGCTGGTGCAGGAGCGGGCAAGCAGGGGCTGGCAGGGATTTCAGGATCCAGGCATCTTAGAATCACAGAATGGTTTGGGTGGGAAGGGACCTTTAGAGGTCACCCAGCCCAGCCCCTGCAGTGAGCAGGGACAGCTTCAACCAGAGCAGGGTGCTCAGAGCCCCGTCCAACCTGGCCTGGGATGTTTCCAGGGATGGGGCATCTCCCACCTCTCTGGGCAACCTGTGCCAGCGCTTCACCACCCTCAGCATAAACAATTTCTTCCTCCTATCTAGTCCGAATCTCCCCTCTTTTAGTTTAAAACCATTCCCCCTTGTCCTATCTTCCTCCATCCCCTTGTTGCCACCTGCCTCCTGCCTGGCAGGGAGAGCTCCAGGGCTGCAGGCAGGGAAGGCAGGGGATGGGGTGAAGGGTGGGAGCTGGAGGGGCAGCAGGGGTGGGTGATGCCGATGTTTTCCTAGCCGGGATCCCCACCGGGCCCTTTGCACCCCAGCTCTGCCTGCGCAGGAGATCATGGGCTTAAGCTGTGCCAGGGGAGGTTTAGGTTGGAAATTAGGAAAAATTTCTTTACAGAAAGGGTGGTCAAGAATTGGAACAGGCTGCCCAGAGAAGTGGTGGAGTCACCATCCCTGGAAGTGTTCAAAAAACGAGCAGAGGTGGCACTTGGGGACATGGTTTAGTCTGGTCTACCCTTGATTGGTTTAGTGTGGACTTGGTAATGTTAGGTTAATGGTTGGACTGGATGATCTTCAAGGTCTTTTCCAACCTAAATGATTCTGTGATTCTATGACTTGGGGACAGGCATGCAGGTTGACGCCAGGGCATGCAGAGCTCTGCCTGCACACACGAGGCATTGCCGAAATTCTATTTGCAATATTTTTTCCCAGTGGGAGATGGAGCGCAGGCTGGCTGGGTGCATGATGCTCTCCCTGACACCCCACTCTGTCCCCCAGGTCCCGGGCGGAGGATGAAGGCAGCCGGACGCTGCGGCCAGCTGGGCTCCTTGGCAGCATTGAAGTACGCTGTGGTGGGACTCTACCTCCTCGTCTTCCTCATCCTCGTCGGGGTCTTCATCCTCGCAGGTAAGGGCCAAGCCTGGGTCTTCCCTCCATGGCGCAGCGGTACCCCAGGGTGATGCTCCCTCGTGCAGAAGCTCAGTGCAACGTGAACTGGGTCTGACTGTGGGCATGGGACCATGTTTCTGCTGCCTCTGCAGAGGTGTTCGGGAGGGTTTTCCATGCCACCCAGGAGAGGAAAATACGGGATCCAGCAGAAGGGGGGTGTGGAGGCGATGCCTGCCTTGGTTTGCTGCAAACCAAGGAAGGCATCATCTCCACGCCCCACTTGCAGCTCCTTGGGGACAACAACATGAGCCTATACCGGCTCCATAGAATCATCATCATCATAGAATCATAGAATCATAGAATCGTCTAGGTTGGAAAAGACCTTTAAGATCATCCAGTCCAACCATTAACCTACACTACCAAGCCCACCTAAACCAATCAAGGGTAGACTAGACTAAACCATATCCCGAAGTGCCACATCTACCCGTTTTTTGAACACTTCCAGGGATGGTGACTCCCCCACCTCTCTGGGCAGCCTGTTCAAATGCTTGACCACCCTTTCCATAAAGAAATTTTTCCTAATTTCCAACCTAAACCTCCCCTGGCACAGCTTGAGCCCATTTCCTCTTGTCCTATCGCTAGCTACTTGGGAGAAGAGACCAACACCCACCTCACTACAACCTCCTTTCAGGTAGTTGTAGAGAGCGATAAGGTCTCCCCTCAGCCTCCTCTTCTCCAGGCTAAACAACCCCAGTTCCCTCAGCCGCTCCTCATAAGACTTGTTCTCCAGACCCTTCACCAGCCTTGTTGCCCTTCTCTGGACACGCCCCAGCACCCCAATGTCCTTCTTGTATTGAGGGGCCCAAAACTGGACACAGTATTCCAGGTGCGGCCTCACCAGTGCCGAGTACAGGGGGACAATCACCTCCCTGCTCCTGCTGGCCACAGCATTCCTGATACAAGCCAGGATGCTGTTGGCCTTCTTGGCCACCTGGGCACACTGCTGGCTCATGTTCATCATCATCATCATAGAATCATAGAATGCTTTGGGTTGGAAGGGACCTTGAGAGATCATCGAGCCCAACCCCCTGCAGTGAGCAGGGATTGAACCTGTGAACATACCGCACGTCTGGAGCGGTTTTGATGTAAGCTTTGAGGCCGGAGTCGCTGCAGGGTCCAAGCATCGTGTGCTGGGGATGGCGAGGCTCGGGAGCCCCCCAGTCGGGGCTCGAATTGTTCCCATCACTAGGTCACAGCTGCTGGATTTGCACCAATCCCCCAGTTTTGCTTGGGATAAGGATGAGCCCCGGCTCCATCAGCGATGGAGCTGCAGGCAGCTCGCAGGCAGGGTGTTATCCTTGCACAGCACACCCCGCACGTGCCGGCAAAGCTCCTGCCTCCCCTCTCCGGCTTTTTGGTGAGCGCAGGGATGGGAAAGCTGCTCGCAAATGCCTGTAATTGCTCCCAGCCCCAGCTCATCCCTGCGTACACAATCCCATGTGGTCCGCATCGCCGCTGGCTTGTTTTTCCCCTTGTCGTGCTGGAAGGAGTTTGGGAAGATGCCCGGTTTAACCCACGGTCCCGGTGCACCCCCCTTGCACCCGTACCACCCCCGTGTGGGGTTCTGCTGGGTGGGGGGGGCGCTTGGACGGGTGCCGCAGCGGGCGCGGGTGGGAAATGCCACCACCAAGGAGCAGCTCCTTGCTTCCTTCCCACCCACCTCCTTCCCAGCTTTAACCCCAGCATCCATGGTGGGGGGGGGGATACGTGCTCCCCCTTTCCAGCCCCCAAATCCCCACTAGCTGGTCTCCAGGGCCGGGCAGGGCTGAGCGCTGCCCCCGCGCCATCCCTCCAGGGTGATTTTCTGTGCCTTGCCTGTGCCTTGCCTGCTGCAGGCAGCTGGGAAGGTGATGGATTTCATGTTCAACTCCAGCTGCGGTCATGCCAGCAGCGTGAAGGCAGACCGCGTCTTTTGCAAAGGGCGGATTTAGCTTTTTTCCTGGGCTGGCGAAGGGACAGAGAAGGTTTTGCTGGAATTTTGAAGCCTCTCCCACTTATTTCTTGCATTACATTGTTTTAATATTGTTGTTGGCCCATGAAACCCTGAGCGAGGGATGCCATGAATTGTACAAAGAGCTCAGGACAGGCGCTCTTGTCCCGGGCTGAGCTACAGCTGCTCACCCAAAAGCAGCTCCAGAAATAACAATAACATTATGGCATCGGCTGACGGCGGGGCGAGCTGGAGGCTCACGGTCACGGGCATCTTCAAAGCCCCACCTCCTGGAGTCCCGTGACTGGCAGGATTTCAGCTTTCACTAAAGACCCCAGTGAAACCACCTTACCCCTCCCAGGTCATGGACCACAATCTTGGAAAACAAAGGCAAAATGGAGAGAAAAATCATCTCTTTCATTATTGCTTTCTGCATGTCTTGAACTTCAAGCCAAGCCTGGCTTTGGATGTAGCTGACTCAAGCGCTGGAGCCAGCTGTGGCGACTGCGGGTGCCTGGAGCTGTCTTATCACATCAAGGAAAACCACAGGCACAGGCTGGTCTTGCAACATTGCAAAGAGCAGCTCATTAACCCAAGACCGCATGCAGCCGGGAGCCACGTGTAGCCCAGGGAGACAGCCCTGATGGTCCCTGGCTTCAGGTGTCTGTGGCTGAAACCTCAGCGTTGGAGCTGATGGTCCTCAGAGGACGGGGACTGGGTATTTGTGAGCACCCTTAACCGTGGGGGGCTTGCTTTTCCCCTGGAAAATCCCACTTTGTGCTACTGAAGGCCAGACACCAGCTTGCCAGGGATGAGACATTCTGCCCAGCATCCGCTGTCTCCTGTCAGAGACGACATAATGGTTGGACTGGATGATCTTTTTGTCTTTTCCAACCTCAACGATTCTATGATTCTATGAAGGTGCACAGAAAGATGCAGCGTTTAGTGAAGTAGAATCATGGAATCACAGAATGGTTTGGGTGGGAAGGGACCTTTAGAGGCCACCCAGCCCAACCCCTGCCGTGAGCAGGGACAGCTTCAACCAGAGCAGGGTGCTCAGAGCCCCGTCCAACCTGGCCTGGGATGTTTCCAGGGATGGGGCATCTCCCACCTCTCTGGGCAACCTGTGCCACTGCCTCACCACCCTCACAGGACAGAATTTCTTCCTCATATCTGATCTAAATTTTCCCTCTTTCAGTTTAAAACCATTCCCCCTTGTCCTGTCGCTGCAGGCCCTGCTCCAAAGCCTGTCCCCACCTTTCCTGCAGCCCCTTCCAGCAGTGCAGGGCCACAGGAAGGTCTCCCCGCAGCCTTCTCTTCCCCAGGCTGCACAAGCCCAGCTCTCCCAGCCTGGCCTCAGAGCAGAGCTGCTCCAGCCCTCGGACCATTTCTGTGGCCTCCTCTGGCCCCGCTCCAACAGGTCCCTGTCTGTGCGGTGCTGAGGGCCCCCGAGCTGGGCGCAGGGCTCCAGGGGGGGCTGAGCAGAGCGGAGCAGAGGGGCAGAACCTAAGCAGACTAAAGCAGACTTGCTCTCCCCTGCTCCTTGGGCTGGGGAGAGCCACCCGCGATGCTGTACGAGAACGGCACTGTTTGATGCCGTCCCTGCCCTCCCACCGCCGCGGTGAGGTCCCTGCTCAGAGCAGGTCCCACCTGGAGCAGACACCATCCTACCCAGGGCATACGAGTCTTGGGTGTCCAGCTCATTTCCAGACCTGATGCTCTTTGGAGAGGGATGTGGACCTGTGATACCCCAGCTGCTCCCCAAAAAACAGCTCTCACCATGCCGTCTGGGCAAGGGTGATGGGAAACTGTGCCCCTGGTCCATGCCAGCATCCCTTCATCCCAGGGCCAGCAACACGGAGCAGGGATGCTCCGCCCAGCTTGCTCCGCTGCTTCCCATCCTGCCCACGGAAAAGGAGGAAAAGTCCCCAAAAAGAAAGCGCGTACGCGTGCGAACACGCACAGAAACACGCACGTGCATGCCACCACACGCTTGTGCTTCCTGGCAGGGCGGGGGCGTTGCGGGGGAAGCCACCCCGCTGCGGATAGCCCCCCCAACACGTGCTGGTGTCCCCGGCACGTGAACCTGCTGCTTTTGGCGAGGCAGCTTCCCCCGGGCATCGTTTTGAAGCCGCCGTGGGCAGGTGTCCTGCGACTCGCAACACGCTCCGTGAAAGCGGGTTAGAAAATGAGTAAATTGCTAAAAATACTGTGAACCACCTCGGAGCTGCAGAAACAGGATGTTTTCAGCAGCAGAGCCGGGGTGGTTTCAACACAGCCTGCTTTTATTATCCTCTCTTGCAAGCCTGGCAGCGGTTTTCTGGCTCCTGGGGACGCACACTCCCTTTCTCCCTGTCCCTGACCCCCCTTTCATCCACCAAAAAGGCACCTAGCCCAAGGTTAGGACTCCGGTCTTGGCTTTTTTGCAAGGTCTGAGTTAAATCCCAGCCGCCTGCGTGCTCAGACCTGCATGTTGGTGTTTGAACCCGAATCCCTGCCTGGCCCCATGCCTGTGCACCCCGGGCACGGCCCCCGAGCTGCTCTGCAGCAGCAGCGGGAGGCCAAGCAGGGCTCGTTAGGACGTGGCTAAGGAGCCAAGCGCCTTGGTGTGAGCATCTGAACCGTGCATGCGGCCGGCAATCCCACCTGCACCCCATCTCCGTGCTCATAGTCGCGTTGAGAGCGCCCACGTTTCCATGCTCGGCACTCCTGGTTGCCTGGCAGAAGGGTCCAAGGAATTGAGCCCCCGTTGAAACGGGGCTTGATCGGATCTTGAAACGGATCAAGACCTGCGACCCCAAAACTCGTGCTCCGAGGATGCCGGCGGAGATGAGAGCAACACACCCAGCCCCGTGGCAGCCACCGCGTGCGTGCTCCCCCATCAGCTCCAGCGCAAACTCCTCCTGCTCCCTGTGAGCTGGCTCCAACGCGGGTCTGTGCCGGCAGACGGCATCTCCCTGAGGCACGGAGCAAACCTGAGCTGCCGAAAAGCTGCCGGCAGTGGGGCCCTGCGACCCTGTGCCTGGGCTGCCGAGCCCCAAGAGACTCGTGCTGGAGCCGAGTGCGGGCTGCTCCCCACCGTCCCCCGCTCCCTATCCTGCCCGTCCTTCCCCAAATTCTTCTCCTTGCAAATATTTCCCCCAGCCCAGGGCTTGGTTTCCAGCTTTTTCTGAAATGCTGGAGTTTTCCACCCGGAGATGCTCCGGCGCAGAGCTGAGGCTGGATGGGGTTGGGCTGGAGGTTTGCGATGCCCAGACCCGCTGCCGTTGTGCATCTAGTCGCGTGCCGAACCTCACGCTCAGCATCTGCCCGACTCCCCCGTGGAAATAAAACCCATGGGAGCCCATAGCAGCGCTCCGGGGCTCATAGCTGGGTCCAAATCCTCAGCAGCGCTTCCAGCTTGGAGAGCACACTGGGGTGTCCTGCAAGACTTTGCCTGCAGCCTCTTGGTTTTCCGCAGTCACGCAACGCTGCAAAAGCGGGATGGGGAGCGCGTTTCCCCAGGGCGGTGAAAATGTCCGTATCTGTTGTGCACGCAGCAGCTTTGCAGCACCGCCTTGGCTAAACGGGAGCCTTCAATGCGGGGCGAGAGATTTTTGGGTGCACGCGAGGGGGCAGATGCCCGTACGCGCTCATGGTGCCCGGCTGCACCCGGGAGCGGGTCCCGGCGGCAGTGACGGCGTGCGGCGCAGCCAGGTGCACGCGCGGCGGTGCGTGTGCGCGCTTGCCCCCTCCGCGAGGCTCCTGCGGGACAAGTCACGTGCAAATTATTATTATTATTATTATTAGCGGGAGGGCGCAGGTCACATTCTTCATTAACCCCAGCAAGGTGGCGGTTTCCGTCAAGGCTGGATTAGCTCCGCCGGAGCCGCTGGCCTGCAGGCACCAAACGCGTCCCCTGGAGCGAGCTGGGAAGAGCTGCCTGCGGTCCCCGTCGTGCAAAAACGTGAGCGCGGGTGTGCGCGGGAACAGCTCCGGGAACAGCTCCGGGCGCGCGGGTGGCAGCGCGGCTGCGCGCAGCGGGCAGGTGCGTGCGCGCACATTCGTGTGGCGCTGCGTGCAGCTATGCACGCGTGTAGAAAAATATGTCTATATTTAGTAACCTCGAGGCATTTCTCTCCCTGTGCTTTTCCAACCTGCCGGCGGCGAGCTGTTCCGCAGCTTACCCACGGGAAACCCCCTCCTCCCGTCCCCGAGGGCTCTCTCTTGCTGCCTTCTTTCCGTGCCCGTTAGCTTTTTAGCACCTTTCACACGCGCGGGCACACGTGCAAGGCGTGACCTTGCACGGGGCTGGCGCTGCTCTGCCTGGAAGGGGCTTGGGGGTAGGACCGTGGGGTTCTTGCAAACCTTTTCCCCTTGCAGCAGGGGTGGGGACAGCAGCCAGGAAGGTGGCATGTCCCCAAAATAAATAGCGGGAGGGAGCAGCTGCTCGTGGAGCTCTTTGGGGGCCATTAGCTCACCCCCTGCGCTGCCAGGCCTCGGGCTGCGGCATTTGGGGTGCCCATAGCAGAGAGCATGTCTGTGCACGTGTGTGCCTGGGTGCACATCTGTGCTGGCTGCATGTGTGCATGCGTGTGTGTGTGCATCTCTGCTGGGTACACATGTGCATGCATGTGTGTGTGCATCTGTGCTGGGTGCACGTGTGCATGCATGTGTGCGTGCATCTGTGCTGGGCGCACGTGTGCGATTGTCTTGTGTGTCTGCGCTGGGTGCGTTTGTGTGAGTGCACGCATGCGTGTGTGGTGTGCATTCGCATGTGCACGCCGTGTGCTGTGTGCATTTGTGTGCCTGCACTGTGTGTGCGCACGTGTGTCCGTATGTGCTGTGTGCATTCGGGTGTGTGCACACTGTGTGCATAGATGCTCGTGTGCGTGTGTGTGCCATGTGCATGCGTGTGCCTGCATCTGTGCTGTGTGCAGGTGTGCATGCACGCTTGTGTGCCATGTGCGTGCATGCGTGTGCCTGCATCTGTACTGTGTGCCCGTGTGCGTGCACGCTTGTGTTCGCTGTGTGCATGCATGTGCCTGCATCTGTGCTGTGTACATGTGTGCATGCACACTTGTGTGCCGTGTGTGTGCCTGCATGTGTGCTGTGTGTACGTGTGCATGCACGCTTGTGTGCCGTGTGCGTGCATGCGTGTGCCTGCATCTGTACTGTGTGCACGTGTGCATGCATGCTTGTGTGCTGTGTGTGTGCATGCGTGTGCCTGCATCTGTGCTGTGTGCATGTGTGCATGCACACTTGTGTGCCGTGTGTGTGCCTGCATCTGTGCTGCGTGCACGTGTGCGTGCATGCTTGTGTTCGCTGTGTGCATGCGTGTGCCTGCATCTGTGCTGTGTGCATGCACGCTTGTGTGCCGTGTGCGTGCATGCGTGTGCCTGCATCTGTGCTGCGTGCACGTGTGCATGCACGCTTGTGTTCGCTGTGTGCATGCGTGGCTGCTGTGTGCAGGCATGCATGTGCGTGCGTGCATAAATACCCGTGCTGCGCGCATGCCTGCGTGCGCGCGTGAGCGTGTGTGCGCACACGTGAGCTGTGTGCGTGCATGGATGCGTGTGCTCCAGGCTCCCAGCCACTCCACCGGCCCCCAGCTCTTGAGTTCATGCACAGAACAGAAAGCAAGGAGGGCGTTACGGGCCCACAACGCCCACGTTCTGCTCCTCTGGCTCAGCCCTGCACCTGCAGCTCTGGCCCGCGGCTTTGCCTGCTGCGCGGGGCCACGTCCGTGCCTCTGCCTTGCGGCAGGATTAGTCCATCCTGCCAACCCAGCAAGCGGAAAGTGGGAGGCAGAAGCTTTGGGAGGCGGGTGAGCTGCCAGCACGTGTGCACGTGCGTGCACAGAGCAGCCCAAGGCTGGAGGTGATGCTGCTTGGAAGCTTCCCGGTGTGGTTTTGGCTGCGGGATGCTCGGGAGCGGCCTCGGTTGCTCGTGGGTTGGTGGCTGCGGTACCATGGCTGGGCAGGGGAGAGCTGCAGGGATCCCGGTTATTGGAAGTGATTTATGGGAATGTGGGGAATTCTGCAGGCTTTGCAACTAGCCGCAGGTGCAAAGGGGGGAGCTCGCCCGTGCTTCCCAGCCCTCGGCCACTGCAGGACGTGGGATTTGGGTTATTTCTCCTTGTGCTGGCCACGCGGGGTTGCTTTTCCCCTTGGTTTCTTTGCAAGAAAGCCGTGGTTGTCTCCACACCCATCACGGGCACCCTGGGTCCAGAGAGACTTGACGGAGCACCCTTGGTCACCCACGCAGAAGGCAGCAGCACCCAGCCCTTCGCCAGCCCCGTGGCGATTTTTCCCAAGGTTTTTCCTTGCCCGTTGTCCCCTCTCAGGGCGGCTTTGGGGCACGTCGCTTGGTTGCTTTCCCCATTGTGATCCCCCGCGGGCAAAGGTTCCCCCGAGCCGGTGCCCGCTGGGCGCCTGGCACAGCAGGGACGGGCGGTAAGCGGTGACACTGAGATGTCCCCCCGAAGTGATGCAGGTGACAAGCAGGGACATGCAGAGGGGACCGAACAGCATTCCCATGCCCCAGGAGGAGAGCTCCGAGCTGGCACGCTGCAGCCCAGCCTGGAAAGCTGGGACAACCCAACAGCGGGATTAATTAACGAGGAGGAAAGATGCTTTCGGTGCCTGGAAGATGCTCAGCTCCTCCGTTACGGCACCCACTGGCCCTCCCAGAATCCTTTTTCCGGGCATGGTGGGTCCCTCCCCAGGCACCCAGTGCTGCCGCTGCGGGTGGCCCCGAGCCCTTCGCGTGTGCACGGCTGCTTTCACCCTCTCCTTCCTTACTCCTGCGATTTTAATTCAAACCAAATGGCTTCGCTCGCTTTCTCCTCCGTGGAAATGAGGGGGTGAGCTGCCAGGCCGTTCCCGCGCCAGCCCGCGGCATCACGCCAGCCTAAGCCCCACCGCGGCTTAAAGAACAATGGGGATTATATATTTTAAAAAAAAAAAAAAAAGGAAAAAAATCTCATTATTCGTGTGGGTTTGGCTTTGAGTCCACCACCCCGGGGCTGCGCTGGACACCCAGCGTCAACGCAAGGCAGAGGGAGAAGATATTCTCTGCCTGGATCAGTGTTTTTGGGGTGTGCCAAGGCGTGATGGGGTCCAGGATTGGGCTTTACTGGGTGCTACTGGGCTTGCTGGGCAGGGGCTTGCGGGGCTGCCCGGCATGGAGCAGTGCTAGGAGCTGCTGAGAGCAAGAGGTTCCCCCCAAATTTCCAGGTTCCTGCTCCAAACCCCATCTCAGTGCTCTGGGAGCTGGTGCAAGGCCAGGAGAGGTTTGGGGTGGGTGCCTGGATGGCCAGGAGCTCTCTCCAACTGGGAATGCAGAGGCAGGGGGTGAAGGATGCTCCTGAGCTGGGTTTCCTTCCCCAGGAAGATCCCTGGCAGCCCTGGGATGCAGGATGTGGGATGCAGATGCTCCTGAGCCGGGGTGGGTTTCCTTCCTTGGGAAGAGCCCTGGCAGCCCCGGGATGCGGGATGTGGGATGCAGATGCTCCTGAGCTGGGGTGGGTTTCCTTCCTTGGGAAGAGCCCTGGCAGCCCCGGGATGCGGGATGTGGGATGTGGGATGCAGATGCTCCTGAGCCAGGGTGGGTTTCCTTTCTTGGGAAGAGCCCTGGCAGCCCCGGGATGCGGGATGCAGTACTTGGAGGCTGACAGCAAATTGCACCCAGGGCTGTGGAGACCTGCTGAGCCAGCCTGATGGTCTTCATTATAGAGCGAGGGGCTGAGCTCAGGCCCAGGATCAGTGGCCAGAAGGGAAACCTGATTGTTAAACTGAAAATTAAAACCTCCGTGGGGGAAGAAGCAGTTTTTAAGGTCTGTTTTTAGGAAAGGGAAGCGGATGCTGTTAGCAGCCAGTCCTCTGACCGAAGGCAAACACAAGCCAGGAGAAGCCACAAGGCAGAGCTTTGTAGCACCGTGACCCACCTGGCAAAGCCCAGAGCTGCCGGGAGCCTTTGCTGTCCTTTCTGAGCCAGGTGTCTCCTTCTTCAGCCCTTCTGCAACCAACCTCCTTCTCCAATCATGGAGAAAACCGTGGGGCCAAAGAGGGGCTTGATGGGATGAACCTTTTCATAGAATCATAGAATCATAGAATCATAGAATCATAGAATCGTCTAGGTTGGAAAAGACCTTTAAGATCATCCAGTCCAACCATTAACCTACACTACCAAGCCCACCTAAACCAATCAAGGGCAGACTAGACTAAACCATATCCCGAAGTGCCACATCTACCCGTTTTTTTGGGGTTTGAGGTAGGGCTTCCACCTCCAAGCACGAAGGAGCAGGGGGATGTCCAAGCATTCCTTGGGAGGAGACGGGGTTGCACCTCTCAGGGAGGTCCCCACCTCCATGGGGTGGTTTCTGATGCCCCCTCCTCTCCATCCCTTGCAGTCTCCAGACCACAGACTTCCCCCGAGGATCTGAAGGTGCTGATGGGGAACGTCAACCGCCTCAACGAGAGCTTTCGGGACGTGCAGCTGAAGCTGCTGCACCTACCTCTGAAGGGGGACGTGCTGGATCACATCTGGAGGCTCCAGGACCTCCTGCAGAACCACTCGGACTCCTTGTTCCTCATGACGGGGTCACTGCAGAAGCTGGAAGGGCTTCTCTGGAGCCTGAAGACCCAGGCCAGCCAAACTGACAAGGCAGTGTCCAACCTCTGGGACAGCTTGACCCAGCAGAGCGACGCGGCTCAGCAGGAGATGTACAAGCTCTCCGTGGAAGGCAACAGCAGCCGGCTGCTGCTGCAGCACCACGACCACCTCCTGAGCCACCTGGGCAGCAGGGTGGAGAGCCTGAGCGACCAGGTGATGGCCGTGAACGGAGCCATGGACTCCATGAACAGGACCTTCTCCTACGACGTGAACATCCACCATACCCGCATCCAGGACCTGCAGGTGCTGATCAGCAATGCCACTGAAGATGCTCGGCAGATGCGCCTCATCCACATAGCCATGGAGGAGCAGCTGAAGCACGAGCTGGCCATCCTCAACAACGTGACGGAGGACCTGCGGCTGAAGGACTGGGAGCACTCAGTCGCGCTGAAGAACATCTCCGTGATACGGGGTAAGCCGAGTACCTCTTGTAAGCAGCTCCCTTGCTGGTGCATGAACCTGTCGTGAGGAGGGAGGTGTCCTGGGGGCTTTGGGTGGTGGTGGAAATGGTCCCTGTGGCATGGGGATGTCCTGTGGGGATGTCTCAGGTACTCTTTGGTGTATCAAAGCCACCAGGCACCACTGTTTAGGTGTCTGCGGTGTTCAGGTGTGTCCATCACCTTGGACTCTCGGACTCTCCAAATGCTCCTCCATCCATGTTCGGAAGAAAGCTCCCAAGGTTCCCTCAAAGATGCCAGGAAAAAACTCTGCCAGGTCCCTCCTGACCATGAAAGTGAACCAGACCAAGCGCGGCAGAGTCGGTGGGGTTTTTGCCCTGCTCCGTACTGCAGTGATCAAGCAGAAGGCTGCCCAGCAGTACCCTCTGTCATCATCAATCACATAATTAGCTTTACTGTACATCCCCTTTACTCCATTTCTGGCCCCCCCCATCTTTTCCTCCTTTACCACCCTCAGCCCCTCCCAAATCACAGAATCATCGAATCACGGAATGGTTTGGGTGGGAAGGGACCTTTAGAGCCCACCCAGCCCAACCCCCTGCAGTGAGCAGGGACAGCTTCAACCAGAGCAGGGTGCTCAGAGCCCCGTCCAACCTGGCCTGGGATGTTTCGAGGGATGGGGCATCTCCCACCTCTCTGGGCAACCTGTGCCACTGCCTCACCACCCTCGTCATGGTGAAATAAACAGCCCATCCCTGCTAACTCTCGACCATTGACTCTAGTTTTGCAGATCCCCTTTTTTTGGTATTTATATGGTTGCCTGAGTGATCCCCCCCTCAGTCTGCTAAGCATCTACTCCCTTTTTCTTAATTATCTGCAAAGTCCAGCCATTTGTCACACTGTTATCTCATGAGCGTAGCTGTATGGCCAGGGTTAACCATCTGCTTGGACTTTTCTTCCTCTCTGATGTCAGGAATTTCCAGCTGCTTCATATCTTACTGTCCTGCTGCTGTGGGATCACCCACTTCTCTGCATCCCACAGCACTAGATCTCCTAGGTCCAAGGGAACCAGCTCAGGTGGAGATGTCTGCACTGGAAAAACCCATGTCTGCTGTGGTGGACCCCAGTCCGGTGTCCTGATGTGAGTGGGGAGCAGCAAAAGAAGGGTCCCTCTGTGCTGCAGCAAGGGAGAGGTGGCTTTTGCTTCAAGGATCTAGCAAGGCCTGTTGCGACAGAACAAGGAATAATGGATTTAAACTGAAGAAGAATAGATTTAGACTGGATATAAGGAAGAAATTTTTTACACTGAGGGTGGTGAAGCACTGGCACAGGTTGCCCAGAGAGGTGGGAGATGCCCCATCCCTGGCAACATCCCAGGCCAGGTTGGACGGGGCTCTGAGCACCCTGCTCTGGTTGAAGCTGTCCCTGCTCACTGCAGGGGTTGGGCTGGGTGGGCTCTAAAGGTCCCTTCCCACCCAAACCATTCTGTGATTCTATGATCTTAGAGGCTAAAACAGGAGAGGGAGTGAAGGGAGCTGCATTCCTTGGGAGCAGCTTGGCTTCGTGGGATGATGGGGAAGGGAAAGGGTCAGGCTCTTCAGGAACAGGGACAGACGAACAGGCTTCATGATTTATGGTGCAAGAGCAAGGGGGCACCTGATAAAATGGTGGGCAGCAAGCCCAGGAGAAGTTCAGCCCTTTCCCACGTGCCGCCTTTTCACCCAGCTGGAGGTCCTTGCTGCAGGACTTTGTGGAGGCAGAAACCGAAGCGGGTCCGAAAGGAGCTGGACAAATTCACGCAGGGGACATCCATGGCTATTAAATGCCGTGACCTGATCACAGTCCCAGCAAATGAACTGGTCATAGGAGGGGGAAAAACCATGAAGAAACACAGAAGAGCGCAGTGCAAGCTCTTGGGGGGAAAGCAAGAGGTTGGGGGGCAGTTGCTGTCCCACTTCTAGGCTGTTGGTTTGCACCTGCGGAGATGCAACGGGCTGTTGCTCATTTCTGGTGCTTCCAGCTGAAATACCAGACGGGGAAGGAAGGGGCTGACACCAAGGCACTTGCTCCCTCTGGCCGTCTGCTGAGCCAAGAGGGGACAGACGTGGTTTGAACCGCAGCAGCTACATCTCCCCATCCAGGGCAACCACCACCCTTGGGTACCAGCAGCTCATTGGGTTCATTTCCCTGGTCCTTGGGGGACGTTGGCTCCCAATGCCTGGTTTGGGGCTGCTGGGACCACGTTGCACCCACTGCTTTGAGGTTTTTCATAGCTGCTCACCCACACCTGTGCCCTTTCTTTCCCCCACTGCCATGGGGAGGACGTCACCCTCTCTTGGATTAAGCCGCTGAGGAAGGGGACTGTCACGGAGCCCAACACCCATGTGCCATGTTACTCCAATTAACATGAGCAGAAAGGAAAACAAATCCCCTCCCAACGGGCCGGCACCTGATTTATCAGCCGCTGCTCCGACACATTCCTGGCAGCCCCCACCTCCCTCTCTCCCCATCCCTCCTCCCTCCTCGCTTTCTGTCCGCAGCAACGGGTCGTGGATAATTTAGGAGCCTTGTGCCCAGCTGGCTTTACCCTGGCCTCAAATGTCCTTGGATGAATCCACCATGCTCCTTGCTGGATTTGCACCAGCGGAGCCAGTCCTGGGCGATGCAGGGCTGCCTGCTTGGGGGTGCATTTGCCTCCCCCTAAGACCTTAGCTACCCCAGGCTCTGGCTTTTTGAGGCTGATTTGCTGGTGATGGCAGCTTGGGGAGGTCCCCAGGCTCGTCTCCAGCAGCCGACCATGCCAAGCAGCTCGCGTGGCTTGGAGAGGGCTTGGCCTTGCAGCGCAGAGGGGCTCTGGGTCTTAAATAACGGTGTCACCAGGAGGGAGGATGCCCGGGATCGTCCACCGCCCGCCCGGAGCCGCTTGCACAACTCGCTGGGTGGGATGTCCTGGCTCGCAGCAGGTCTGGCAGGGTGATTGCAGCGGTCCCATCTGGCCGTCAGATCTGTGCACGTCATGAAAGTCCTCATCCCAATGGTTTTGGAGTTTGTTTTTTTTTTCCCTCTGCTGATGCAGCGAGCAGCCCAGCCCTGTGCAGGCAGGCAAGTGAAGCAAGGGTGCATCTGGGCTGGGGTTTTCTTTCTTGAGTGCAAACCTCAAACACTGTGGGGTGGGGACCAGCTTGGCACGGTGTCTGCAGTGCTGCTCGGCCCCTCCCAACCACCTCTCCCAGTACTCCTCCATCCTCCACTCCAGCTGTTCCCTGTGTCCCATCCCACCAGCTGTCCCTGGGGATGGGACCATCTCTGCTCATGGAGCTGCCTGGATGTAGCCGAGAGGAGATGTTCTGGTGGCTGATGGACCACAGGGCTCCCTACTGTGGGAATAGCTCCGAAGGATGAGTGCCAAAACTTAGGAGCCAGCAAACAGGTTCAGCCCAATGATCTGCGCATCCCCAAGTCCCATCTCTAACTGCAGGCATTAGGGTAAGGGAGTAAGGGACAACATGTGTCTTCCCTGGCTGTGTTCTCCCAGCCTCCAGCTCTTACGGAGCAGATGAGATTGTCTGTTTCCCATGGTCATCCTCCATGAAACTTAATTCCCTTCTTAGCCTGTCCATGCCCCAATGTCCTGTGGGATGTTTTTCTGAGATGGTAGAAAAGGTGAGATGATGAGATGAGATTGAGATGAGATGAGATGAGATGAGATGAGATGAGATGAGATGAGATGAGATGAGATGAGATGATGAGATGAGATGGTGGCAGAGGACTGGGGGGGCTGCACTGTGGCAGCTGATTTTAAGGATGAAGGGCAGCTCCAGCCCCCATCCCACCGAGAGGTGCCCTGAGCAGGCAGCTCCCATGTCCCTTCCAGGGTTAACAGAACTGAGGTGGGGCCCTAGTATGGGTTATTTCCCAGTGTGCCCATAAAAACAGAGCAGATGGAAGTTGTCGGAGCTGCCCCCGCACAGAGGACCTCAGCCGAGCCGTGCTGGAGCCGGCGTGGGGGAAACAAGACATTCCGTGTCAGCAGCGGTTTTGCTCCAGTGCCATTGGTGTGGGACCCCTTCCCTTCGGAGAGGTTGCTTGGGGCAAAGTCAGGGTGACGAAATGGGAGCCCTTTCCTCGGTGGCTCCCACCGCAGAAGTTTCCAGGGTTGCTTTTAGTTTTTCTCGTGCTGGGAAAGCATCTGTTTTGTTTAAGCAAGTGGTTTTCAGCAGCCCAACCTTTGCTGTGCTGGGGTGCAGCAGGGGAGGGAAGAACTTGACCTGAACCCAGGAGCATGGCTGGGTCATGCAGAGTTTTCACAGCTCATCCTGGGACACTTGGGGCCTTCAGGCAGGAGATAGGCTGGTAGAAAAACCCCTTTGCCTTGACACTCTCGCTGCTACCCATCAAACTCACCACCACCTCTATAAAGCCATGGATCTCTGGCAGGCGCGGCTTTCTGTAATGCCCTGTAGGCTGAAATTAATGGTATCAACATATTTTAATTCTTTACTTCCACATTCTCCATTAGTTCTTTATTTCTGAAGGGTCTGGGTGATACCGGGCAGCCTTAACATACCCCCATTATTGCACTTTAACAAACTGGCGTGACTTGACCTCCCTCTTGCTCTTTTGGGGCACTGAAAATCATTGGCTGTACTTAACACTGTCTATTTATGCAGTCAGGTGCTTCCTATTGCTTGTTTATTTGCCCATCGATTCAGTTTTTCAAACCCCAGCAGGCAAGTAAGCGGATCTAAGGACATGTAGTTTTACAATGAGGGTGGTGAGGCAGTGGCACAGGTTGCCCAGAGAGGTGGGAGATGCCCCATCCCTGGCAACATCCCAGGCCAGGTTGGACGGGGCTCTGAGCACCCTGCTCTGGTTGAAGCTGTCCCTGCTTGTGGCAGGGGGTTGGACTGGATGGCCTTTGAAGGTCCCTTCTCACCCAAACCATTCTGTGATTCTATGATTTAACGGCTGTTGTGTAACGCCCTCCTTTAATGCTATGGGCATGAAAACTAGTTCCCCAGCCATCCCAGCACCTTCGTACAGCGCACACCTTGCCTGGCTCCCGCCCCACGTCCCCCTGTGCAGCAGCTCCTCAATGTCGCTGGACCTTCTGCATCGTGAAGAATCCTGCCTCTCCTACCCAGGGCCAGGCAGCGTCTCTGCTGTGCATGGTTCCTCTTGGTTCCCCCCCCAAAATGCCTCCTCATTGTGCTCAGCTCTCCCGGGTGTCCATTGTTCTTTGCACCCTTTTGTTTTGCCAACAGGAGACGTGTCCCCAGGGTCTCGGGTCCATCCCCATGTTCTCTCAGTGCCCAGAGATGTGCATCATCTAGGGAAGAGGAAACCCAGGGCAAGCTAATGCAGTATCTCCCCGTAGTGCTCTCCCAGCCCCTGACCATCTCCAGCTCGGCCATTTCCTGAGCTTGCTGCGGTTCATCTGCTCAGGAACCCGCTAATTTCTGCATAATATTTGCAGATCCTAATTACTCATTCATTAGGTTTGCTAAAAATCCCCTGTCTTCCTTTCCTGATCCTTTTGCATTACCACGTCGCCTGTAGCCCTGGCTGGTTGGTTGCTTTCCACACAACTGTGAGATGATGGCTTTTGGGGTTTCTAAGCAAACAGTGTTTAACAGTTTCCAATTATCACCCTGGCTTGGTAGGACAAAGACCAAATGACCCCTCCAGGCATCTCTCTGCCCTCTTTTCTATCATCCCATGAGTCATTTTTTTTCTGTTCACATTCTTTCTTCCAATTGACTTAGCTCATAATTGTTTTCAGCTTTGTGGACTTGGCCCTTTGCAGGCTGTGGAATATAACTCTATTACTGGGTTGGACTTTCTGCTTGCTCATGAGAGTTTACACTGAAAAGCAATCACCGATGGCTAGTTCCTGATGAGATCAGTGATGCAAATCCCTTCCTAAAGGTTCATCTCAATATTTCCAAAATGCTTTTTGGTTTTTTGTTTGTTTGGTTTTTTTTTTCTTAACATTATTTCATTGGAGATGTCATGACTTTGGGTCAAAAGGCAATTCCAGGAGGTTGGAATTTCCCATCAAGTCACACTCAAGTGGAAGCACAGGAGCTGCAAGGTGAAGTTTTCTGGCATGCGAGACAGGTTGAGGAGGTCCTGTTTGGCCTTTAAAATCCTCAGGTGATGGAGAAGGCTGCTGGCAAGCTCCCTCACTGTCACTTTGCTCCTGTCTGCAGGGGTCTGTGTTTATTAGAGGTCCCTGGACACCTGATAGGCAATAGCAGCCGGTGAAGGGTGGGTGGGTGCATGCAGTCATGCATCTGCTGCATGGCTGGAAAGCTGGGGCGCGATGGCTGCACTCCAATACCTGTTGTGTTTCAGGGCCGCCAGGACCCAAAGGAGACCAAGGCAATGAAGGGATGGAAGGTGAACCTGGTCTTCCCGGCCTGCCTGGGCTGCGAGGTAAGGAACGACATGCCCAGGGTGCCCGTAACCCTGCAAGCCTTCACCCAAAGTCCATAGAGTCAACGCGATGACTCCTGGTGACTTCCCAACCTGTCCCTTGGGACCTCGCTGGCTAAGCACAAGTCTTGAAGAACAACAGGATTGACCTGCTGCCCCATCTCCTGCCAGACTGCCAGTCTTTAGGGGCGAAAAGTCTCTCTCGTCTCCCAGCTGGCCCTGGGGCAGTGAGAGCTGCGAGGGTCCATCACCTGCAGGTTGATGCCCCTTTGACACAGCCACCCAGCTCAGGTTTGTGCAGGAGCTGGCCACCACCCTGTGCTCACAAAAACCAAACCCTTGCAAGGTGCCAGGGCTGGCCCCGCTGCCTGCACCCCCCCGGCAGCACACAGGGACCTGGCACGGGGCCCCTCCAGCCCGGCGGAGGGGACTCGGCCACTGCCTGCAGCTCTGAGGCTTTTCATAGGACACTTTTTTCAATGTCAAGAATGCCAATTTTTTTCGCCTTCTTAATTCCAACCATTGTTTCGAAATTCAATTAAACAAACAACAGAAGAGGACCCCCCCAACCCCAAGAAACAGGACTTGGCTTGAGCCTGTTTCTAATTTTAAGCCAAACTTAGAAATACTGGCTTTGCATCCAAGAGCCGGGGATGGCACGCGGGTGATGGAGGATCCCCTTTGGTGAGGATTTGCTGGCCCCAAGAGGCTCTTTCCTATTGAGGCGACAGGATCTGTCCTGCCTGGGGCGTCGACCTCCTTCTCCATCCCAGAAGACGTCCAGCCCTGGCTTCACCTTGGCTGCTGAAGACATGACCCACGTAGGACTACCAGTGTCAGAGTCAGGTTCAGCGCCCCGGCCCCGTGCATCTGAGCTACCGGTACTGGGCTGGGCTTAAAACCTCATATTTTGGTACCCTGTTTCCCCCCGCTCCCCGGCGGGCGGCAGGACCAGCCAAGTTAGGCAGAGCCAGCCTGGAAACCCAATCGCTCTCTGAAAGCCCTTCTCAGCGCTGGCTGCCTGTGCTTATTTCACCGACGGCTATATTTTTTTGCGTTGACAGATTCATGGCTGTTTTTCTTGGGTGTAACAAGCATCAGAAATATATCGTCTGGTTTCTTTCCTCTTTTCTTTTCTTTTTTTTTTTTTTTTTAAAAACAGAAAAACAAAACAATCTCTGGAGCGTCCACCTTTGGGAAGAGTTGCTGAAAGCGCTGCTATTTTTAGGTCTTTCTCTGTCTCGCTTTCTCTGGTGCTTTTCTGGATGTGGTCACAGCACCAGCCCTTTGGATATGAGGAGGTCAGGTTCAGGTGCAGCCAGGTGTTGTAAAGCATCCCCTTTTGCACAGCGAATCTACCATCCTGCCCCTGCCCCAGCTCCTCTACCCAAATAGGAAGCCGGGTCCTGACACGCTGCAGCATCCCCCCTGGGAGGGAGGCGAGGTGTTGGCCAGATGCAGCAGGGAAAGAATTAAGCCCCAGACCATGTCCACTGGAGCTGGTGCCCAAATTCCTCCTGGCAGCTTTTTTCCCCTCTTAAACCAGAGGAAAATACTGACTAAGTTTGGAAAAGCTCCGCCCAGGAGGGGCGGAAGGCGCAGTGCCAAGGGAATCCAGGGCTCCCTCTGCATGGACAGGGGAGACCAGCAGCATCGTGCCGGGCAGGCAGCTGAGCTCGGGTGCTGGAGGAGCTCTATCTGAAGAGCTTCTCCCCCAGGAGCTTCGGATCTGACCCAGACTCGGGCTCAGGCTGAGTCCGTGCTGGGTTGATCCGGTGGGAACACCCCCGGATCCCACCAGAGCCCATCACTGGCACAGGGGCCCCTCCCTCCACCTCCCCTTGCTGGCCCACATGGATGGAGGTCACCTCTGGGGCTTGGATGTGTCCCCTACAAAAGGAGCCCAAGCTCCCAGACTAAAGCCCGCATTTCCCACCTCCCAGAGGTCAGGGGGTGCTCAGATAAGGGGTTTTAATCCAACCCCTTCTCCAATAAATAGTAAACCCACCTGGTCAGCGTGCATGGATGGCAAGGGACCTGCGGCTCATGCTGGGCACCTCATATCTCCTTGGGGTCTCTGCTCCACCCCGGCTCCTGGCTCTTCCTCCTTGGTCTCCAGCTTTGGAGCTCAGTTACCTTAATCTGAGCCTTAAGATGCTCAGAGCTGCATTAGCACCAACCCATCTCTGGGTTAAATCTCTCCTGTATCCAGAGGCAGGTGAAGAAAGAGAAGATGGGCTGGACTCTCAGGCATCTCCTGATGGTCCCAGACTTCTGGCAAAGAACCAGAGACCACCTGGCGCGTCTGCTGGCAAGCAGGACACGTGTGCGTGCATATGTGTGTGTGCACGTCTGGTTTGTGTAGGTCTCTGCTGCAACAGTGTCATTTTGCCTCTTTATCCTCGCTCCAGGGCTACCCGGGGAGAGAGGACCACCAGGACCACGTGGCTTGAAAGGGGACCAAGGAGACCTTGGCCCTCCAGGTCCAGTGGGGATGCGGGGATTCAAAGGTAAGGACCAGCCTCTGCGCACGCTCCCGGGTGGGTCGTGGGGTCTGGTTGGGCTTGTTGGGCGTCAAACTGGCTCTGGAGACCACGGGCACGAGGAGCACTGGTCATGGGTGTGAGAGTGGTGGGTGCCCTGGCTTGGGACCCACCTGGAGCTCCTGGCGGGGAGAGGAGATCTTGCTGAGCTGGGAGCGTGCACATGAAAAACCTCTGCACCGAGACCTTTCCACCACGGCACAGCGGTGGAGAGAGTCCAGGGGTTGGACGGAGAAGGGCAAAACAGTTGGGTCTGCGATGCGCCCGCCACGCAGTGGGGCTCAGCGCAGGCAGGCAGCACTCACTGGAGCCCCGTGAGAACCTGCCAGGCTGCCCTCCCATGCTTGGCTCCAGCAGAGTTTTCGGAATAGCCTTGTGTTTGTTTTCTGGTGACCTTTTCTGGCTCGCTGTGGTTTTGCAGAGCCTCACCACACCCTGGCTAAGAGCAGGGAAAAGCTGTGGGTGTAGGAAGTGGCCACGCACCTATTTAGCAGGACAGATCTGTCCCAGGAGACCTTTTAAAAGAAATTCCATGCTGCAACCTCAAATAGGATGGATAATCCCAAAACGTGCTCTTTCTGCCTCAAAATGCCTTGCAGGCAAGGAGAGGCAGGAAGAGCCCAGCCCAAGGAAGCAGCACCTCCCTGGGCAGAGTCGAAGGGGGCCAAAGCAGTGCAGTCCCCTCATCTCATGCTTGTGGGTGATGTTGACATGGGACGTGGCCATGCTGGCCACCAGGACCTGGGGCCATGGCCACAGACCAGTGTCCCCATCTGGAAAATGCCCGGAGCCCTGCAGGCAGCGCTCCGGGCACGGGGTGTTGATGTGTGATTTATTTTACAAGCTCTTGCTTTCATGCAGTGAGCTCCTTGGGTGAATTGCATGTGTGAAAGCTGAAGGAAAACTTTCTCTTTAAGTGTCCTCTCTCTCCTCTGTCTGCAAACTTGGCATCAAGCTGGAGAGCTGGCCAGAATTGGTGTCCAGTTTTCCTGTACATCCTCCAAAGTGCTGGTCATCGCCAGGGGCAGGGGTTAGGGTGAGACCTCCGTGTCATGTCTGGTGGCCCATCCTTCATGTGCGGTAGCCACAGTGGTGGCCATCTCTTGTACCTTGCATGCCACCAGAAAGCCCCTTGTAGTCTAGGGGCAGGAGCACAGCTTCCATCTCTTCTCCATACCGCTTTGTGGTGTCTTTAGGAGAAGGACCTTTAGGTGAAACACTGGCACAGGTTGCCCAGAGAGGTGGGAGATGCCCCATCCCTGGCAACATCCCAGGCCAGGTTGGACGGGGCTCTGAGCACCCTGCTCTGGTTGAAGCTGTCCCTGCTCACTGCAGGGGTTGGGCTGGGTGGGCTCTAAAGGTCCCTTCCCACCCAAAGCATTCCATGATCCTATGATTCTATGACCTTTCCTAGGGACAGGCCATCTGCCTCCCAGTGCCAGTGCCTCCCGGTGCAGCCCCAGGAAGCTTTAGGTCCAGGTAGAAAGGAGGTGCAGGAGGTGAGATGCTGCACGTGGCCTCCTTCTGCAGCGAGGGAGCAGCATGAAGCTCCCAGAGCTGCAGCCCAAGGCAAGAAGGTCTGCAGGATTAGCGCCTGTCCGGTCCTCTTTCCCTCAAGCCATCGCTGCCCTACTGACACAATGGCTCTGTTCATCCCACCGCTCTCCCAGTCACCCCAGTCTGGGCACAAGCTGACCTCCTGGGGCCTGATAGCTGCTGGAGATGGCTCTCCAGGCCACGTGGCTGGTTAGATGGTATTTATGCAGTGCTGTGTAGTCTTGAAGAACGCTGCTGGGTGCTGTCACCACATCCCATCTAACTGGAAGACCAGGGTTGCTGGGCTGATGTAGCTGGGACAGGTCTCCATTCTCCTACCAAGGCAGAGGCTGCCAGTGGGGCGCAGAGCCCTACGTGCTGCAAGAATAGAGAAACCAGCATTTCATGCTTGTTTTCCAGCGCTCTCTCTTGGGTTTTTTGGAGGTAACTCTGGCCTGCAGATATGGTGTTGTGGGGTTGCAGGACTTGTATCTGAGCTGCAGGGTGAAAATGCCTGGCCTGATGCTGCAGGAGGTCAAACCAACCCCCTGGATACGTCCCTGGCACAAGCCTCGCAAAGGCGTGAGTGCTGCAGGGATGGGTGCTAACGCAAGGGAGACATCGGCACCGAGATGTTCCTGGCAGCACATCAAACACCGAGGTCTGCCAACCCAAACCACAACGTGCTTCGGGACTGCGGTTTCCTTTCCTTCCCCGGAGCAGAGGAAAGTGGGCTTTTCTCACTGGCCAGTGCCAAGCACTCATTAAACAAGCAAATTATCCCAAGGAGCCTGGGACAGTTGAATTGGGCTTCAGTAGAGGACCAAGCCCTGATGCCAGATTTGTTCAGCAAAGCACATTCCCGGGGGACGTGTCCCTTCTGGAGGAAGGAGGTTGAGGGGCTCCTGCATCATGTTCCCACCCCCAAGACAGAGAAGTTAATAGCTGCTGTGCTGGGTCAGTGCTGAGATCTGTTCACGGACTCCATGGTAGGCATCAGAGCTCCAGCAAGCAGCTCTCTGGAGACACAACACTGAGGATGAAGCCTTTCTCCAGTGCTTACCAGCCCAGAAGGTGGTGGAAACCAGCCCAGGTGTTGACCAGGTGTTGACCACCCCCAGCACAGCCCCTGCCTTCAGGGAAGAGCTGTGGCCACACCACAGTAGTAGAGCATCAACCCCCACAAGCTTGGGCACCCTTCCCCAAAGCCAGTCTGCATCTCAGGCCCCCTTGTCCAGGGAGATGAAGCACTTCTGCTTTTGGTTTTGGGAGGCGACAGGTCAGACAGCATGCCAAAGGGTCAGTGGATCTTTGCCATGTGGCGCATTGCTTCTTGCTATCATCCTTTCACTGATGTAGAGTAATCCCTGTATCTGAGGAGGCCTCTTGGCTTGAAGAAGATTAAGCTGTCTCCAGAGCTCCACCAGCCGTGGCCTTGATGTACCCCCTTCTTCATGCATTTCTTGGAGGTGTCCTAGGTTTGGGGTGAGGATGACTCCGTGGCAGCAAAGCCATCACGTGTTCCCCTCAGGGGGATGGACCACCCCCAGGTCCCACCAGCACCCATCACCAGCACAGGGGTCCCTCCCTCCACCTCCCCTTGCTGGCCCATGTGGATGGAGGTCACCTCTGGGGCTTGGATGTGTCCCCTACGAAGGGAGCCCCAAACTACAGCCCCCGTTTCCCACCTCCCGGAGGTTAGGGGTGCTCAGATAAGGGGGTTTCATCCAACCCCTTCTCCAATAAATAGCAAAGCACGCTGGCAGCAAGCACTGAATTTCTATGGTTTATGGGATTCTCTGAAATTTATAGGAAACAGACACCAAGCCAGGCAATGGTCCAAGCTCGGGCTTTAAGTAAAGGCCTGTTTTTCCGCAGCACTAGTCTTACACATCTATAACGACTTTCTTCTGAGCACAGGAGAGCTATCGGTTCCCCGGAAAATGCAGCCTGTCCTGGGGCGAGGGGCATCTGGGGTGGATGAGCCTCCTCACTGAAAATTTTGGGTCAAACCATCTCACAGAGATGGTCTGACCTGGTTGAGGGACAGCTTCTCCTCTCCATAGCAGAGTCCCGAGTATTTTCCCTTGTTGGCATTTTCCTATCCTTGATGCATTTTCCCCTTAAAATTATCCCAGTGGAGTATTATTTTCCTCGTTTCCAAACGAGGAAAATTATTCTGGAAAGTGAGTATGTATCAGTCTTCTTCACTCTTCCATGGAGAACATCGTTGCAGAGAACACGTTCAGGAGGAAACAGCAATAAATGAGCCAAGGTAGGGATTGCTAATTTATAGATAAATTTGAGGCAATAAGAGAAGTCCCCTTCCTAAACACCGCATGCAGGCAAGGAGGAGGTTTTGGGCATGTTGCTGAAGGCAGAACATGTTTCTGCCTGTGAAGATGGGAGTTTGGCAGCTTCTCCTGGGGCTTGCTCCGAGACCATGCTGGTCCACCTCACCCTGCAGACCCAGGAGCTCTTTCCACCCTCCTCCAGTGACGTCCTCTCCCACCAGCTTTGCAGGTTTTGTGCCCTGCCTCTCTCAGCAGCGCTGATTTTTGGAGCAGAGGTGATGCCCAGGAGCGGGATGTCGGTGGGGACCGAGCTTCTGCCATGGGAAGAGCTGAGGGTCGCTCATCATGGCATCTGTGCCAAAATTGCGTGCACAGTCCAGAAAAACCAGACTGAGCTGCACTGATTTACCTGCAGTGGGAAGACCTTGACACTTGTTGGGTGAAAGCCCTGGGCAGGACATCCTGGTAGGACCAGCGGTGACACCAGCAAGGGGCTCTCCTGGACTCGTGGGCTCTGTCCCAGCCCCGAAGCTCTCTCCTTTCCAGCTCAGAGGGGCTTTGTCCCCAGCCAGGGATGCTGTCCAGCCCTGACACCTCGGGGAGCTGGGCTTGACCTCGGGGTGAAGTCAGCAAGCTGTGCCACCGAAGGGGCCGTCCTCCCTGTTCACCGGTGAACTTCTGGGGAGAGAAGAGAGATAGGAAGATGGGAAAAAGAGAAAATAAGAAGAAAAGACTTCCAGGAGAGCAAGGAAATGAAGCAGCTTGGAGGACTGCACGGAGAAGACAAGGCAGACGGGGAAGGATAAGGCAGAGGGGGTGGGATGTGTTTTAAAGCACCCTTGCGAATCTGTTGGCATCGTCCATAAAACGCTCCTTTCTTTTAAAGGGTCTTTCCTCTGCCAGATGCATGTGAAGCTAAAAAAGAAAAACAATGAAGAAACAATCCAGCTTAAGCCTAATGCAGCAGCACAGGTCGGGGATGAGGAGGAGAAGCACGCCTAGAATGGTGCGCTTTTGTTTAGACCCGCTAACCCATGGAATCATTGAATCGTTTAGGTTGGAAAAGACCTTTAAGAGCATCCAGTCCAACCATTAACTTCACACTGCCAACTCCACCACTAAACCAATTAAGGGGAGAGGAAGAATTAATTTCATGTTTCCTGCCTTGGTGGCTGCATTATTTTTTCATGAAAGTAAAACTGGGAATCACTAAGGTTGGAAAGGCCCTCTAAGATCATCAGCCCAACCATCAACCCAACACCCCCATGCCCACTAAACCATGTCCCCAGGTGCCACCTCTGCCCGTTTTCTGAACACATCCCACAGCAGCATCGGCTCCAATGGCGGGCTGTTCCCTGGCAGTGTTTGGGATGGGTCCAGCCACAGACCCCACTGCACCAGCTCCTCCTTCCCCATCCGTAAGTCATTCCAGCTCCTCAAAAGCCCCTGGACCTGTTTTTAACAGCTCAGCATCTTATAGCTGAGCCCATCTACTGCCTTTTGGAGACCCGGGTGCACTCTGTTGGCTAATGACACCCACATCAGGGCTCCCAGGCGAGCAGTGTCTGGCCCTGAAGATGTGCTGCTGGGCAACTCGCTGCCTTGTGCCAGGAGCCCCTCGTTTCCCGTGCAGCATTCCAGGCTGCTGGAGGAGTCTCACCATCAGCTTTGCTGCCTTCTGCCAGCTGTGCCTCTTCATAGCATCATTGAATCATGGAATGGTTTGGGTGGGAAGGGACCTTTAGAGGCCACCCAGCCCAACCCCCTGCAGTGAGCAGGGACAGCTTCAACCAGAGCAGGGTGCTCAGAGCCCCGTCCAACCTGGCCTGGGATGTTTCGAGGGATGGGGCATCTCCCACCTCTCTGGGCAACCTGTTCCTCTTGCAGCGGTACAGTACAGTTTCAATTTGTGCTGAATTTTTTTGCCTTGGTCTTTTTCTTAAGGGTTTCTAACCGTTTCTGATGGTTGAGGTCTCCCATCGTTAGAGTATTTCCTTCCCCTGCAGCATCTCTGAAGTCCCCAACTTGTCCCAGTTGCTGTCACCTCCCTAATGAGACCAGCAATGATACAGCAGTTGAGTTATTTACTCCAGGAATTTCAGTCCATGCCTTTTCTGCCCAGCACAGCTGATGTATTCCTGTCCCTCGAGCTCCACCTTTCCACCTTCACCTCTCTCCATCATTCCTATAGGATGCTCTATAGCATGCAGCACGGACCCTGCAGGGAAAGCACTTCTGCTCTGGAAAAAACAGATTTTTAGGGAGAAACACAAAAGAATCGTAACTGCTGCTTTCCAACCCCCTTTCCTCTGGGCTGGGGAAGGAAGGTGGTGGAGAGCATGGGCCGCTCCGGCATCCCAGCACCATCACGTGCCGGCGAGCAGCATCTCTGGCCGCTCTCCCGCTGCTCAGGGGGTTGTTGTCATCTGGTTCCCATCAGCCGGGCAGGCTGCAGGCAGCTTTCCTCCATCTGACACAGCTGCGGCTGCCCAGGGGAGCAATCTCGCCTTCCCAGAGCCTCCAAGTTAAAGGGCAAGAATTTCCTGCACGCTTTTTTTTTTTAATTATTATTATTTTATTTTATAAGACATTTCTCAGTGTGTGTGTGTGTTGTTTGTTGTTCTTACACGGAGACAAAAGAGGAGGATATGTCAAAGTGGGGCCATGCTGCAGGGTTGGAGCTCGCCCGGCGCATCGCTGGCCGGAGCAGCCCGGAGCCTTCCCTTGGCCCCTTCCCTCTGCAGCCTCAGGGCAAAACCAGACCCGGCAAAGCCAAGTCCACGACCCCACTCAGGACGGTGTTTTTAGTGGTACACAGCATGGGAAAACACGGCTCCTGCCTGCCAGGAGCAAAGCCGGAGCATGGGCAGGGGTTAAGGGAGGCAGGCAGAGGCAGCCCATGCTCGCGAGCCGCGGGGAAAGCCAAGCCATGACACAGATAATTATTGAGCTCATTATTTTTGTATGGAAATAGGCGTGGTTTTGAAGGCGGCCTGTTTACCCAGCTGGCCTGAGCCCCCCCAGCATCGTTGCCTTTCAATGGATACAGGGTTTGGTTCGGCAAATCTGCTCGTGAGGAGGTACCAGCCGAGTGCGGGAAGGGGCAATGCTCCATCCAGGCTGCAGGAAACCACGTCCCTGGCCCTGATCCCTGCAAAATGAAGCCTTTTTAGCCCTAAATAGGGGGTTTTTTTACCCCCAGATTCAGGATTTGCTTTCTTTTATTCCTGCTCTGCTGCTGCCCGGCAGCCAGGGCTCGGCTTTTTGGGGCAGGGGGGATAGCAGAGCGGGTGGGATGGTTCGAGGGACCGCCAGCCCTCCATCCTCCCTCTGCTACGGGACATGCACCGCAGGAGGATTTTTTGGGTGGGTGTCCCCATTCTCCCACCCTTACCCTGCGCCCCGAGCAGGGGGGTATTGCACAGCCCCAGCCCTGCAGATGCAGAGGGCAAGAGCCACTTTGGGCATGAAATACAAACACACGGAGCCCGGGGAGCGGCTGGCACCACGCGGTATGAGCCCTGCACGAAGCCGCGTTTTTCCAGGGCCGGGTTGGTTTTGCCTTTAAAAAGAAGCATCCCGGGAGAAGCTAGGGAATGAGAAGGTGGGTCCCATCACCATGCAGCATGGCTGGGGGGTGAAGAGAGGGGCCGACAAGTCATTTGCTGCTTTGTGCCTCAGTTTCCCCAAACTGATGAAGCCCTCCCAAGAGCTACAGACACACAGCGTTACCTAAGAGCAGGGTATCCAGTAAAAATCTGATTTTAGCAAGATTTATGTCCTGTGCTCTTTCTTTTACTAGGTGACCGAGGCCCGAAGGGAGAGAAGGGGGAGCGAGGCGGGGGCACAGGTAAGTGTTCGCTCGCGGTCGTCTCCCCGGTGCTCCAGGCAGGGTTTTTCGGTGGTGTTTGGGGGGTTGGGAGCCTGCGGGAGAAATGCCTGCCGCAAAGCAGGCAGAAAAGCCGCGGTCACTGCCGGGACAAGGCTGCTGAAGCCCATGCTTGAGTTTTCCTGCCTGGGCAAGTAGGAGCCGGAGCGGTGGGGAGGTGGGAGGGATGTCGGCAGCGTGCAAGGACCGAGGACGCTCAAGGAAAGCGGTCACGACGTTAAGGCAGAGCCAAGCAAGGGGGAGAACCTTGCTCTGCAGCCCCAGGAGGCCTCAGCGTGCCGAGATCCTGGCCAGGCTGATGGGGCTGGGTTGAGGATGCCCGAAGCCTGCTGGGACTTTCTGCTCCCCACTTCTTCCTGGGGAGCAAAATAGGATCAAGCTGAAGGCTGAGCTCGCCTGCCCACGCAGGAGTTTTCTTAGCAAACAGCATCACCACCAACCCCGGGGACAGCCCGGAGCTGGCAGCAAGAGGAACGAGGGACCGGACACATCTCTTCCACCCATCGCTCCATGGCAGGATTGGCCCGAGGAAGCGTTTTTCCAGGGCTTAAAGATGGAAACACCCATTTGGATGGAGGCACCTGGGCCATGCCGTGCTGCTGACCGCAGCCGTGCCCGGCAGCACTGCCGTTGCTTTGGGATTTCCTCTGAGGCCAAGACCAGCACATGGCCACCAATCCCCAGAATTGGCCTTCTGGGGTGGCAAGCCAAGAAATACCAGGGAATGAGCCCAGGGCTGGATCCTGCCCACCCTCTGCTGTGCACGGAGCTCATCCCTGAGATCCCTGGAGATGCTGATGCTCTCCAAGCTTTGGACATCCCTCCTGCCTCCCCAAGGACATCCTTCTGCCTCGGGCGCCCATGCAGGGGCACCAGGTCCCTGCAACCAGCCGCCACAACACCCAAATTTTTTTAGTCAAGCACTGGAACAGGCTGCCCAGAGAGGTGGGGGAGTCCCCAGCCCTGGAGGGGTTCAACAAACGGGCAGAGGTGGCACTTGGGGACATGGTTCAGTGGGCATGGGGGTGTTGGGTTGATGGTTGGACTGATGATCTTGGAGATCATTTCCAACCTTAGTGATTCCTAGTTTTTACTTTCATGAAAAAATAATGCAGCCACCAAGGCAGGAAAGATGAAATTAATTCTTTGTCTGCCCTTAACTGGTTTAGTGGTGGAGTTGGCAGTGTTAGGTTAATGGTTGGACTGGATGATCTTCAAGGTCTTTTCCAACCTCAACGATTCGATGATTCTGTGATTTCTACGAAATGGTGCCAAGCAAGAGCAAGGATGTGGCAGGGTTAGAAGGGGAGCAGCAGCGGAGGCAGCTGGGGAGCAGGGAGCACCACGGTGGGACGCACCAGCACCCCAGCAAGGACGAGGACCCCAGCCCCCTCCAGCCCCTGCCTGGTGGGCGAGTGCAGCTGGTTCCCACCCACAAAGTACAAATGATGGGGTATATCACTATTTAATTTCCTGGGATTAGACGTACCCCACATCTTCCCCCTGGAAACTCAATGTTTGCATCCGTATTCCCAAATCAAAGGGACCGGAGCGGAGCAG
Organism: Pelecanus crispus; assembly: GCF_030463565.1. Lineage (NCBI taxonomy): Eukaryota > Metazoa > Chordata > Aves > Pelecaniformes > Pelecanidae > Pelecanus > Pelecanus crispus. Next base: position 131,765,231 of record NC_134645.1, read on the forward strand.
GGGCAGTGGGAGAGGGCAGTGGGGAGCTCAGGGAACCAGGGGCAGATGGTCTCCATTACCAGGGGGGAGATGATATCTCAGCCCAGCTGCAAAGAATCAGGCCCTTGTTTTCTCAGCCACCAGGGGTTATTTCTCCTCTTTAGCTTTTTCTTTCTTGTTTTGCTTTTTTTCTTTTCAGGGGCTGGGCAGGGGGGAGGTCGAGGGCTTTGGAAGTACTTGCAGCAGCAAAAACAAATGCACACGCACAGGATGAGGAGGAAATGATGCTTTTGGGGTTTATGGGGTATGTTGGAGAGGAAAGGGGCCAGGGAGCTGCTCAGAGATGGACGGGGCCAGGCCACTTTGCAGGCAGGGCGTTGCTGCAGGCGGAGAGCACGGCTGGGATGCTCCTGTGCTGCTCTGGAGCAGCAGGAGGGCCTGATCCTGGACAAGCTTCTGCCGCACAATGAGGTGGACAACCCAGATTGGTCCTGGTGCATCTCCTGATGGCTCTGTCAGCTCGCCGGGGCCAGGATCCGAGCGCAGCCCTGACTCCAGCTGCAGCTTTTGCAGAGTCCCCAGGGCCCATGGGCACCAAAACAGCCCCCAGCTGGGCTGGGCTGGGCTGGGCTGGGATGAGCTGGGCTGGGCTGGGCTGAGCTGAGCTGGGATGGGGTGGGATGAGCTGGGCTGCAGGGCAGCTGGCACTGGTTTGGGAGGAGACTTCTGGGTTTTATTAGCTTTTATTAGCCCTCTAAGCAATGTTTGTTAGAGGCTAAGTGGAAGGGCTGTGGCCAGGACTCACGCGGCTGAGCTCTGCGGCTTTATTAGCAGCCCTCACCCTGCTGATTAATGGGAACATCTCGGTGGTGCCTGGATCTGTGCCCTGATTGCACATCTCTTCCTCTTCTTGGAGAAGCGGTCGTTGTCCTCCAGCACGCACAGGCTCTGCTGAGCATCCAGCGGAGAGCCGGGGTGAGGATGGGCTCGCAGCGGGAGGAATGAGGGCGCTGGGACGAGCAGCAGGCTTGGGTTGGAGATACGGAGCTGGTCCTGGGCAGGATGAGCAACCAGCTGATGTTGGATACAGGGAGCAGGTCCGGGACCATCAGTCACCTGCCTGCTGTCCTGGCACCAGGGAAGGCCGGGGGCTTTGGAGGCAGAGCTGGATGGTTTCAGAGGGATTACTGCCTGCTGGGGGGCTCCACCTCCCCACCACGGGCTCAGTCCACACAGCCATTTAGCTATTGCTTTTCCATAGCCATTGCAGACACCAGGTGACAGCACCTGGGGAAGGACCCCACGCCCCGGGATGCTCCAGGGTGCAAGATGGTCCCAAAGCCACAGCATTCCCTGTGCCGGGAGAGCAGGCAGGCAAGGGGACCCCCCAGATGCTGCAGTGCCAGTGGCTGTGGTCACTGAACACATGGAGCTGGGAAGGTGACACTGTGTGGCTCACCACCTCAACCCGAGCAGTGGAGAAGTGCTGGATGCTGGGTTTCCCTGGCTGGGACCCTGGCTTTCCCTGGCTGCATCCCACCCTCTGCTTGCTTGCCTGGAGCAGGGAGGTTGGGCTGGCTCCCTAGCAGGGGACACCAGTGTTGGACCCAGCACAAGCTTGGCTTGGCAGGACTAGCTCCCCTGGTAGGTCCAGGCAGCGTCTGGAGCTCCAGAGCACGTGTTCAACTCGGAAGAGTCGCTTCATCTAGCCCTCAGATGACACCATCCCTGGGGTGAGCCAAGGCAGCTGTTGAGCAAAGCTGCGCGATGGCTGGGAGGAGACATCCCATGCCAGGGAGCCATCACGCTTCATTACCAGGACTCACTGAAGAAGACAGCGTTCCCAAATGAGCCCCTTGGCTGAGATGTGATGCCACCCCTCCGGGTCCATGGCAGAGCAGTGCAAAATATCAGCAAGCTGGTTCAGGGACAGCATGAGATGTTTCCTGGCTCCTCCGTGAACCCGATGCTCTGCCCAGATCCAGGAAAATATGCTCAGGGTTTCCAGACCCCTTCTTGAGCCTGACCCTGAGTGGGTCCTGGAAGTGGGAGATCAGCTGGTGTCAAGGCCAAGCAAGGACTGTGCTTTCTGGAGGTCACGGGAAGAGGTGGCCCTGTTCCCACTGGGAACAAGCCAGGGAAAACCCAGAGCCTGAAACATGAAAAAAAACCCAACTTTTGTGCGGGTCTCAGCCAGCCAACAGTGCCAAAACCCATTGCATCTCTGTGCAGCATGTCCCAAACGCAGCTCTGGTCTCTAAATGTGCTGTTAACCCTGCACCTCCCAGCCCCGAGAGCCTGGGGCTGGCTGGGACCCTGCTTTGCCCACCCTGGCCAACTTGATGGTCACCAGCTTGGTTGGCCAAGGCGCCTGAAGAGACCTCAGCCAAGCACAGCGGCCCGTGACATCCCACCACCATGGCTTAAAGCAGATGTTGGACCAATGTCAGATTTTACCCAGCTCTTGGCAGCTCCCGCTGCATTGGTCAGCTCTTGCTGAGCTGGAGACCTTTTTGGGTTCATCACTTGAGAAGCTGCCACGGTCCACGTACCGGCAAAATCACAGATGAGAGGGTTTTGTTCCTTTTTACATTGCTGGGACTTTGGTGGAGGCTGTGGTTGCATTGGTTTTGGTGGCGTGGAAGCGGGGCACAGCCCCCCGACCCCTTCTCTACCAGGATCCAGCACGGGATGTAGAGGATGAGCTTCAGCACTGGTGGTCATCAAGGAGGAGACCTCGGTCTGCCTGGAAATGCTTCACGCAGCAATCCAAACCCCATTTATCTTCGCATTTGAGAAGTAATGTCATTGAGCGTTTCCAATGGGAATGTGTGTTTTGATAGGGGAAAAAAAAAACCCAAACCCTGGCTTTGAGAAAGAGAATTTAAGTAAAAATCTCCAAGCAGCTGCAATACAACCTTGTTTGGGGGAGACCAGCTCCACCCTCAGCTGCGGTCCCAGCCTGTGGTGAGTCACGGAGCGAGCCCAGCTGCCTGACAGTGATTTTCTCCGTTCAACCCCATTCTCATCCCAAATAACGGAATTTGTGGTGTGTTCCTTTCGCTGGGTTTCCTTGGCTGGGGGTGGAGGAAGAACCGTTGTGGTTTGGTTTTGGTGCTGAGCTCTGCAGTCATTCCCTTGTCAGATAAACCACCACCCCCCTGTGCCTCTCCCTGGCTGAAGGATGAAGGGCGACCATGCTGGTCTCACCTAGCAGGAGGGTGGTGATGGGGGGGAGGAAGGCTGAGCAGCCACAGAAAGGCACCTGGGAGCAGAGGGAGCAATGCCATGGTGGGGAGGAGGAGGACAAGCCATGATCCCCCACCCCAGTTTAGCATTTCAGACCAATGTGAGCCTCCCCTCACCATCTCCTCAAGTGTGAAGTCAGGGTCCACCTGGGCAGCATGGACTTGGTCCAGGGTCCTGTCTCCAGGCAGGAAGAGCCTCCTCATCGCCCACGGTCCCCTTCCATAGTCCCGTTTGGAAACTCTTTGTGCCCTGGTTTTGCTGGCATCTCACTCCTCCCATCGGTTGCTCAGATCTCTTCTCACCGCAAGCCTGAGCTGTCTCTGTTTGGTCTCACCTTGATGGCTTCAGGACTGATCCTTGCTCGGTGCTTGCCCTCCCTGCAGCACTTCTAGGCTGCAAACAGGTTTCCCACCTTGGCATAGAATCATAGAATTGTTCAGGTTGGAAAAGACCTTTGAGATCACCCAGTCCAACCATTAACCTAACACTGCCAAGTCCACCACTTGCATGACCATTGCAAGGCTCAGCCTCCTCCAACAAAACCCTGGGTTTGACGGGACCCCCTCCAGCACCATACCCAACAGTGGTGGGATGTCCCCAGGTCTCCTGGAGGAGCATCACCCAGTGCTTTCTGCAGCCCCGTGCACCACGGAGAGGGCACAGGAGGTGGTCCAAGGCAGGTGAGGGGCAGCACTTGGAGATGCCACTATGCGCCCTCTGACTTCCCTCTCTCTTCCCACCAGCAGCCCCTGAGGAGGGGATGATTCGGCTGGTGAACGGCTCCGGCTCCCACGAAGGACGGGTGGAGGTCTTCTACGACCGGCGTTGGGGCACGGTGTGCGATGATGGCTGGGATAAGAAGGATGGAGACGTGGTGTGCCGGATGCTGGGCTTCCGAGGCGCCGAGGAGGTGTACCGCATGGCCCAGTTCGGCCAAGGTAAGACCCTTCCACCTCTCCTCCCACCTCGCCCGGCGTAGATACCTGGGGCCAGCCCATAAATAAACCAGAGACCCCCCCAAAAATGAGCCTGGAGGCATTCAGCATGTCCCCCATGAGCAGGACAGGGGCTGTGGTGGCCCGAGAAGTTTCAGTCTGGTCAAGCACCAGTTTATTCAGCACGGCCAGCCCCAGGTGTCTCCAAGTATTTTGGCGTTGGCTTGCGGGACCGCGTGCGAGCACATCGCTGGTGCTGGCCCAGGCTGCTCCTTCCCCTGCTCCAGCTCCCTCAGCGCTCCCGCCCTGCTGCATGCTGACTCAGCACTGGAGAACCGTCCCCAGACTTGTTGTTTTTGAACGAACGCTTCGTTTTTTCAGCCGGATGTGACTTTTGAGATCTATTTTCTTTTTAGAATAACAAAAGGAAAAGCTTTTAAAAACAGAGGGGAAATGTCAGGAACGCTTTGGCAGGCAGAGGGGTGGCCTTTGGCCCCAAACCGTTGGGTTAGGGTGTTTCTGCCCAGACCAGTCTTTCCACACAGGCTTTTTAACTCCTTGAGTTGCCTTCTCTCCAAGGAGATGATGGGTCCCAAAAGCAGGTAGCCACCATGGCCATCATCTAGCCATCAACATGCCAGTTGGCCAGACCTTCTCTGTGAGCACAGCTGGACCCCTCCAAGAGTTGGTGTCCTTCACACCAGCCTTGGGAGACCTCGGAGCTTGGTTCACCACCAGTACCCTGGTTGCCCACTCCTGGGTTTCTTCACCCTGTCTCCCACCCTGGTCCTCTACCACCCCCCGAAGCTGGTGCAGCTGCTTGGGGTCCTGGCATGCCGTCATCCAGAGCCTGTGTCGGGGGATAGGCTTGACTTGGGGTGTCCCACCTGGGAAGAGCTGCCGCTCCTCCTCCCGTGACCCCCCTGCCACCGCAATGAAAGCGCCCGAATCCCCCAACCCAGCAGCCTGCAGAGGCACAGCCCCAAAGGTCCTGCCACAGCACGGTGCCACCTTTGGTCCTCCTTGATGGGGCAGGAGAACCCCATCGATGCCTCGTTGAGCATGGTACGTCCAGTGCCTTGCCATGGCCACAGCCCCTCACGTGCTGGTGGCTGGTGGCTCTCCTGGGGGTGGTTCCTCCAGAACAGGGATTGTGTGTCTCCAGGGGCTTGGTAGCCCCCCAAAATCTGGGGCTACCCCACCGCCACGTGCCAGATGGACTGGGCTGCACCCGTCACCTGTGCGGGCAGATCTGGGGTCCGTGTTTCCGCAGGGGTGAATGAGGAGAATCATTGAATTGCAGAATGGTTTGGGTGGGAAGGGACCTTTAGAGCCCACCCAGCCCAACCCCTGCAGTGAGCAGGGACAGCTTCAACCAGAGCAGGGTGCTCAGAGCCCCGTCCAACCTGGCCTGGGATGTTGCCAGGGATGGGGCATCTCCCACCGCTCTGGGCAACCTGTGCCACTGCCTCACCACCCTCACAGGACAGAATTTCTTCCTCATATCTGATCTAAATTTTCCCTCTTTCAGTTTAAAACCATTCGCCCTTGTTCTGTGGCTGCAGGCCCTGCTCCAAAGCCTGTCCCCACCTTTCCTGCAGCCCCTTCCAGCAGTGCAGGGCCGCAGGAAGGTCTCCCCGCAGCCTTCTCTTCCCCAGGCTGCACAAGCCCAGCTCTCCCAGCCTGGCCTCAGAGCAGAGCTGCTCCAGCCCTCGGACCATTTCTGTGGCCTCCTCTGGCCCCGCTCCAACAGGTCCCTGTCTGTGCGGTGCTGAGGGCCCCCGAGCTGGGCGCAGGGCTCCAGGGGGGGCTGAGCAGAGCGGAGCAGAGGGGCAGAGCCCCCTCCCTCGCCCCGCTGCCCACGCTGCTGGGGATGCAGCCCAGGATGGGCTTGGCTTTCTGGGCTGCCAGCGCACATTGCCGGCTTGTGTCCGGCTTTCCATCCCCCAGCACCCCAAGTCCTTCTCCGCAGCGCTGCTCTCCATCCCTGTGTCCCCCAGGCTGTATGGATACCGGGGGTTGCCCCGTCCCAGGTGCAGGACCCTGCACTTGGCCTTGTTGAACCTCATGAGGTCCACATGGGCCCGCTTCTTGAGCCCATCAGGATCCCTCTGGATGGAATCCCTTCCCTCCAGCAAATCAGCTGCACCACTCAGCTCGGTGTCATCTGCAAACTTACTGAGGGTGCGCTCGATCCCACCATCTAGGTCTTTGATGAAGATATTAAATAGTGTCAGTCCCAGCAGGGACCCTTGAGGGACACCCAGCATTACTATGAACAGTGCCCTTGGAAAAAAAAAAACAACCATGAAGACAACGGAGAGTTTTGCCAACCCACTGCTGGGGGGCTTGGGCTGGGGAATGGACCCCCCCACCCGGTCCCGGAGGCAGCAACCCCGGCACAGAGCTTTGGCGACAGCGGTTTGCAGCGATGGGGAATTCGGATGTGCCACGAAAATTCGTGCCGACGGAGGGGAGAGGCTGGGATGCAAGGTGTGAAATGACAAGAGGCAATATTTATTCTTGCACATGGGGTGTCCCAGCCAAATCGGGGCACCCAAATGTGGTTTTACGGCGGGGGGTCCTTCTCCCCTTCAAGCGTTCAGGTATGCCATGATTGGACTGATCACTAATGCCCGTGGTACTGATCGCTAATCATAGGGAAACTTCGCAAAGCAACTCCTATTTTTCCAGCTTTCTCGCTGCCCGCCTATTGATCCAGATGTCCCTGGAGCCGGTCTTGCTCAAGTTCCTGATCTCCGACACCAGACTATGCCGGGAGGGTCTCAAAGCCATGTTGCGGGGGCTATAGGATGCTACATTATCTCGGTTGTCCAGGGGCAGCCTTCATGGACAGCTTGAAGCTTCCAAAAAGCAAAATCCTTTATTTCTAGTCTTTAGTTTGTTTTACTTAAGCATGAAAAATACACAAATCTCTGGTAAAACTCCATTACGTCTTTCCGTTACAGCGTATAATGTGAGCTACGTGGCACTTTGGGGCCATGGTTTAGTGGGCATGGGGTGTTGGGTTGATGGTTGGGCTGATGATCTTAGAGGGCCTTTCCAACCTTAGTGATTCCTGGTTTTACTTTCATTAAAGAATAATGCAGCCCCCAAGCCAGGAAACATGAAATTAATTCTTCCTCTGCCCTTAACTGGTTTAGTGTTGGGCTTGGTAGTGTGAGATTAACGGTTGGACTGGGTGATCTTCAAGGTCTTTTCCAACCTCAACGATTCAATGATTCGATGATTCTAATATATATTTTAACAAAATTAATACACATTACTGTAAAGAAGGACCGCTGGAATACTTAGGGGAGGGAATTTTCATAACGGATGAAGCCTTTTGTTCAAGAATGGCTTGAATTATTTCTGCTTTATCCCGGTGATGCGGCAGTGCACGTGGCCTTGGTTGGAGGGGAGCCACCGAGGTGCCGGTGCCGATGCCGGTGCCGGTGCCGCTCACCGGGTCGCTGTTTTCGCAGGCACGGGGAGGATCTGGATGGACGACGTCTCCTGCGAGGGGACAGAGGAGAGCCTTCTGCACTGCAGCTTCTCCAGCTGGGGCAAGACCAACTGCGGCCACGCCGAGGACGCCGGCGTGAAATGCTTGACGCCGTGATGGGGAGGGGTACACACGCACAAAACACCCCCCCCCAGTCTGGCCGCGGGGGGTCCATGGGGGGCTCGGTCCACCCCATGGATCTCACCTGTGCTTCCTGAAATGGTTTTATTATTAGAGGAATAAATGCTTTTTTATTATTCTCTACCGTGGCTGGGCAGCCGTGCTTGGATGGGGGGCGATGGGGATTCATGGGGGGCCGGGGGGGTGAATGCAGGGGGCATAAATACGGACCCTGGGTGTGGCTCAGCCCTGGTTCAAGAAGCCCCTGTGTGCTGGGTGGGGGTACAGAGCACCCTGGGGTGCCTGAGCCCCCCCCAAGCCCACCCACAGAGACACCCTCCCTTCAGGGCTTCGCGACCTCCCAGAAACCCCCCATAAGGGCTTGGGGACCCCCAGAAACACCCCCTCCAAGGGCTTGGGGGCCCTGCTGAACCCCAGAGACACCCAGCTATGGCCTGGGAGCCCCCCAAAGACCCCCCCCAAGGGGTTGGCAGTGCCATAGAGACCCCCCCAAGGGCTTGGGGACCCCATGGAGACCCCTCCCAGAGACTCCTCAAGGGCTTGGGGACCCCCCAGAGACCCCCCAAGGTACTGAGAACCCTGCTGAACCCCAGAGACATCCTCCCATGAGCTGGTGGCCCCACAGAGACCCCCCCAAGGGGTTGGCAGTGCCATGGAGATCCCCCCAAGGGCTTAGGAACCCTCCAGAGACTCCCCAAGGGCTTGGGGACCCCATGGAGATCCCCCCAAGGGCTTGGGGACCCTACTGAACCCCAGAGACACCCCTGCCATGGCCTGGGGCCCCCACAGAGACCCCCCCCCAAGAGCTTGGGGACCCCCCAGAGACCCCCCAGGGCTTCGGGACCCTGCTGAACCCTAGAGACCCCCCGAAGGACTTAGGGACCCCACGCAGGCTCCCCCTAAAAGCCTTGGGAATCCCATGGAGACCCCCCCCAAAGGTTCAGTGCCCCTGGTGCCCCCTCCAAAGCCTCGAGGACCTCTCACAGGTGCCCCCTAAGGCCTTGGGGACTCTTCTGACCCCTCAGAAAAGCATTTGGGGACCCAACAGACCCCCCCCAAACTCCTGCTCAGAGCTTGGGGACCCCCTGAGGCCCCCCAAGGGCTTGGGGACCCTAGTGAACCCCAGAGACACCCCTGCCATGGCCTGGGGGCCCCACAGAGACCCCCCCCCAAGGGCTTGGGGACCCCCCAGAGCCCCCCCCAAGGGCTTGGGGACCCTGCTGAACCCTAGAGACCCCCCGAAGGACTTAGGGACCCCATGTGGGCTCCTCCTAAAAGCCTTGGGAATCCCATGGAGACCCCCCCCCAAAAGGCTCGGTGCCCCTGGTGCCCCCTCCAAAGCCTCGAGGACCCCTCACAGGTGCCCCCTAAGGCCTTGGGGACTCTTCTGCCCCCCTAGAAAAGCATTTGGGGACCCAACAGACCCCCCCAAACTCCCACTCAGAGCTTGGGGACCCCCTGAGGCCCCCCAAGGGCTTGGGGACCCTAGTGAACCCCAGAGACACCCCTGCCATGGGCTGGGGGCCCCACAGAGACCCCCCCCAAGGGCTTGGGGACCCCCCAGAGCCCCCCGAAGGGCTTGGGGACCCTGCTGAACCCCAGAGACACCCCTGCCATGGCCTGGGGGGCCCACAGAGACCCCCCCCAGGGGCTTGGGGACCCCCCAGAGACCCCCCAAAGGGCTTGGGTACCCCCCGGAGACCCCCCAAGGGCTTGGGGACCCTGCTGAACCCTAGATACCCCCTGAAGGACTTAGGGACCCCATGCGGGCTCCCCCTAAAAGCCTTGGGAATCCCATGGAGACCCCCCCCAAAAGGCTCGGTGCCCCTGGTGCCCCCTCCAAAGCCTCGAGGACCTCTCACAGGTGCCCCCTAAGGCCTTGGGGACCCTTCTGCCCCTCCAAAAAAAGCATTTGGGGACCCAACAGACCCCCCCAAACTCCCACTTACAGCTTGGGGACCCCCTGAGGCCCCCCAAGGCCTTGGGGACCCTTCTGCCCCCTCAGAAAAGCATTTGGGGACCCAACAGACCCCCCCCCAAACTCCTGCTCAGAGCTTGGGGACCCCCTGAGGCCACCCCCAGGCCCCGCCCCTCCAGCAGGCCCCGCCCCCTGGCCTGGCCCCGCCCCCTGGCTGGCCTGGCCCCGCGCACTTCCGCGTTCCGCGGGGTTTGGCCGCCCGCGGCCGCCGTAGCGGAGGCGGGGGGGGGGCGGTTCCCGCGCGTTGGATTCAAACGGCGGCGGCAGGTAACGGCCGGGCTCGGGGTGGGGGGGCCGCTACCGGTACCGGTGTGGGTGTGTGCGGGGGTACCGGTCCCAGGGCTTGCTCCGCACCCCGCCTCACCCCCGGGGGGGGGCTCTGGCGGCCCCGGCTTCTCCTTCTGCCCTCAGCCCACCCGGCCGGGCCGCCCCCCTCACCCCTGAGGGGGGACCCGGGAGGCCTCTCCCGCCCCCCAGCCCCCCCTCAACCCCTGAGGTGGGGCCCCGGAGCCACCTTCTGCCCCCTCCCGCCCCCGGACCCCCCTCACCCCCAGAGATGGCATCCAGCAGTCCTCTCCTGCCCGCCCCCCCCCCCCTCACACCCAGAGGTGGGACCTGGGAGTCCTCTCCTGCCCCCCCCGAATCTGAGACTCCCCCCTCACCCCCAGAGATGGCACCCAGCAGTCCTCTCTTGCCCCCCCCCCCCCCCCAATCTGGGACCCCCCCTTACCCCCAGAGATGGCACCCAGCAGTCCTCTCCTGTCCCCCCAAACTGGGACCCCCTGTCACCCCCAGAGATAGGACCGAACATTCCTCTCCTGCCCCCCACCCCGCAAACCTGGGACCCCCCCCTCATCCCCAGAGGTGGGACCTGGGAGTCCTCTCCTGGCCCTCTGCCCAACCTGGGACCCCCCCCTCATCCCCAGAGGTGGGACCTGGGAGTCCTCTCCTGGCCCTCTGCCCAACCTGGGACCCCCCCCCCTCACTCCCAAAGATGGCACCCAGCAGTCCTCTCCTGTCCCCCCAAACTGGGACTCCCTGTCACCCCCAGAGATGGGACCGAGCAGTCCTCTCCTGCTCCCCCAAACCTGGGACCCCCCCCTCATCCCCAGAGGTGGGACCTGGGAGTCCTCTCCTGCCCCTCTGCCCAACCTGGGACCCCCCCCCTCGCTCCCAGAGATGGCACCCGGCAGTCCTCTCCTGCCCCCCCAAACTGGGCCCCCCTGTCACCCCCAGAGATGGCACCCAGCAGTCCTCTCCTGCCTCTCCCCCCCCAAACCTGGGATCCCCCCTCACCCCCAGAGATGGCACCCAGCAGTCCTCTCCCGCCCCCCCCCCCCCCCAATCTGAGACCCCCCCCCTCACACCCAGAGGTGGGACCTGGGAGTCCTTTCCTGCCCCCCCGAATCTGAGACCCCCCCTCACCCCCAGAGATGGCACCCAGCAGTCCTCTCTTGCCCCCCCCCCCCCAATCTGGGACCCCCTGTCACCCCCAGAGATGGCACCCAGCAGTCCTCTCCTGTCTCCCCCCAAACTGGGACCCCCCTGTCACCCCCAGAGATAGGACCGAACATTCCTCTCCTGCCCCCCACCCCGCAAACCTGGGACCCCCCCCCTCATCCCCAGAGGTGGGAACTGGGAGTCCTCTCCTGGCCCTCTGCCCAACCTGGGACCCCCCCCCCCTCACTCCCAGAGATGGCACCCAGCAGTCCTCTCCTGTCCCCCCAAACTGGTACTCCCTGTCACCCCCAGAGATGGGACCGAGCAGTCCTCTCCTGCTCCCCCAAACCTGGGACCCCCCCTCATCCCCAGACGTGGGACCTGGGAGTCCTCTCCTGCCCCTCTGCCCAACCTGGGACCCCCCCCCCTCACTCCCAGAGATGGCACCCCGGCAGTCCTCTCCTGTCCCCCCAAACTGGGACCCCCTGTCACCCCCAGAGATGGCACCCAGCAGTCCTCTCCTGCCTCTCCCCCCCCCAAACCTGGGATCCCCCCTCACCCCCAGAGATGGCACCCAGCAGTCCTCTCCCGCCCCCCCCCCAATCTGAGACCCCCCCCCCTCACACCCAGAGGTGGGACCTGGGAGTCCTCTCCTGCCCCCCCCGAATCTGAGACTCCCCCCTCACCCCCAGAGATGGCACCCAGCAGTCCTCTCCTGTCTCCCCCCAAACTGGGACCCCCTGTCACCCCCAGAGATGGGACTGAGCAGTCCTCTCCTGCCTCCCCACCCCCCCCCCCAAACCTGGGACCCCCCCTCATCCCCAGAGGTGGGACTTGGGAGTCCTCTCCTGCCCCTCTGCCCGATCAGGGACCCCTCCCTCACCCCTACAGATGGCACCCAGCAGTCCTCTCCTGTGCCCCCAAACTGGGACCCCCCTCCACCCTCACCCCCAGAGGTGGGACCTGGGACTCCTCTCCTGTCTCCCCCCAACCTGGGACCCCCCCCACCTTTACCCCGGAGGTGGGACCCTCAGTCCCCCCACACCATGGTGCTGGCTGTGCTGAGGCCTGGGGACGCTTCCCCCCGTCCCCAGCTCCTTCCCTTGGTGCCACATCGCTTCCCAATTCCCTTAGAGCACCGGTCCCGGGCTCCTGCCTGGCTTCCGAGCCACCCCCAGCCCCATTTTGGGGTTCATTCCCTCTCTGCGAGCCGGCCTCCGGGGCGATCAGCCCCGCTGGGGACACAGTGGTGACAAGCTGCAGGGTGACACCGGGGAGGGAGGGAGCCCGCGGAGCTGGGCGTGCTGGGAAGCGCATCCCTGCTTCAGCCGTCAGCCCCCTCGCTGAGCAGAGCCGGGAGAAGCCAAATTAGCGGTTGGGAACTCCCAACGGGTGTAATTCCATAGAATCCTACGAAATTATGAATCATCGATCATTTAGGTTGGAGAAGACCTTTAAGATCACCCAGTCCAACCATTAACCCAACGCTGCCAAGCCCACCACTAAACCAATTAAGGGCAGACAAAGAATTAATTTCATCTTTCCTGCCTTGGTGGCTGCATTATTTTTTCATGAAAGTAAAACCAGGAATCACTAAGGTTGGAAAGGCCCTCTAAGATCATCAGTCCAACCATCAACCCAACACCCCCATGCCCACTAAACCATGTCCCCAAGTGCCACCTCTGCCCATTTTCTGAACCCCTCCAGGGCTGGGGACTCCCCCACCTCTCTGGGCAGCCTGTTCCAATGCTTGACCACTCTTTCCGTGAAGAAATTTCTCCCAATATCCCATCTAAACCTCCCCTGGCACAGCTTGAGGCCATAAATTTATGTGATTTCTGTCATTTCATGTGCTGTCACGGTACCTGTAATCCCCCTGCATGGGTCAGGTCTTGAGCCCCGCGCACCCCATGCTCCCGGCTCCTTTCCGAGCGGGTCCCTCCAGCATTTTGGGGCGTGAAGGTGTAATAAAGCCTCTCCTCTGCTACAGGGATCCGGACAGTTTGCAGCCATGGAAGCCTTCAAGTCTCAGAACAACCCAGCCCACAGGAAGAAGCCTGGTGAGTGGCACTCAGGTGTGAGCCCTAAATATTTCCAGAGGGGCTGGCAGGGAAACCGAAGGCTTTGCCGCTGGCCCTGTGCTTCGCTGTGGGGAGGCGACGGGTGTTGCGTCGTGGTTTAACCCCGGTGGGCGGCTCAGCCCCACCCAGCCGCTTGCTCTCAGATGGAGGAGAGACTCGGAAGGGTAAAAGTGAGAAAACTCGTGAGTTGAGATAAAGTAAAGCCAAAGCTGCGTGCAGAAGCAAAGCAAACTGAGGGATCCATTTGCTGCTTCCCATTGGTTTGGCCATCCCCATCCTGTGTAGTGGTGACAAACGCTGTCACTCTGAACGTCCCCCGCTTCCTCCTCCTTCTCCCCAGCTTTACTGCCAGTCTGGGATGTCCCTGTTGTCCCACCCGTGTCCCCTCCTCGTGCACCCCCAGCCAACCTGCTGGCAGAAAATTAACTCTATCCCAGCCAAACCCAGCACAATTGCTTAGCCTGGAGAGCAGACTGGACCAAAAACCTGCGCCTAAGATTGGGCTTGAACATAAAACATTGCACAACGCTTCGCAGAGCGTTGGCCTGGGTGAGAAACCCAGCGGGGGTGGTAGCGACAGCTTGGTGGGACCACCGTTTTGGTAAGATATTGGGGGATGGGAGTGGTTGGAAAGGAGCTTCTTTTAAAAATATGAACTCGTTCGAGCTTTTTTAAAAATATGAACTCGTTCTGTGCGCTTGGTAGAGTCACAAATGTGATTTGTAATTCGAGCGTCAAAGCTCCCTAGTGAGAAGCTGCCGTTTGGTCTGCTGTGGGGGGTCATCCATGGGGGGTTTCTCTTTTTCTTTTTTAGACACGGGCCCGGTTTCTGTCACTATCCCAGCCTCTCCCTTCATGCAGAAGCTTGGATCCGGCACTGGGGTCAGCGTCTACTTGATGAAAAGGTACGTACGAGAGCGCAGGCGTGACGCGGTGCTCGGGAACGGGGCTTGGCAGCTTTTTTTTTCCCCCTCTAGAATAATACAGGGGGTGGAAAGCGATTGAGTTCTGAGCAAGAAAGTGTCACTGTCGCCGACCTTCACGTGCTGCCTGCGGTCCTTCAAATGGGCAGGGAGTTGAGGAAGGGGTGTGGGATTTCCAGCCATCCCGTGTGTGCTGGAGGTATCGGCGCTGGGAAGGAGCCCATCGTTTTGGGATAACCCCATCAGCCATTCCCTGGGCTGGAATTCAGGCATTTGGGGGCCGTTCCTGGCTCTACGTTGGCCTGCTGGGCAAGCTGCTTCCCTCCCCAAGCCTCGGCTCCTCCACCTGAAAATGAGGATCGATATAATCTGCTTTTCTGAAATACTTGAAAATTTGATGGATGAGCACTGAATATAGGCAGAGCATTACTGTGCACCTCTGTGGTGTGCGCGTTAGCAAGCTTTAGCTTATTTCAGTGTTGTTCTTTATTGATTCCATGAAATAAAGTCAAATGCTCTCCATAGAATCATCGAATTGTTGAGGTTGGAAAAGACCATTAAGATCATCCAGTCCAACCATTAACCTAACACTACCAAGTCAACCACTAAACCAATTAAGGGGACAGGAAGAATTAATTTCATGTTTCCTGGCTTGGTGGCTGCATTATTTTTTCATGAAAGTAAAACTGGAATCACTAAGGTTGGAAAGGCCCTCTAAGATCACCAGCCCAACCATCAACCCAACACCCCCATGCCCACTAAACCATGTCCCCAAGTGCCACCTCTGCCCATTTTTTGAACCCCTCCAGGGCTGGGGACTCCCCCACCTCTCTGGGCAGCCTGTTCCAGTGCTAGACCACTCTTTCCATGAAGAAATTTATAGAACCATAGAATCGTTGAGGTTGGAAAAGACCTTGAAGATCATCCAGTCCAACCATTAACCTAACATTACCAAGTCCACACTAAACTAATCAAGGGTAGACTAGACTAAACCATGTCCCAAAGCGCCACGTCTGCCCGTTTTTTGAACACTTCTAGGAATGGTGACTCCCCCACCTCTCTGGGCAGCCTGTTCCAATGCTTGACTACCCTTTCCGGGAAGAAATTTTTCCTAATATCCAACCTAAACCTCCCCTGGCGCAGCTTGAGCCCATTTCCTCTCATCCTATCGCTAACTACGTGGGAGAAGAGACCAACACCCCCCTCCCTGCCCCCTCCTTTCAGGGAGCTGTAGAGAGCGATCAGGTCTCCCCTCAGCCTCCTCTTCTCCAGGCTGAACACCCCCAGCTCCCTCAGCCGCTCCCCACCAGCCCTGTGCTCCAGACCCTTCCCCAGCTCCGTTGCCCTTCTCTGGACATGCCCCAGCACCCCAATGTCCTTCTTGGAGTGAGGGGCCCAAAACTGGACACAGCATTCCAGGTGCGGCCTCACCAGCGCCGAGTACAGGGGGACGATCCCTGCCCTGCTCCTGCTGGCCACACTATCCCTGACACAAGCCAGGATGCTGTTGGCCTCCAGAACAGCTCCTCATTGACCTGTGTGAGCTTTGACCCCTTACAGAGCCGTTCTGAGCCGTGTGGCTTTTTCCCATGCAGATCTCCCAGAGGTTTGTCTCGCTCCCCTTGGGCTGTGAAGAAAATTAATTCCAAACACAACAGCAGCCAGCAAAGCATCTATCAGGAGAGACTGAACGAAGAAGCCAAGATCTTGAAAAACCTCCAGCACCCGAACATCGTGGGTAAGTTTCCAGCGCAACCCATGTCACTTAAATTGCAAATCAGGCTGTCGGAGCCAACTCTGGAGCCAGCTGATGGGACGCAAGGCTGCTGCTGGGTTTCTCTGCCATCTGGCTTCCTCTCGCACTGAGGGCTGTGGGTCACAGACCTCCCCGTCTGGCTCTGGAATTCCAGAGCCCCGGGATGCGATGGCTGGGAGGACGCACGGGGAGGGATCGCTGCGTGCTTGCCCCATCCTTATGCTTTGGAGACAGGTTGCTGGGCTGCCTGCGCCTTTGCTCAGGCCCGCCGTGGACTTTATGAAATTAATTTAGTCTTGTCCTGCGTGTTGGGGGCTTGGAAGTGCTCCTGGAGTGCTGGGGCAGCATGTTTGGTGGCAGAAAACACCTCCTTGGTGCTTCATTGCCTGTTGACATTGGCATCAGTCGCTGAGAGGTGGTTATCTGGGTGAGTTATCCGACGGAAACCGTTACGGTGGGAATCCCGAGCGGCCGGAGTGCCGAGAGGTGCCTCGCCGCTGGCTCTGTGCTGCGGGGCAGCTCCGGCACGAGGAGAGCCGCTGGCTGATTCCGGAAAAACCAGCTGCTCGCCCTGGGGCTGCGCCAGCACGTGGCTTTAGCTTACGGCCTCTGGGAAGGGAGAGACCACTGGAACATTGGAGAGGACGGGCAACACCGGAGTGATATTTGGGATGGCTTCTGTCTCCTGGGTCCCACCCTGATGACACACCTTTGTGGGTGACGATCGAGGCTCCGTCACGCTCTTGGCTCTTGGTGGTAGGAACACTTTGAGAAGCTGCTTTAGTCTGTGTTTAATTTCTGCTCTTATCTTGTCTAAAAATCTCTCCTGCCAGTCAGAACAGCAGCTTTGTTTGACTTTATCCTTTCCTTTGCGCTTTCAACTATCTCAGTGCAGTCACCTGGATTAGAAGTGCTGCGTGCAAAGAACTTTGTATCCCTAAAATGGCGTGTCTTGCTCCTGGCAGGAATTTAAGAGTACAGATGGTCTCGACCTTTCACATTGCAAACATTTCACTGCTTTTTTTGGTAAAAGGTGCCTTAAATCATTGACAACGTAAGTCTTTAGCTATGCCGTTGTGCAAGACTTCGCCGCTTACAACTCCACCTGAAGAGTATTGTTTACAGCTCGGAGTAAAACGTGGAGGAAAAAAGATTACGTGACGGCCCGTACACGCCTTAGCCTTCACCTCGTGGAATGGCCCCTGTGAGACGAGGGCTTGGCTTTCCCAAATGTCCCTCCGCTCTTTGTCTCGCTTCTGCGGCTCCTTATCTTTGCAACTGGAGATGTGGGTCCTGCAGATCTGCTGCTGCTCTCCCTTCCTCCTTTCTCCTGGTTCTCTGTCCTGTAAAGACAGGGGTAAAGCTCCCTGCCGCTGGCGCGGGGTGCGAAGGTGACCTGGGAAGCAGCAAGCTGGGTGTCCGTGGGCTCTCCTGGAGAAGGGAGCTCCTTTACCCCCACGAGGTTTGTGGCTCGGGGCCGCGCAGGTCTCTCCACCGACATTCCTGTGGCTTCACCTCGCCACGTAAAGCGCGAGCCAGATTCCCTCGGGATCTGAATTTGTTTGGGGTTGGTTGCAGCCGCTGGGAAAGCACCTGGGTAGCAGCCCCGAACGCTCTGGCTGCGTCAGGCCGGCAAGCACGCGGAAACGCTGGTGCCTGCTTCAGCTCTCTTAACAAATCAATTCTTTGTTGGAAGGTTACCGTGCGTTTACCAAAGCCAGCGATGGAAGCATGTGCCTGGCCATGGAGTACGGAGGAGAAAAATCTCTCGGTGACTTAATCGATGAAAGAAGTGCACAACGCTTGGGCCCGTTCCCTGCTGCCACGATTTTCAAAGTTGCCTTGAGCATGGCGAGGGGGCTGAAGGTATGTTTGACGTTAAGCGTAGCTGTTCTGTGTGGCATTGTATACGCTGGTGACGCTGGAAAAATAAATGAATTTGGTTTGTGAGAAGGCCGCGCCGGCAGATGGAGAGCAGATGCCGTGATACTTCGTATAAGGCCTTGGTGGGTTTTTTTTTTTTTAATATATCGGGGTGCTGTACGGACTCAGGTAAAAACTGAGCCCTGAAGCTTGACATTGAAGTAATATAAAAAGAGATGCAATGGTGGGGTTTTGTCCCAAATGTCCTGCTGCTCTCCCCTGGGGCTACCTGCTCTCCCCGCTTGCTAGCCAGCGAGGAGGCTGGCTGCTGGCTCCGGCATCCTTATCGCTGCGCCAGGCAGCTGCGGGAAGCCGGTTTTGGCGGTGAAAATGGTTAGCTGATGCCCGCGGCTGCCAGCTGGTGCCGCTTGTGTACCTCCTCTCGCCGAGCCGCAGCAGCCGCCGCGCTGAGGTTGCCTTAGCGGGGGGAAAGAGGGGAAACGGAGACTCGGCGGCACTCGGGCTGAAGCGCAGCACGGCTTCTGAGCTTCTCCGCCAGCTACGGCAGCGGTTGGGGTAAAGCAGAGGCTGCCCCGGCTGTGGCAGCGAGTCCTGCGCTGTTGCTGCCGAGGAGTCGGAGCTCCCGGGAGAACGCGGATGCGTGCTTGGCTGCCAGCTCATGCCCACGCTTCGCGCCCGCTCTCAAGTGCTTGTTGCCAGAGGCACTTCTCGCTGTTCTTTCACTAAAAGGCAACTGTAAGCCTCCAAAACTAGGCTGGGTGGAACAACTAGGCTGGGTGGAACAACTTGCCCTGTGTTTTGTACGTGGTACAGGTAGGCGTTGAGCCGTCCTCGAGGTTTTAAGGCTAAATATGTTAAAAGTTAAGAAGTTGGTGCTTTGTTGTGCAAATCCGATGGCTCCTCCTGCCTCTCCGTAGCTGTATCTGTATGCGGGTGTTAACGCAGCTCCTCTCTGCTTCTTAGTATCTTCACAATGATAAGAAGCTGCTCCACGGAGATATCAAGTCTTTGAACGTGGTCGTTAAAGGCGACTTTGAAACCATCAAGATCTGCGATGTGGGAATGTCCCTGCCCCTGGATGAGAACATGACCGGTAGGTTGGGTGGCCGGAAAGGGGACCCGAATGCCAGAATTTGGCACACAAACCCTCCCGTGTCCTCGGAGGGAAGGACTGGCAAGTGGTTTGCACCCTTGTGTGGGTGAAGGGGATCTCTGGAAGGTCCAGCTTTAATTCTCCAGACCTGTGACCTCTGTCTTGTGCCCTTCCACGCTCGTACATTCGCTCCCGCGGGCAGGAGCGCCATTGTACGTGGGATGCTGGATCGGTCCTTGCTGGAGCGTGTTGAGGAGACGCTCTTGCCAGCGAGTTAAGTAAATGAATCTTTCTCGTAGGGCTAGAAAGAAGGCCGAGCCAAAAGCGAGCGTTATAAAGACTTCACGTAAATGAGAAGCAGATGTCTAATGGCGTCGTGGCTTGGCTGTGAACAGCAGGAATGTGTTTGGGTTAATTAGAAGAACGCTTTTCTCTGCCGCTTTACACGGCGCTTGGGCCTGCGACAGCCTCGTAATTTATAAAGCTGCTCTATTACATTTTTATTAGTAGCTGTTCCCTTTTATAAGGAGCGAGAGAGCTGGAGGCAGCGCCCCAACGTAATCTCCCGGTGAGGAGTGTGGTTAAAGTATCAGTTTCTGGGCTGGTTTAACAGGAAGAAGTCCTCTCCGCCCAGCCCCGATTTTTGCCTTTGCCTTCTCATGGTCTCGAGGAGACGAGGAGCACCCACCGACGGCGAGGCCACTGGGTCCCCGTCCGGGTGGCAGCCAAGGATTAAAGCTCAACAGCCCGTGAAGAGTTGAGGGATTTCGGCATTCGCTTCTCGTTACAGGCCGGGCTTTGAAGATCAGCCCTGCAAGAGAAAAGTTTCTTGAACAGCTGAGATTTGCTGACAGCTCGGGAATTTGCTAGGGAGAGCAAGGGGGGAAAAAATGTGGCTGCCTCCTTCTGGGAGTCGTGCCTGTAATTGGGAGAGGGATATAAGGGATCGAGGCGGAGCTGGTGTTTCCTTCGTCAGGTTGAGAGCTGATCCCTTCAACTCTCCCAAGGCTAATTAAGATCAAGGAGGCATTAAATTGAACAAAGCGGTGAGAACTTGGTTTGGGCCGGAGTAAAGAAAACAGGAGGAGCGCGTGGCGGGCAGGAGGCACCGCGTGGTGGAGGCTGACGGAGCCTCGTGAGCACTGGGGTTCGCTTTGTCCCCTGGCTTTGTCCCAGGAAGGTGCCCCGTGAGCGCTGTCACCCTGGTCCTGCCTCCCCGGGGTGGGGGGACCAAGCTGAGGAAGGGAAACACCTGGGGAAAACGCAGATAATTTCTCATTTCTTCATTGTGGGGTGTCTTACAGCAGGGTTAAGCTACAGAGTGCCGCTCTGATCCTCAGTTCTTCTCTCTGCGTAACCTCGGACGCTTCACCGTGAAATCTCCTCGCGGAGTTTTCTCCGCGGTCCAGGCCTGTGGAGGAGAAATGCAGGCACCTCTGTGGAGTGAACCGCAGGTTACAGGGGTTTGAGACTACGCAGATGTGAAAGAAAAATGGGTTCAGGTCCCCGAAAGATCCTGCCCTGTGGCTTTAGCACGCCTGAGCGAACCGACGGGCTAAATCCCCGCTGCGTGGCGAGCTGCGACCGTGTCTTGCTGTGTAAGCAAGTCCCAGCAGCCACCCGAGCCGTGGTGTTTCCTTCCAGTGAGTGAGCCGGACATGTACTACGTGGGCACTGAGCCCTGGAAGCCCAAGGAGGCTCTGCAGGATGATGGCGTGATCACCGACAAGGCCGACATCTTCGCTTTTGGGCTGACTCTCTGGGAAATGATGACCCTCTCCACGCCCCACATCAACCTGGGCGATGACCTTGATGATGAAGGTTTGTTTCTATACGTTGCTGGTGAGTCGATAAAGTTGATAAATGACGGTAACTAATCATTGCAAACCAGTGCGCTTGGTAAGCGCTCCAGCTGCTCGTCTAACAGCTGGAGAGAGCTGGAAATTTGGCTGCTCATCAGATTCCTGTCAGCACGGTTCGGTAGGTTTGAAAGATGTCCTGGAGCCTGACTGCTGCTCCCCCGAGAGCCCCGCAGCGTGCTCGGCCGTGCTGCGGCTCTGTCCCACATCCACGCAGCGTAGGAGCGATCTGCGGGCTGCCTGACAGCCGCTCACAAAAAAGCAAAGGGGGAAGCAGTTTGAGTTACTTTGGGCACCTCCTTTGTGCCCAGGTGGGGATTTGTTGTAGGATCAGGAATCGTTTCGGTTGGGAAAGACCTTTATGATCATCAAGTCCAACCGTAAACCCAACACTACCAAGTTCACCACTAAACCTTGTCCCCAAGTGCCACCTCTGCCCGTTTGTTGAACCCCTCCAGGGCTGGGGACTCCCCCACCTCTCTGGGCAGCCTGTTCCAATGCTTGACCACCCTTTCCATGAAGAAATTTCTCCCAATATCCAGTCTAAACCTCCCCCAATGCAGACTGAGCCCATTTCCTCTCGTCCTATGGCTTGTTCCTTGGGAGAAGAGCCCGACCCCCCTCCCTGCCCCCTCCTGTCAGGAGCTGCAGAGCGATCAGGTCTCCCCTCAGCCTCCTCTTCTCCAGGCTGAACACCCCCAGCTCCCTCAGCCGCTCCCCACCAGCCCTGTGCTCCAGACCCTTCCCCAGCTCCGCTGCCCTTCCCTGGACACGCTCCAGCACCCCAATGTCCTTCTTGTAGTGAGGGGCCCAAAACTGGACACAGCATTCCAGGTGCGGCCTCACCAGCGCCGAGCACAGGGGGACGATCCCTGCCCTGCTCCTGCTGGCCACACTATTCCTGACACAAGCCAGGATGCTGTTGGCCTTCTTGGCCACCCCCTCGTTTGGAGTCTGCTCCGTGTAACAAGGCAGGGGGGAGCAGAGGGGATGGGCAGGGGATGCTCACAGCTGCCTGCGGGCAGATCTGTGCCCTGGAGCTTAAAAATCCTACGGGCTTGTGCTGGGAAAACTCTTGCTCCAGAGTTTGTGCTGGCACCGACCCGCAGGCTGGTTTGTGTTTTCTAACTCTGTCTCCAGGCAGCCGGGGGAATTTTCCTCACCCTCCTGCTCTCGACATCTCCTGGCTGTAGAGCTTTTTCCCAGCCAGCTCTGCAGGGGTGACTCAGTTATTCTGCTAGGAGACAGGGCTTAGATACAGCTTCAAAACAAGCAATTTAAGTCACAGGGAAAGTAACGATGTATCCCAGGCAGTAATTAGTGCTAACAAAAGAATAGCAAAGTGGACACCAAGGTTGCATCCCACTGCACCCCTGCAAGGCAGGACCGGGGGGTGCTGGGGGATGAAAAGCCGGACATGAGCTGGCAATGTGCGCTGGCAGCCCAGAAAGCCAAGCCCATCCTGGGCTGCATCCCCAGCAGCGTGGGCAGCGGGGCGAGGGAGGGGGCTCTGCCCCTCTGCTCCGCTCTGCTCAGCCCCCCCTGGAGCCCTGCGCCCAGCTCGGGGGCCCTCAGCACCGCACAGACAGGGACCTGTTGGAGCGGGGCCAGAGGAGGCCACAGAAATGGTCCGAGGGCTGGAGCAGCTCTGCTCTGAGGCCAGGCTGGGAGAGCTGGGCTTGTGCAGCCTGGGGAAGAGAAGGCTGCGGGGAGACCTTCCTGCGGCCCTGCACTGCTGGAAGGGGCTGCAGGAAAGGTGGGGACAGGCTTTGGAGCAGGGCCTGCAGCCACAGGACAAGGGGGAATGGTTTTAAAGAGGAATAGATTTAGGCTGGATATAAGGAGCAAATTGTTTGTGCTGAGGGTGGTGAGGCAGTGGCACAGGTTGCCCAGAGCGGTGGGAGATGCCCCATCCCTGGCAACATCCCAGGCCAGGTTGGACGGGGCTCTGAGCACCCTGCTCTGGTTGAAGCTGTCCCTGCTCACTGCAGGGGTTGGGCTGGGTGGGCTCTAAAGGTCCCTTCCCACCCAAAGCATTCTGTGATGTACAAGCCTGGGAGCTTGTCCCTCCATCCAAGGGAGCAGTGCAGTTTCCAGCACCCTTCCCAACACCTTTTCCACCTTTTTGTCTAGATGAGTGTTCTGAAGAAGACTTCTTTGACGAGGAAGCGTATTATGCAGCCCTGGGAACCCGCCCACCCCTCAACATGGAGGAACTGGATCCCTCCTACCAGTGCGTGATCGATCTCTTTTCTGTCTGCACCAGCGAGGACCCCAAGCTGCGTCCTTCGGCCGCGTGCATCGTGGAAGCCTTGGAGGCAAGTCTGGCCCAGAATTAAAAGCATCCGAGCTCCCACGCCTGCGCCACGGGCTCAGGGTTTGAATTTAAAAGAGTAAGACTACTCCTGCAGCGTGTAATCTTCTGGTACATGAAACTTGTTCTGTGTACTTAAAACCAGAGCCTAAACTTGTTAAATACTAACACCCAGTTTAAGGCTCCAGGTTGTTCTAGATCCCCTCCCACCCACCTTTAGCTCCTAAATAAGCTACACGCTCAGTGCAATAGCTGCGTTTTTATATTTGTCTTGTTACAGCTGCTTTAAAACCCTTCCTTCGATGTTTGTGTTGAATTAAACATATATTTTTTTCTTAATGTCCTTGTAATTTTCCTAAGGTATGTGCAAGCGTTGGTGAGGGCTCTTGTGTAAAGTATTTGTGTTCTGGAGCTGGCTGCGGACAGCAGCCCCCAGGTAACAGAACATTACGGAGCTCAAGGAAAATGTTTTTGCGCAAGAGGTTGTTGCACAGAATCGTACCGTGGTAAAAAAAGGGGGTAGGGTTAAGGAAAGAAAAGCAAAAAACAGTCTTTTGGGGATTTGTTAAAGAAAACCCTGCTGGTTAGGGAAATTCCTGCCCGCAGCTGGCTGGAGACATAGAGGTTGCGACACACACTTGTCCTGCTCCCCCACGCAGCTGGTGCTACCTTCTCCAAACTCCTCGAATTAAGAGATGCATGAACGCTTCCCCTGCTCTCTTTGCACAGAAACAAGCTCGAGCAGCAGCATTTCACACGTTTTATTAAGCAGGTAACCCTCCCGCGCTCGCTTCCCCTGCAGCACGACACCTTACGTGCTGGGGGAAACGCTGCCACGAGTCAGTCGTTTTAAGACATCTCACACTCTGTGCATAAATTTAGCAACTACTTGTATTAAGGCTTCCACCCCGCCTTTGACAGTGCACACAGAGCGGAGAGCTCCGAGTTACGTACCCACGCATCAGGGAGAAGCCAGCCATCTTTATATTAATTAAACCTTTTAAAGAAATTAAGTTACTTGCAATAAAATTTAGTTTCAGAAGAACCCAACCTACCTGAAATCCAA
Organism: Pelecanus crispus; assembly: GCF_030463565.1. Classification (NCBI taxonomy): domain Eukaryota; kingdom Metazoa; phylum Chordata; class Aves; order Pelecaniformes; family Pelecanidae; genus Pelecanus; species Pelecanus crispus. The sequence continues at coordinate 131,789,434 of NC_134645.1, forward strand.
GTGAGGTTCCACAGCATACACTAAAATATAACACAACTCAATATAACACAACTCTGTACACAAAGTGACACATTCTCCTCCAGCTCGCTCACAAGAACGAGCGCTCAGCAGGAAAACAGCGTTGAGCCCCGGTAACAACACTTAAGTGTTAATTTAAACATCAAATTACTTTAGGCAATTCAAACAAACTTCAACTTGTACTAATCAAGTTGAATCAGTTGCTATAAATAAAATTGTAAACGAGGAAGGTAGGGGTTTGGCAGTATTTCGTTGCAAACAGCTTGCCGTCGGGCGTCGGGTCGGAGAAGGCGATTTCGTCGGTGCTCAGGTAGCTGCCGTACATGAAGGTGCTCCTGAAAGAGAGAGCAGAGCTATCGGTGCGCTGCGACCAGCCGGCTGCTTTATCCGATTCCTAAAGTGCGCCGCAGGGGTGTTCCCCCCCAGCCCTCCTCCGCAGGGAGCGGTTATTTCTTCTGTCGCTTTGCTTTCAAAGCGGAGAAGCAGTTTGTCCTCTTGGATTCTGGCGTAATCAGGAATCGGGAGGCATTTTAAAATTAGCAAGAAGGATGACGTCGGACCGAATACAGGCAGAAAACCCCCAATACAGTTTTACATGGAAACCCAGAGGTTTCAGTTAAATATCTTGGAGCAGTTCCCGGGTGAAGTCCACCACGGCGGTGCCAGGACGCTCGTGGGCACACACAGGTGACCCGGCTCCAGCTGGCTCACCCGTCCCGTGGGTTTGGAAGGCGTCAGGGAGGTAGCACATCCACTGGCACATCAACCACTAACCACAGGAGGAAGCGGAGCCTGAACACTGGCTGATGGATTTTCAGAATACTGAGCTCCAGATACAGACATGTACGGTTATATGAAAATACATACATACGTACTCATATATGGCTGCATGTGATATACATACAGCAAGCAGATCACAAAACCATTGAATCGGTTGGGTTGGAAAAGACCTTGAAGATCACCCAGTCCAACCATTAACCTAACACTGCCAAGTCCACCACTAAACCAATTAAGGGCAGACAAAGAATTAATTTCATGTTGCCTGGCTTGGGGGCTGCATTATTTATAATGAAAGTAAAACCGGGAATCACTAAGGTTGGAAAGGCCCTCTAAGATCATCAGCCCAACCATCAACCCAACACCTCCATGCCCACTAAACCATGTCCCCAGGTGCCACCTCTGCCCGTTTTTTGAACGCTTCCAGGGCTGGGGACTCCCCCACCTCTCTGGGCAGCCTGTTCCAATGCTTGACCACTCTTTCCATGAAGAAATTTATAGAATCATGGAATCATAGAATCGTTGAGGTTGGAAAAGACCTTTAAGATCATCCAGTCCAACCATTAACCTAACATTACCAAGTCCACACTAAACCAATCAAGGGTTGGGCTCTTCTCCCAAGGAACAAGCGATAGGATGAGAGGAAATGGGCTCAAGCTGCACCAGGGGAGGTTTAGATTGGATATTGGGAGAAATTTTGTCCCGGAAAGAGTGGTCAAGCATTGGAACAGGCTGCCCAGAGAGGTGGGGGAGTCCCCAGCCCTGGAGGGGTTCAAAAAACGGGCAGAGGTGGCACCTGGGGACATGGTTTAGTGGGGCGTTGGGTTGATGGTTGGACTGATGATCTTAGAGGGCCTTTCCAACCTTAGTGATTCCTGGTTTTACTTTCATGAAAAAACAATGCAGCCCCCAAGCCAGGAAACATGAAATTAATTCTTCCTCTGCCCTTAACTGGTTTAGTGGTGGCCTTGGTAGAGTTAGGTTAATGGTTGGACTGGGTGATCTTCAAGGTCTTTTCCAACCCAAATGGTTCTATGATATAAATGTATCCCTTTCCATACGTTCCTTCTAACCACTTTTTGCTGCAATCATCATTTTGCGCCCCCTCCAAGCACAAATCCCAGCTGGGATCCTGGCTCCCCACCACCCTCCTGCCACTCCCTACCTGACCACGTCCACCATGCGACGGGCGATGCCCTTCCTGCGCCTCAGGCCGAACACCCAGATCCTGCTGATGCCGCAGATGGCGGGCTCCGGCTCGCTGGAGCAGCGCCAAGCCCGGTGGTGCTGCAGGACGTCCTGGCCGAGGGACGGCACGGCTCCCGGCTCAGACAGCACCCGGAAAGCCTGCAGGGATGAGCAGAGGCATCAAATTGCTCCTTCCTGACGGGATGCGGAGCCACCGACCTTCCCGTGCTCCCAGCTTTGCCTTCTGCTGTCTCTGACAGGGCAAAGCAGCACCCAAACCAGGGTCAGGTGGAAGCTCGCCGCAGTATCGGCCGGGCAAGCTCGACTAACTCCTGCCAGCACCATCTCACCCTGACAAAAGCACAAGCTTTTCCTTAATTTCTTTTTGTTGTTGGGTTTTTTTGGCTGGGTTTTTTTTGGCTGGGTTTTTTTTTGTCCATTTGGGTGTTATTTCCTTAGTTTTATGTCCCCCCCATCCCATGCTAAGCCAGGATTTCCAATACACAGGCTTACGCCCGTCATTAGCCCGCAATTTCACCCCCTCCCCATAGAATTAATTCCACCTACCTGCTTGATGGATTCAGCCACCAAGCACCCAACGACCATCTTCTCATTGGACACAAACAAGTACATTTTAGTCTTGTCTGGGCAGCTCAAAGAAACTTGCTTAAATCCCAGTTCGTTATCTACAATTTCTCGCACATCTTCTGCCTAAGAAAACAAAACCGGAGAGAGACGCGTTAGGAACTAACGCACACGTTCTTTGGGGTGAAAGCTGTCAGAAAGGGGACTCGTTCCGCCCAAATAAGCCTGCGCTTACGCGAGGTCAGGCTCTAACTGTGTAGGGAACGTTAAAAGACCAGGCGCTCGCTGGTGTCTTCATCCCTCTATGCCTCTCGCCAAGCGCACCTGCCTCTCGCCCCTGTTCCTTGGGACGGAAAGGATTGGGTTATGTCGGTCATTTAAGAACAAGAGCTTCAGCGCAGGGAGCAGGGTTAGGATCATCGAATCGTTTAGGTTGGAAAAGACCTTGAAGATCATCCAGTCCAACCATTAACCTAACACTACCAAGTCCACCACTAAACCAATTCAGGGCAGAGGAAGAATTCATTTCATGCTTCCTGGCTTGGTGGCTGCATTATTTTTTAATGAAAGTAAAAACTAGGAATCACTAAGGTTGGAAAGGCCTTCTAAGATCATCAGTCCAACCATCAACCCAACACCCCCATGCCCACCAAACCATGTCAGGGTGGGTGTCCACAGCAACCCGGATTGCTGCCATGAGCCCACTCAGCTCTCCTGTTCGCCCTGCGTGCTGGCAAGCCATGTGTGATCACACACTGAGCTAGTTCCGAGAGCTGAGCCAGCAGAAAGCTGATCTACAATATAAACCCCAAAATAAACAAACATGTACCTTCTTGACGGCGTATTTTGGGTCATTTGGAAGAATCAAGACGATTTTCCCATCCCAGAACTCTGCCACAACCCGTTCTTTCTTCCAACCCTGCCACAGAGGGGAAAAAAAAAAACCAACCAACCCCAAACAAACAACAAGTTAGTGGTCTAGCAAGAGAGGGGATGTGATTCAGTGCCAACTCTGGCAGATGAAGCTGTAATCTGAACTGCTTCAGCCTGCAGGAATAAAGTCAAGTCACATTCATCAAACTGATGAAGGCAGACATTTGCTGGAACTGCCTAACTTACACTTTAACCTCCCCTCTGGACGACAAAATTTGCCCGCAGCTGTCTCAACTTTGTACCTGGATATCGCCCACCGCTTCCCCACCCCGCTGTCTTCTTCAGCTGAGCCGCGAGCGCAGCCATCGCCTTACCACGTATCTGAGCGCCTCGAGGAATCTCTCGTGGTGCTGGATGTGCTGGGCTTCATCCTCCGGGCTTGCGGCCGTGTAGATCATGCCGCACGACTTGCAAACTACGGCACCAAAATGCTTCTGCCCAGCATCCTAGTGAGAAACAGAGCCAGCTAAGCGCTTCTGAAGCTGTTCAAAACCACATTCGGTTTAAGGAACGAGGTTGAGAACTGGTTCTAGTAACAATCATCAAGGATTCGAGTATTTGTTTTCATTTGAATTTGGGAAAAGGAGGACGAGCTTTTGCTTATTTGCAGAATATTCGGAGCTACAGAGCATAAATTATCCAGGGAACAGGATGAATGCATTATTTGGAACGAGCCTTGAAATAGATCAGCAACACCCTCACTGAGGAAACAATGTAAAAGAGCACTGCAAAAAAAAAAATCCAAAGGAAAACTCTGTACAGTCTTTTCATCAGTTATCTGAGAAAGAATTTCACGTTTATCAGTACACAGGGAAGGGAAAAGAAGGAACTGAATGCCAGATGTGCAAGCAAACAGCGGATCGCTCTCCCAGTAGCGAGGGGAAGCGAAGCCTCGTTTGTTAAGGACCCATCTTCTTCCCCTGCGCTGGCTGCTACTGTGGCAGCCGCTTTCCCTTCCCCGCGTCCCCAGGTCGGGCTTCCCCCCGTGTCACAGCACCCACAGGCTGTCCCTTGTGGGCCCGGCGGTCAGACACGCAGCCGAGCTGTGCCGGGGCAGGGCTGGAGCTCGCGGCTCGCCCGCCAGCCGCGTTCAGGGCGGCGATGACTGTACGTGCCGCTCCTTTCCTCTCAGCGCAGGCACTCATCCGGCTTTCTCCCTTCCACAGGGACCAGTTTTCAAAACACTAAAAAAAAAATTTCTATCTGTGAGGTCTCAAATTTGACAGAAATCATCCAAATAACTCAAAAGGTGCTTGAAAGGGCAGATCAGCAGATGAGAATGATCACACAAGCCCTGCTCCCTCAGGAAACAGGCTTGAAAAAGTCTGCGTGTCACCACATGAGAGCAAATGGTCTACTAAAAAAAATTACTCATCGCTAAGGGTGTGTTTTCTGGAAATTGCAGACGTGTGATGGCTACACGACACGTGAGCCTCAGTAACGCCGTTTGGCCTCCTCCTGTGCCAAAAAAATCAGTACTTCACACTGAAGGGTAACAGCAGGAAGGCAGACGCGGGGCTACCAAAGAGGCACCCGCTCGTTAATGGAGCGAGCTCCGTTCGGGCTCGGCTCTGGGTCGCAAACTCCTGCTCCCGTGCTGCCCTGGCTGACGTTTGCCTCTGTGGTTGCGGTGCTGCGCTGACTCTGCTCGCACAGCGGGCCAGGAAGCTGTGGGAAGGGAAAATTATCCAGCCAAATTCACTCCTATAGCACCCATACAGCCTTGGCTGAGTTTCCTTTTGTTTGGGTTTTTGGGTTTTTTTTTTGTGGTGGGTTTTTTTTTTTTTTTAAATATTATGTTCCATAAATCTCTTTTGAATTCTAAAATGTAATAAAGCGCTAGTCCCAGGGAAACCGTAACAACTATTTCCTAGCTACCACCCTGTCCTAGCCTAGCGCTAAGTACGTTAATCACTGCCCCGTTACGGTCATTGCAGCGCGGTTGGTTTGAGGTTTACACGTAAGGAAATCTACTTATGGGTTAGCCTGAATACATATTTCTTATTTCCTCACCACCAAGTCACCCCGAGGACCCAGCGCGCCCCGAGGAGAACCTTACAATGATCATCTGATCTCTGGAGCGCTTGCAGAGCTCTTTCGCCTTCTTGCTTTTCTGTGAGGTGTGAGATGTTTTTGCAGGTGGGCTGGACCCAAACGGCGAAGTCAGTTCATCCAGCACAGCCTGCGGCCTGAAAATCATTTCAGAAAGATGAAAATTAATTGCTTGCAGACAAAAGTTAACGTTACACATCAGATACCAGGGCAGGGGGAGTGACTCTTATTACGGAACATCCCAAACGAAGCCAGGGACAGCAAAGCCTGTGAGAGCCAAGGTGCCAGCTCCTCCGGGGGAGGGAGGGAAGGAGAGGGGCTCTAGGAAGAGCCACAATTGCATCAGAAGTTAAATAACTCTTGATTAAGCACCTCTCCCACTTCCACAGCCATCCTATTTCCAGGATACTGGAAATTCAGCAGCTCCTTGGACAAAGGGATACACAACAAAGCGAGAAGCAGAGGGCTAGGTCCGTGAAGCACGGAAGCTGCGGGTGAAGAAACAGGTGCCTAAGTCCAGCAGCTCCCTCCTCGAACCACCGCTTACGTGCATCTAGGCATCCAAAACGCTCCTGCGCCGGCTCGGAGTTTTGCGGCAGGAAGCTGCCCAGCTCCGGCAATCTTGCACCCGAGTCTAACTGGGATGTGAAAAACCCAAAGTCTCCCCTAAACAGTCCCACAGACACGCTCCTAGGATCATCGAAGCGTTTAGGTTGGAAAAGACCTTTAAGATCATCCAGTCCAACCATTAACCTCACACTACCAAGTCCACCACTAAACCAATTAAGGGCAGAGGAAGAATTAATTTCATGTTTCCTGGCTTGGTGGCTGGATTATTTTTCAATGAAAGTAAAAGTAGGAATCACTAAGGTTGGAAAGGCCCTCTAAGATCATCAGCCCAACCGTCAGCTGTCCTGGGTTTGGCTGGGATAGAGTTAATTTTCTTCCTAGTAGCTGGCATAGTGCTGGGTTTTGGATTTAGTAGGAGAAGAATGTTGATAACACACAACATTGTGTTTAGTTGTTGCTAAGTACTGCTTATGCCAGTCAAGGACTTTTCAGCTTCCCATGCTCTGCCAGGGGCACAAGAAGCTGGGAAGGGGCACAGCCAGAAGAGTTGATCGCAACTGCCCCAAGGGCCATTCCATACCATCCGGCGTCATGGGCAGTATAGAAACTGGGGGGGTTGGACGGGGAGCAGCGATCGCAATTGCATTGTGCATCACTTGCTTTGGATATTATTATTATTATTATCATTATTATTATTATCATTACCATTTTACTTTATTTCAACTATTAAACTGTTCTTATCTCAACCCAGGAGTGTTTCTCCCTCTTACTCCTCCAATTCTCTCCCCCATCCCATTGGGACGGGGGCAGTGAGCGAGCGGCTGCGTGGTGCTGAGCTGGGGCTGGGGCTAAACCACGACACGACCCAACACCCCCATGCCCACTAAACCATGGCCCCAAGTGCCACCTCTGACCATTTTTTGAACCCCTCCAGGGATGGGGACTCCACCACCTCTCTGGGCAGCCTGTTCCAATGCTTGACTGCTCTTTCCGTGAAGAAATTTCTCCCAATATCCAGTCTAAACCTCCCCTGGCGCAGCTTGAGCCCATTTCCTCTCATCCTATCGCTTGTCCCTTGGGAGAAGAGCCCGACCCCCCTCCCTGCCCCCTCCTGTCAGGGAGTTGTAGAGAGCGATCAGGTCTCCCCTTAGCCTCCTCTTCTCCAGGCTGAACACCCCCAGCTCCCTCAGCCGCTCCCCACCAGCCCTGTGCTCCAGACCCTTCCCCAGCTCCGTTGCCCTTCTCTGGACACGCTCCAGCACCCCAATGTCTTTCTTGGAGCGAGGGGCCCAAAACTGGACACAGCATTCCAGGTGTGGCCTCACCAGCGCCGAGTGCAGGGGGACGATCCCTGCCCTGCTCCTGCTGGCCACACTATTCCTGACACAAGCCAGTATGCTGTTGGCCTCCTTGGCCACCTGGGCACACTGCTGGCTCATGTTCAGCCGCTGTCGACCAACACCCCCAGCTCCTTTTCGGCCAGGCAGCTTTCCAGCCACTCTTCCCCAAGCCTGCAGCGCTGCATGGGGTTGTTGTGACCCAAGTGCAGGACCCGGCACTTGGCCTTGTTGAACCTCACACAGTTGGCCTGGGTCCATGGGTCCAGCCTGGCCAGGTCCCTCTGCAGGGCCATCCTACCCTCCAGCAGATCGACACTCCCACCCTAAGTGTCCTAACTTGTTTAACTTGTGCATAAAGTTACAGCTACGATCACGCACCTAAAAAATGCCTATCCTCCGATGGGTAGAGGAGCCCTGTGGGTTTGTGAAGTCCCCAGCGGATCAAAGGGCTCGGGGAGATGAAGGCAGGGAGATGTGGCTACGAATAGCTGGGAACGTCAGCGCAGCAGGCAGAGGGAGCATGCGCCTCGCTGCGTGACCACACTGCAACCCACGGCACCACAGCTGTCGTGGTTGAGCCCCAGCCAGCAGCTCGGCACCACGCAGCCGCTCGCTCACTGCCTCTGCCCCGGTGGGATGGGGGAGAGAATCGGAGGAGTGAGAGTGAGAAACACTCCTGGGGTGAGATAAGAACAGTTTAATAGTTGAAATAAAGTAAAATAGTAATGATAATAATAACAATATCATAATTATAATAATAATATCCAAAGCAAGTGATGCCCAATGCAATTGCTCACCACCAGCTGACCAATGCCCAGCCAGTTCCCAAGCAGCGATCGCTGCTCCCCGTCCAACCCCCCCAGTTTCTATACTGCCCATGACGCCGTATGGTATGGAATGGCCCTTGGGGCAGTTGGGATCAACTGTTCTGGCTGTGCCCCCTCCCAGCTTCTTGTGCCCCTGGCAGAGCATGGGAAGCTGAAAAGTCCTTGACTAGCACAAGCAGTACTTAGCAACAACTAAAAACATCAGTGTTATCAACATTCTTCTCCTACTAAATCCAAAACCCAGCACTATGCCAGCTACTAGGAAGAAAATTAACTCTATCCCAGCCGAACCCAGGACAACAGCTTGGCCTGAGCAGCTCAGGGATCCGCGCCAGACTTCTGGACAGTGTGATACTCAGCAAGGATAAGGGTCCTACCCTGCCAGAGTCAGCATCGTCTGAAATCACCTTACAAAGCTTGAAGCGTTTTGCGAGGAAAGCTGACGACAGAGCGTGCACCACATCAGCACCGCTCTCCCCTCAAGGGGAGGGAAAAAAAGGAAAAAAAAGGCAGAAAGTGAAAAATTGAACTCTGATAACATGCAAAGCTTTTCGTCGAGGTTTTGATCAAGGTTCACAAGAACTTGTGACAGTGTTTTGGCCGAGACCCACCATAGCTTGGACTCAAGCCCGACTCCTGGGGTCCCAAGACCCCTTCCGCACACAGTCGCTGCTCCAGCAGCACAAGTCCCAGCCCCTGATGCCAACACCACCTTTAGACCAGGGCATCGACACCCTGGATCTCAGGGAAACCCTCGGTGCTGGGGCTAAGCTCTCCTCTGCCACCTAGCAGGGACAGCTTCCCAAAAAGGGGAGCAGACCAAAGCAAGGCCAAGAGGAATTTTTCATATTCAGAACCAGACGTGGAGGCTTTATATGAATTTTTAAGTTTACAACGTGGGCTTCAGCTACAGGGAAGCAGATTGTTAGGGGTGTTAATAATTGCACGGTTTTTCTAACCTACCTTTAGACTTCTGTATGCAAGGTGGCATTTCTTAAGCAATCTTAGAGTGGGAAATTGTTAACTATTGCGCAGTGAACCTTAACATGGAACTAATTTAGAGATACACCAAACAATTTCATAGATTTGGATACTAAGGAGAATTTCCAAAGCAGAGATTTCGTGTAGGAAAAGCTTGTGCTCATCAGCTTCCCAAGAGACAACTGCAAATGCAAGGCTGATTCTCAGTTAATCACAAACACCAGGATTTCCACGCATTCCAGGGTTCCACTTGTACCACGGAAGGTATTTGAGAAGCCACATGAGGAAGCAAAGCAAATATTGCAATCAGATCTCTCTTTCAACACTTCTGTGGCAGAGGACTACAGTAGCACGACAAGCCTTGGAAGGTTTATTTTGGCTCTTTTAGGAGCAATTTTAAGTGGGTTGGTTTGGTTTTTTTTTTATGGTCGCAACAAAGTCGGCTCAGAATGCTTTTACTGTTAACAAAATGTATCAAGAAGTTGATTCAATATGGGAGAGGGATTAGCAGCTTTGGTTCTTGCGTGGGAAAAGAAGTCTTTTTCCACTAGAGGTCTATGAGTACGACAGCAAATTAATTGAAGAAATAAAACTAATCAGAAGTACAGGCATCGGATAGTACAATTACACCTTACGACTAAAGAGTCCCAGTGCTTGCAAATAATTTATCAAGCACGCTTTTTACAGAATCAAAAAGCAAAAGCTTCACACTCTTGCGCTTCGTTTTCATCACGCCGAATATCAAACATCGCCCGGCAGAGTTACGACAGACCCACTCGGGCGAGCACGGGAAAGGGGAAGAGGAGCGGGTGCTTCCGTGCATCCTTTTCACCCATTTTTATTACGATTTCTGCCTCGTCTTCGGCGCCTAGATCAAAACTCCTGAGCATGCCGCTACCTAGTGCTGCTTTACGAAAATTTCTCCGGTTAAAAAAAGCACGATACAAAATACATCTGACCAGTGCAGTTACTGAGCTTTGCGCTTCAGGTGATTTCCGTCTAGCACACGGATACTGCTCGGAGTGCTAAGTGAAGATGTCAGTCAGCGTTAGCCACGGCACTGTAATATTTACAGAAGCGTATCACAGGAAGAGTTACTACGGAAAAAGCGACGACCCTGATGGCAGAGATCAGTTTGACACTAAATTTAAGGAACACGGGTATTCTACACCCCCAGCACAAGGCAGGTAAACAAGCCTGCGGAACTCTTCAGCTCCGCACAACTTTAATAAGCCAGTGCCTTCCCAAAAAGTGAGCCATTTCAACAGTTTAAAAATTAACACTGTAGGCTTAACTGGTAAAGGAGGTTGAGTGTGACAGACAGAGAAGTTGCCAGTTCTTGCAAAAGCCAGACTGGCCTGAGCAGATTTACTGACCTGCCCCAGCAGCCTCTCCAGCGTTACTCAACGAGGGACCCGCAGTTTAACTGGCCCAGGTTAAACGTAGAGGCGAATTTTCACGCGCTGTAGCTGACGTACCCAAATTTAGCTCAAAAAGTTGCTTGCAACACAGAATTGCTTCAAGCACGGCAAGAAACACTCACGCCAGAGGCATCGCTGCCGTACGGGGGGGGTGATGCGGGTGTAGTAAACTCACGAACACGCCTGTTTGCTGCCTACAGCGCAGACTTAAACGGATTTACAGAAACCCATGCCATTTATTAGACTCTAGCGAGGGACAGCAACGCCTCCCTGCTTGTTGTGTGGCCCGCAGGCAATGTTATACTGTGCCGCTGCACTTGCCAAACTGTTTGAGTAAAAACAACTCGTTTTGGCAACTCTGGTACCAATTCAAAGTCCGTAGTTAGCGCTGTTGAGGGTCTCTGGCTGATGGGAGGTCCCGGTCCCTGATGAACGGCCAGTAAAGACTGAGAGTTACTGCTCATTATGGACGCTCCAGGTATGGAGACAGAGGACACGCAGAAGTAGTATAAATAAATAAAAACCCCTCTACGTGGCTCAAACACCACCAAGGCTGTGCCATTCTTGGTGATGAATATATCCTGAAACAGTCCCTCTTGTTCTAATGATTTTAGCATTAGCAACAGCTAAGAGAAAACCATTATTTCCTTTTTATTTCAAAAAGTAAAGCCCATCAGCTCAATCATACGTACAAATTCACAAGTAAAATGTACTACAGCCAGTAAGCAAACATGTATTTCCTTATTCGCAGGCTAGAATCTCCCTAAACCAACGCATATTTAATCTTTCATCTTCTCTTATTTAAAAAAAAAAAAAAAACCACAAACAAACCCAAAACACCCTCAGACTCCCAAAACCTTACAAGGATTGGGAGAAAGCTAAGCTATTGTTTTTAGCACTAGTATAATTTCTTTAAAAAAAAAAAAAACAACCCCTGATTCTGCAGATATGACACTTCTGATTATTCTTGGAGAGCGCTAGCAGAGGTTAACCTACCTTTTCTTGCTGGTAGGGCGAGCGCTGAATATGGGGTAGACAACAGCATTTGAAGGAGATGCTGGAAAAGACGAGAGAAGTTAGTGTGGTTTAGAATCCTTTTTAGTTGCAGAACACATCGATACAGGGAAACAAATTCAAGCAATGAGACTTCAAAAAATGACACACAACGGTGACATTGAACTCTATAGACAAGAGCTTAGAAGAGTACCGGGAAGCTGTCGATGCTGCAGGACATAAAGGTTACGTCCATGAGTGGTATCCAGCCATAATTACCTTCAATCCACTTCAGTGACATTGATCAGGCTACCTGGCGCTCTCCCTTCTCCCATTGGAGTTGTAAAGAATGCTATCAAGCAGAAATTTCTGCTGCAGTAGTTTAGCATTTCCTTGGCTTTTAATTAAGAGTGTTAATCAAGCAGAGGTTTCTCCATTTTCCATTATTTTGGCCAAGGCAGCCCGAACCTAGAGCTTCTTCATCCTTGAGAAGCTGGGAAATGACAGGCTCAGCACCAGGCTACAGCACAAAAGCTGCAAGTTTTAGGATAACTTAGCAAAGACTTGGGTAAGTAAAACCGAGCCAATTGTTAGTTAGGCATATATTTTCCCCTCAAGCGCAAAAAGTTTAGGTGCTAGACTGCTTTATGCTCTCATATTTTGACTGCACTCACAAAGAGACAGAGAATTCTTCGGAATTACAGAAACATAGTAAAGTACATCAGCAGAAAAATGGCCTTAACGGCCTCCAAAAAAACATACCAGGAAGATGAACCAGTCGTTTCTAGGAACTGGGACACAATAAAAAAGTCTTTTGTTAGTATCAGTAGTGGAAAAAAGCTTGTGAGGAGTCACGAAGAAGATGCTAATAAGCAATGAAAAGCCTACAGCTTCCTAGAAATGCAGGATCTTAGAGGGCCAAGACACTTCTTGGGAAAGGGCGCAGCAGGCAATTAATGTCAGGCAATCCTTGGGAATGCGATGGCAACAGCTTTATAAACAGGTGGAAAACACAGTGAGAGGAGTCGTTCATACAGAGCCGGAGATAGCGGAAAGAAAAGTGGCTGGCAGCGCAGAGCGTGCCACTCCTCAGAACGAGGAGAGAAAGTGCAGCAGAGAAAGGGTGACCTTCAAGAAAACCGGCTTCACGAAGTGCCAAAAGCGGATAAATAAGTTCCCATGTGAAGCAAGACTTAAGGGGAGGGGGGGAAAGCTCAGGAGTGCTGGCGATTTCTTCAAGAAACAGATTAAGACCAGATGTGCCAGAAAGAAGCGGAGTAAGAGACAAACACGGCTAAATCACGACTTTTTCCTCTCACTGGAAAGTCAAGGAATCACAACAGGAGTAGGAACCGGGGGAAAGCCGAGCAGCAACGTGAAGGACGGAAAGCAGAAATGCCAAACTGCAAAATGAGCTCTACCTGGGAAGGCCACGGTACCAGGAAAGCAAGGGGAAAACCCAGAAGTTTTTTCAGCTACCAAGAGAGGAGGAAACACTGAAACCAGATTAAAACAATGGCAAAACATTCAGTGCCTTTTTATTTCAGTCATCAATAAAAGAATTAGTTGTGATGAGATCGTTAGCACGATGAAGACACGAAGGAGATATGAACTTCCACAGCTGGGGAAAGATGTAGAGACAGCTCTCGGATAAATTAGACTTTTTCAGACTAGCAAGGACTTAATTAAATGAATTAACCCAGGGCTGCCGAGGCTAGAATAGCAAATGCTGCCTATTTTTAAAAGGGAAAAACAGAGAAAGCAGGAAATTAGGATAAAATAACACACCCTCAACTTCTGCAAACATACTGGCACATGTTAGTGCATACTTGGAAGATGAGAGAGCAGGTAGAGGCCAACAAATTATTTTGCCTTAATAAAATAATATTCAACCAACATATTTTCTTTTTCTTAACACTTGCTATTCTGAAGAGGAATAATTATAGATGTCTTAAAATTAATATATAACATCTGAAATTTCCCTTGTGTTAGTAGGGAAAAATGGTGTCTGTAAACCAACCATATGCAAAGGGGAAAAGTTGACTGGGGAGAAAAAAAACCCCAATCATATTCAAAGAATTCTTGTTAATAATTCACTGTATGAATTCCTTCCTTCCTGCTAATTAGAGCTGGTAAGGCTGGGGTGCAGTTCTGTTTGGGAGTACCACACCAGGAAGGACGTGGCTCAGTCTGGAGAAAACAAAGAAATGAAAAAGTGAGATGCCTAAAAATCAAGATTTGAAAAGGAAGGCTGAAAGAATCGGGGTAACCGTCCAGGGAGAAAAGAATGGGGGAAAACCTAATAGAGTTCAAATACAGCAGTTTCCCAAATCTTACTGGGAATGGGCTATGTAGTAAAGCAAAGAGGAAAGATAGGTTAGGCATCAGGATAAAAACAATTTACATACTGCTTAACGTTAAAACAGATTTGTCAGGGAGACAGCTGAATCTCCATCGTTACCGTCCAGCTTATTAAAACACAAAACAATAGGACAAGATGGGAATTCAGCGGAGCTGATCCTGCTGGGGAAAAGCAGGAAACCTGAGAGATTTTCAAAGTCTCTTCCGCCTCATTTTCCTACAGCAGCAAAGGTCATGGACCAAGATACGTATAATCCAACTTACCTCGTTTATTCACCTTACGCGAAGGTTGGCTTGAAGGAATAATGCAATCATCTGACTCGGAGGTTGTAGAAGCGATTTCCTCAATATCCTATAAATTAAGACAATTTTTTTTAGGGCAAAAAGAAAACTTGCCAGTTGAAAGCTGCAGAATCGCATATAGTTCAAGTGACCTTCACAACGAGCATTAACTGATGTTACGAAGTGTTACCAACAGCTTGTGTTTTCCAATAACAAACCGCGGCCTTCGCGGACTACCCGGCTCGCCGTTATTAAAGTTACACCTGAACGCCGAATTTGAAAACGCTGCTGAAAACATCGCACCCGGCACTGAGGAAGAATTCATTTCCTGCGGGTTATTTGCAGCCTTCACGAGTACCGTCGACATTTCTCATCTGCCTGCCTTTGCTGTTGACAAACGATGATCATGTTTTTTGCTTCTCTACACCTTAACACCTACTTATGCCCCTGCTTTTGTTTTAGTGCAGGATTTTTTTTTTTTCCCTTCTGTTTTCAAGTAAATCTTAACTGTAGAGGTTTGTATCATTTCTTCACCTTAGTGTTTCTGGGACTCTTGTTTCATTCTCTGTCTACAACTATGCACCTTCACAGCTTTTGGAAGCCTCTCCCAAACGTTCCATAAAAATGAAAGTTTGCCAAACTGATTTTTGCCTTGAACTCTGCTCTTTCTGTATATGACAGCATATTATTTCCCATCTCATCAGGAACCCTAGACAGTCACCCGGTAAAGCAACCGGCCGTAGCAGAATCTGAGGCTGGATCAAGGCCAAACGTGGTCTGTATTCAGTTTGCAGCAACAAAGTCACCAAGTTCCCTGTTCAAACGCTCCGTGCTTCTGGTTAACCTCTGAGAAATAGTTTGCCAACACACAAAAAATTCCCATCACTGCAGACTCAAATGCTTTCAAGTTATATATATATCTTTTTTTTTTTTTACTGCACGTGCAAGTTTAGATCGCACAACCTAACATTTGTGTTTTATTAATGCTGCATTGTAAAAACATATTGACAATCAAGTCAGGAATGTGAGAGAGAGACTAAAATGGTGCAGGTGAACAAAGGAAGCAATAAAGTGTCCTTTACTGAGCCGACACAGGAATATAAAACACATTAGCCCTATAAAACCAGCTTCCCATCTTGTTCACTGCTTCCTTTCAACGCCCAGTATAAAATACTACGGTAGTATTCCACTGGCTTTTCCTGCTTTCCTAGATTTCAGACGCCAGAATGCAAGAGCAAAATATGACATTAAGCGTTATGAAATAGTTGGCGAACCTGTTCCGAGTTTGTATTTTACTGCTGCGCCCGTTCCGTTGCCACCCTTACCTTTCACACCTAAGCCCTGCGTTAGAAAGCGAGCTCCACATCCCCAGCAAAACAATTCTCTGGGAAATCATAAAACTAAAAGCGAGGTCTGGCAAGCATTAACTGGTTGGCAATAAGGGAGACTCATTGAGAAGTTTAACCATTCCAGCACTGCTAAAGATATTTGCAGAAGAATCAAATATATGTTTTAAAAAACCAAAGCAAACCAACGCTTTTCTATCACCAGGAGTATTCGCTGCTAAGGTAGCAACAGATAAAAATGGCTTTTAACTCTTCAGTGATGTACAAGAAGGTTACAGTTCTTCAAACACAGACTAGGTCAGAAAACTCATTCTTGTTTTGTGAAAGCATGAGAAACCGGGGCTTAGTCTCACTTCCTTGGAGAAGGGAGCTGCAGAGCTAGCACACACAGTTCCTGCTGCAAAAAGAATCACTACAAAGATAACCCCGGAGCAGACCGCAGCCTGCTAGCGCCGCCTGAATTACAGCACGGGCTGTACCAGCAAGCAACATCTTGCAACCCGGGAGAAATCTCTAAATAAAACCACTCTAGAAACAATTTTGCTTTCTCTCTCCAATTACTTCGCTGGCCGAGAAGCACGTGGCTGGGGAAAAAACAAGAAAGGCTTCAGGGAGTACAGCAGGACCGGTGAGAAGCACCTCCTTCCCCCAGCTTTGAGCGGGGAACGCGTTGAGGACAGAGACGTTACCTAGGGAGAGCGCCCAGGCTGCGGGCTCATCACCTCCCACAAAACTCAGCAAGGTCAGACTTGGCATTTGTATTTATTAAAACAGAAGGGGGGAAAAGAAAATAAAGGACATTTGAAAACTCCTTTTTCAGCTTTGCCCTTTATCACAAAAATAACAGATTATGTTTTGCAAAAACTTCATGCAGGAAGCTTTCCTTTCAGCTGTCATAAATGGAATATTTCACTGCGACCAAGAGCCAGCAACAGACGGAGATGCTGACAAGAACTTCTTGAAAGCTAACCACCTTTTACACCTTCGTAAGGCGGGAATAAATCTGTGAAAGTTTTCCTAGGCAAAAATCGGCTAATATATCTAAAGAAACCGTATGTCCAAATAACTGGAGCACGTATAACTTCCAGCTTGCTCAGCAAGCTCTGCGGGTGTCACCCGAACGCCTCCGCGCGTCCCGGTGACACCTCTACTTACCACGTTCTCTGCATCGCTGTCTCCAGCGGCTGCAGACGTGGAAGTACGAAACGGACCGGAGGCGCTCGCGCTTTTCCGCGGAGATGTTTTTCCTTCACGTGCCGAACCTCTCCCTTGATTTGCGCAGTCTGTAAAGTCCTCCCTGTTTTCATTTTCCTTCTCCTGAGGCACAGAAATACTTCTCAACACACCACCCGCCTCAAGAATTTTGTTTCTATCAGCCGAATTAGACTTTGTAGTTGTCGGTGGTCCGGGCTGATCATTTCCTTGCGGAGATTTGGGGAGACTCTGGAGAGATTTAGGGTCTACAACTGGTTTTTTAGAGTGCGATTTCTTCCTGGCAGAAAAGAACGCCGCTCCCAGCTGGAGTTTCAGGGCCGGTTTGACTGTCATGCTTAAGACTCTGAAGGGTGAATCCATCTTCTTTTTAATTAGGCAATTCACATTCTCTTTCTCCACGCTGGGTTTGCCCGCTGGTATCTCTCCCTTTGCCTTCTTAAGCGTTTTGGGGACAGTTTTGCCATGTTTGGAGCCGGTCGCGTGCTTGGTTGGCTTTGAGCTTGTGTTCCTGCTCGAGTTGACGTTCGTCTTCTCAGTCCTGCTGGCAGCTGGGAGATTTTCACCCCCGTTCCTCTCGCCCAACGAGCGGTTCTTGTTCAGCCGTTTCCTCTCAAGAGGAGTAAGGTATCGCTTTTCTTTGCTGTAAAAAGACACCACAGGCACAAGGGGCTTGTACGAGGAAGCGGTCATTGGGGATAATTTCCTTGCAGAGTCCCTCCGGGCAGCAGTGGGAACGCTGGCTGCCCGGAGGGGTGAAGCATCCAGCCTCCTCGACAGCTTCACCGGGACAGCCTCATTTTCTTTCACCTCATCGCCGGAGCCCGCTGACCATTTTATTTGAGAAGCAAACCAATTATTGTGCGATTTCTTGAGTGGAGACAGCCCTTCAGCAAAGCCTGTCATCGTTTTTTTCACAGGCATCTCAAAGGCTGAGGATGAACTGTAAAAATAATTACGGAGCAAAATGTTACACGTACTACGGAAAGCTTTTCAATTATAGTTTTACTTAAATAACACTTCATTTTCACTCAGCCTAGTTGCCTGTACTGGTATATGCCCTGTAACAAATAGAAATATCAAATACCAAAATGTAATATACAAATATCAAAAGGCCTAAGACAGTCTCGCCATTCTCCATAATATTTTTTTTTTTTTTTTAAAATAGCAAATCTATTTTCCTGCCTGAACTTGTTAAAGCACCGGGAAACAACAGTCATTCTATTTTCTGGAATGCTGCTGACAGGATCAGCGCAATTCATGACTAAGGAGACGGGGGAAAAAAAAAAAAATTTATTTGTTTCAGGCCAACTCTATCAACTCAGATATGTGCCTCTGAACAAGCTTGTGCATCTCCCACCCCTGTATGTAAGACTGATAAAATGGGGGGAATCTTAAAATATTTTACACCAGTTTCTGAAAGGCACGCACTGAAATCTCACCCCGACAGCCATTTCAGAATCTAAAACCTCATCAGGAGATCACTAATAGCTTCTGAACCTACTGCCCAAAAGGAGATAAATATATTTATATGAAGGACACGTTCAGCCATTGCCGGTTGTAACTTATTTGGCGCACAACATGGCGAGGCGTTTCCTCGGCGAGTATTTACACCCTGTCTCAGGAATTTGTCCTTCCAATTCAGAAATCAAACTTCACTCTCGGTCCGTGTCCCCCCCCCCCCCCCCCCAGAATATTTTTGTGGGGGAAGTACAGGACAAGCATGAGAAAAATGTGTTCAGCTGGTAGAGTTGCGAAAGAATGAGAAACAAGCTATTCTTTCGGATTTAAAGCTCAGCTTTTTTTTTTTTCCCCACAGCCAGTGGCTTATCCTCCGCTAGATTTAAGGGGGGAAAAAAAAAAATCTGTAATTTTTTAGGTATACATGACAAAGGAATTATTTTTCTAGAAGGCTATTCAGATAATTTGTGCAGACCGCTGTATTTCCGTACTGTATATCAAAGTCTTTCCAAATGGGAAAGACTGAGGCTTTACCAGAAAGAAATGCAAGTATTGAGGGGCTTTATTTCTTAAAGTTTCTAAACAATCAGTTTTTAGGTTTCTACTGGTTTTGTGACGTACTCAGGGCTAGGTCTGCCCGTGAATGTTACGTACGGGGACATGCGCTTGACAGAGCTGACTACCAAAACATGATATTTTTTTTTTTTCTTTTATTAAAGTAAGGTAATGCCCTAATACAAACTAATGCAACCTACCAAGGTGGGCCTGCGAAGTGTCAGCTCAGCGTAATGGCTTTTTCTCGTGTCTAATTCTGTGCTATGCTACAGATTGAAGATCATCCTTAGCTTCGGTTTCCCTATATATTAGATGAAATCTCTCGAGATGCTCAATACAGTATAAAAAGGATACATGTCACCGAATCATAAACACGGGCTGACGGCACTGCGTCTCAGAACCACCTTAATACTTTTTTCCCACTTGACATTAAAAGCTCTCAAGGATTTTAAACATCTATTTTATTCCATGTGCAGCAATTAAGTTGTTTTTATTAGGGAAAAAACAAAATATCTATGAAAAGTTAACATACCCATCGGTATCAGTAGAACTACGGCTCCTTTTCTGTGGGGTGACAGCTGCCATGTCTTCACCAAAGCACCTACAAGAACACAGTTTTTAAGAGCTTGAGGCAGATTTCCAGTAAAAAAAGGAAACTAAATTAAAAAAAACTTAGCGAAGAAGGAAGAGAAGGTGGGGGACTGGGAAGAAAACACTGGATGGAAGCAGTTCAGGCATGACAGAGACAAGAGCAACACAGGGCTGTGTTTCGGTTGGGCGTAAGCCATAAAACAAGTGCACACAGAAGAGATCTTCCAGGTCAAGTCCAATCCTGTCATCATGGACAAATGCATCCTAAAGTCTCTTTTCTAAAGCAGAGTCAGATAATTCAGAAATGCCACTTTCCGTCTCTCACATTCCTCTCCCAAGGCACGTGGTTCCTAAAAAACCTGCTTGCTCCTGCCTATATCCATGGTCAGTTTATTTCCGGGAGGATTTCACGTTGGCATTTACCTTCCAGCTGAGACAGCTCTTTACCCAACAGACTTTTAGTTTCTCTCCCAGCTCCCTTCTGGCCAAATACCATAAGCCACGCTTTTTTTAGCCTTCATTAACACAGTAGCCATTTAAACCGGTTTAACGCTCGACACTGTTCCATCTCTTCCAGTTTGAGATAATTATCGTAATTTTGTGTTTTGTGGCGTTTCACCGCTGAAACTCCAGCGTGAAAAAATACCCTGTACCCAAGAGAACTAACAATAAATATTCATAAACCCCCTAGAACACCACAAAGAATAATTTATTCAATAATCTGCCGGTAGGGGGAAGTTCCTCCTAACCTGCCCGCGTTAACGCATCGCTGGGATTGGAAAAGCGGTGACTGGTGACAGCCCAGCCGTGACAAGCTGCCGTCAAGCCCAGGAACACCATCGCTCTCTACTACTACCTGACAGGAGGGTGTACTGAATGGGGGTCGGGCTCTTCTCCCAAGGAACAAGCAATAGGATGAGAGAAAATGGGCTCAAGCTGCGCCAGGGGAGGTTTAGATTGGATATTGGGAGAAATTTCTTCATGGAAAGAGTGGTGAAGCATTGGAACAGGCTGCCCAGAGAGGTGGGGGAGTCCCCAGCCCTGGAGGGGTTCAAAAAATGGGCAGAGGTGGCACTTGGGGCCGTGGTTTAGTGGGCATGGGGGTGTTGGGTTGATGGTTGGGCTGATGATCTTAGAGGGCCTTTCCAACCTTAGTGATTCCCAGTTTTACTTTCATGAAAAAATAATCCAGCCAACAAGCCAGGAAACATGAAATTATTCCTCTCCCCTTAATTGGTTTAGTGGTGGAGTTGGCAGTGTTAGGTTAATGGTTGGACTGGATGATCTTAAAGGTCTTTTCCAACCTAAACAATTTGATGATTCTAGGACACAAGTGGTGGCAGAGGATTGAGCCAGGAGCTGCGTAGCTGCAGCAGGAGTTGTACAGCCACAGCACAGAGCAGTGCTGGTGTAGGGGAGCTTCCAGAGAGCGCAGGCAATGCCCGAGAGGCACGGGGCAAGAAGAACGGGCCTTGCAGGTACCCGGGAAGTAAGAGATCAGGTGCAGATGAAAAGAAGATAAGACAAGGCCACGCTGCTGGCAGGACAGTCAAGGTGCACACACAGGGAGGAGCAATCCTTATAATTTGCACAAGTCACCTGAGGATCCCGCAGGCAGCTGCCTGTGGAGCAGCTCTCCGCTGCCGGCCGCAGCCACCCACAACCCTTCCCAAAACACTCCCGGCCCAGTTCCCAGCAAGCCCCTCACCCCTGCACTGCATCAGACCTTCATCCCAGCACGCCCACAGGCACCTGCACCCTACTGGGGCACCAGCCCCTTATCACAGAATCACGGAATGGTTTGGGTGGGAAGGGACCTTTAGAGGCCACCCAGCCCAACCCCTGCAGTGAGCAGGGACAGCTTCAACCAGAGCAGGGTGCTCAGAGCCCCGTCCAACCTGGCCTGGGATGTTGCCAGGGATGGGGCATCTCCCACCTCTCTGGGCAACCTGTGCCACTGCCTCACCACCCTCAGCGTAAACAATTTCTTCCTTAGATCCAGCCTAAATCTATTCTTATTTAGTTTAAATCCATTATCCCTTGTCCTGTGGCTGCAGGCCCTGCTCCAAAGCCTGTCCCCACCTTTCCTGCAGCCCCTTCCAGCAGTGCAGGGCCGCAGGAAGGTCTCCCCGCAGCCTTCTCTTCCCCAGGCTGCACAAGCCCAGCTCTCCCAGCCTGGCCTCAGAGCAGAGCTGCTCCAGCCCTCGGACCATTTCTGTGGCCTCCTCTGGCCCCGCTCCAACAGGTCCCTGTCTGTGCGGTGCTGAGGGCCCCCGAGCTGGGCTCAGGGCTCCAGGGGGGGCTGAGCAGAGCGGAGCAGAGGGGCAGAGCCCCCTCCCTCGCCCCGCTGGCCACGCTGCTGGGGATGCAGCCCAGGATGGGCTTGGCTTTCTGGGCTGCCAGCGCACATTGCCGGCTCGTGTCTGGCTTTTCATCCCCCAGCACCCCCAAGTCCTTCTCCGCAGGGCTGCTCTCCATCCCTGCGTCCCCCAGGCTGTATGGATGCCAGGGGTTGCCCCGTCCCAGGTGCAGGACCCTGCACTTGGCCTTGTTGAACCTCATGAGGGTCACACAGGCCCCCTGTGTGCAGGGCTCCAGCACCAGCACTCCACACCCCAGGACCTAACCAAAGCGCCCCACACCCCCCAGAACCCCCCTCCCCGCACCTGACCCAGCCCCACGCTGCCTCCCCCCGTTACCCCCACCCCACCCCCGCTCCCCCACCCCACCCGCAGCGGTACGTGGGGCCGGCTGCACCCCAGCACCGCACCAAACCCCCAGCCCGGGGCTCCCCGGCCCTCACAGCCCCCCCACAGCAACACCGCGCCAGGCACTGGCCCACCCCCGCCCCTCAGCGCCACACGGGCGCCTCAGAACCGCACCAGGCCCCGACACCCGCACCCCTCGTCCCCCCAACACAAGCCCCCACGCCTCCACACGGCCCCGAAGCCCCGGACACAGCACCAAAGGCCCCGGCCCCGGCCCCGGCCCCGGCCCCGGCCCCGGCCCCGGCCCCGGCCCCGGCCCCTCTCCCTCACCTCAGCACCGCCAACACTCCCGCGCCTTCGAACCCCGCGCGCCTTCTCCCGCCCTCCCACCTTCCTCTTCCCATTGGCCGAGTGCCTCGTCGCTCACCGAGATTTCATTCCCATTGGCCATAAGCAACGGCTTTGCACCCGCCCTACCCCTTTTTCAGCCAATCGGATGGCAGAGGCCGCTGCACCCCGTCTCCTCCCAGAAAGACTCCAACTCCCAGAGTGCCTTGCGAGCGCGGGGCCGCCGCCGGGCTGGTGAAGACGCGCGGGGGCTGATGGGAGCTGTAGTCCGTGCGCGGCGCGGCGGGGGCTCGGGAGGCTCAAGGCGGGGGACTTTGGCCGCTGAAGGGACGGGGTGAATCGAGAGGCGTTTGCGAAGGTTACGGGGGCGCTTACGGGGGTGCCCCGCAGTGCTTTTGCTTTTAAACGGGCCGTCAGGGCCCTGCTGTGCAGAGCATCCTCCTTAAACGAGGGTCACTTGAAACTGAAAACCAAAAACCCCGGCAGCCCGGAACAAGCCGGGAGGCGCGGCAATGAGCTGGATGCGGCAGCGAGGATGGCCGCGAAGCGCTTCCATCGCCCTGCGCGACACAGTCTGCCGTGAACCCAGCTGTAGAATCACAGAATCATGGAACACACCCTGTCTCTCCTCTCTGCTGGTAAAGGGGTAAACTGATCTGAAACTCCGCCCTCGCCCTCTGCATACTCCGAAGACCATTTCCGCGTAGCCAGAAAAAAAAAAACCAACACAACCAAAAAAAAACCCCAAAAATCCGTGCCCAGGCCCCCAGCGCCCCCTCCCCATACAATGGGCTGGAGGAGCCTCGCGCATGCGCACACGGCGGCGTGCCCTCACTGCAGAGATGCGCATGCGCGACGCGGCGCGCCAGCACTGCCACCTCCTGGGAGCTAGGCGCATGCGCAACGCTCATACCGGCTTCACCGCCCGGAGAGCTTGCGCATGAGCATAGGGAACGAATTAACGTTGGCACCTCACTGCGCATGCGCACGGCCCCGCCGCGCATGCGCTCTGCTCACTTCCGCCCCCACCGTCGCCAGGCGCTGCTGGAGCGGGAGAGCGGCCGCCGTGCGGAGCCCCGGGCCGGGCGGGCTGAGGAGCCGCCGCCGCCATGGTGTTTTATTTCACCTCCAACGGTGAGTGGAGAGCGGCTAGAGGCCTTAGGGCCCGCACGGGGCGGGCCCGGTGCTGCCGCCGCTGTGAGGGGAGCGCTGGGCCGCGCCCCTGCCCGGTTCCTCAGTGAGCGGGGCCGCCTCGAACGCCCCGTCCTCCCGCCCCTGCCCTTTGACCAGCCGGTTGGGCCCAGCGGTCCCTTTTTGTGAGCCCTTGCGCTGGGCTGAGTGTAAAGGGCCCGGTTTGGGCCGGAATCGGCTCAAGTTTAAAGTTATTTCAGGAGCTAAGTCAGGAAACATGAAATTGCTACTCTCACCTGAATTGGTTTAGTGTGGACTTGGTAATGTTAGGTTAATGGTTGGACTGGATGATCTTAAAGGTCTTTTCCAACCTAAACGGTTCTGTGATTCTAAGGGCTTCCCTGAGCTGCGGAGCCTCTCCACGGTGGTGGCCAACAGCTCTGACTAAATAGCCATACCGGTGAGTGACTTCTGAAGAGCTTCCTCAAGTGTCCTGCTGTCAGAAGTTTGAGAGAAAGCATAATGCAGAACTTGTCTCATTATTTTGCCTTTCATATAGACAGATCTCCTTTGCTTGCCTGTTTGGAAAGGTCAGACGCTGCTGATCACAGAATTGTTTAGGTTGGAAAAGACCTTGAAGATCATCCAGTCCAACCATTAACCCAACACTACCAAGTCCACCACTAAACCAATTCAGAGGAGAGAAGGAATTAATTTCATGTTTCCTGGCTTGCTGGCTGGATTATTTTTTCATGAAAGTAAAACCAGGAATCACTAAGGTTGGAAAGGCCCTCTAAGATCATCAGCCCAACCATCATTAGGGCCACAGAAATGGTCCGAGGGCTGGAGCAGCTCTGCTCTGAGGCCAGGCTGGGAGAGCTGGGCTTGTGCAGCCTGGGGAAGAGAAGGCTGCGGGGAGACCTTCCTGCGGCCCTGCACTGCTGGAAGGGGCTGCAGGAAAGGTGGGGACAGGCTTTGGAGCAGGGCCTGCAGCCACAGGACAAGGGGGAATGGATTTAAACTAAAGAAGAATAGATTTAGGCTGGATCTAAGGAAGAAATTGTTTACGCTGAGGGTGGTGAGGCAGTGGCACAGGTTGCCCAGAGCGGTGGGAGATGCCCCATCCCTGGCAACATCCCAGGCCAGGTTGGACGGGGCTCTGAGCACCCTGCTCTGGTTGAAGCTGTCCCTGCTCACTGCAGGGGTTTGGGCTGGGTGGCCTCTAAAGGTCCCTTCCCACCCAAAGCATTCTGTCATTCTATGATCAACCCAACACCCCCATGCCCACTAAACCGTGGCCCCAAGTGCCACCTCTGCCCATTTTTGAACCCCTCCAGGGATGGGGACTCCCCACCTCTCTGGGCAGCCCGTTCCAGTCAGAGCGGGTCACTCAGGACCGTGTCACCAGAAGTCTGCGCCGTGATGCAGTACGGGCTGATAATACGTAGGACAGGACAGGAATGTTCCCTTTTGGTTTGCCCCCAGTCATTTCACCAGCGTATAACCTGCTTGCAAAAGTTTCCATATATTTTTTACCCTTTACCCACTGTATCCACAAGCAAGAATTTTATAGCATTGCATTCCTCAGTTCTAGAGGTGAAGTTCCTTAATGAGAAGGATTTGAGTGTCTGGCTGTTTGATTTTCCTTGGACAAGGCGCGGCTTAACGCTCTTGTGAATGTTTCTTAAATAAATTTGTTCTTGAGATTTATTTAAAAACTTTTTTTTCCCTCTCTTGTGGAAAGTCAAGTCCCTTGTACACCCAGCGAACAGTTGCACTGGCTGCATTGATCACTTAACCTTACGCTCGGATGGAAACATTTTCTGCTGAGAAGCAGGCTCCTAGGGAGAAGTTCCGAGACTTTCCTGGGCATGAGCCTTTTTGTGGGGAGAAAAGTCCCCGAAACAGTGCCCGGCAGACATGTAGGGTGACTTGGGGGTTAGGAAGAGCAGACAAGCCGCAGTTAATTCTGCTAATGATGTGAACAATCTGCTTTATTTTTAAACCATAGTTCCGCGGAGGGTTTCTGACATGTTATAATCAGTTTTGCTGCCAGAGGCTATTGTAGTTTGCCTAAAATGTGTTGCACTGTTACTGGTGTGCGTTAAATCATATGGGTTGGAAGTAATCTGCTCTGTTATGCTAGTGTTCCCTGACTTTTTTGGCCGGATGGGCTTCATTTGCACGGAACCATCACTGGTGCAACTTTATTTTTGAGCATTTAACTTTACGCTTCTGGGTAGTGCCCGTAGTCATGATGATCTCACATTCTCTGGGCTCTCCTTCCTATGTGTCCGCGGTGGATTTTTTTCCAGTCTTTAACTCCCACAGGTGTATGATCCTTTCAGACTTTTGAAGTTCCATTTCTTATTACCTCATTACTAAATTGGAAAGCGTTGTCCGGGCTTTGTGCTCGCGACAGTTGGATTTCCGATACAAATGCCCTCAGAAAGGACTGGGTCAGTAAGCAGTGTGAGATCCAAGTCATTTCACTGCCAGAGCTTTAGCAGGTAACTGAAGTGTGTTTACTATTTGAAAGTGACTTTGAAACTATGAGATTAGAGACTGGATTTTCAACGGATGCTTTTTGGAGGCAGATTTGGTCAGCCTGCATTTCATTTGTTTGCTCTTAGTCTTTAATTGGTGCGCTGTCAGTGAGCAGCTTTAGAAATCCCGCTATGAATTCTGTTTGTTCAGCAACAGAATATGAAAAATACAGATCTTTGTATCTTGTGCTGGAGCGTGTCCAGAGAAGGGCAGCGGAGCTGGGGCAGGGTCTGGAGCACAGGGCTGGTGGGGAGCGGCTGAGGGAGCTGGGGGTGTTCAGCCTGGAGAAGAGGAGGCTGAGGGGAGACCTGATCGCTCTGCAGCTCCTGGCAGGAGGGGGCAGGGAGGGGGTGTTGGTCTCTTCTCCCATGTAGTTAGCGATAGGACGAGAGGAAATGGGCTCAAGCTGTGTAAGGGGAGGTTTAGATTGGATATTGGGAGAAATTTCTTCCCGGAAAGGGTAGTCAAGCATTGGAACAGGCTGCCCAGAGAGGTGGGGGAGTCCCCATCCCTGGAGGGGTTCAACAAACGGGCAGAGGTGGCACTTGGGGCCATGGTTTAGTGGGCATGGGGGTGTTGGGTTGGTGGTTGGACTGATGATCTTAGAGGGCCTTTGCAACCTTAGTGATTCCTAGTTTTTACTTTCATGAAAAAATAATGCAGCCCCCAAGCTAGGAAACACAAAATTAATTTTTCCTCTGCCCTTAATTGGTTTAGTGGTGGACTTGGCAATGTTAGGTTAATGGTTGGACTGGATGATCTTCAAGGTCTTTTCCAACCTCAACGATTCGATGATTCTGTGAAATCCGTGTCGCCGCAGCGGGTCGTTTCAGCCACTGGCTGTTACGGCGTGAAGCCGCCTGCTGCAAACCCGCTCTCTGCAATCCTTCGCGCTGAAGCGTGCGGGTGCTGTCGGTCCTCATGAAGAACAGCTGTATGTCAGGGCAGCGCTGAGGCTCGTAGCTATGGCTGGCTGCAGCATTTGCTCGCTGGCAACATAATTCTTAAAAACTGTCGGAGCTAGAAACGTGACAAATTGGGAGATCGTGTTGCTGGGAAATTGGGATTTCCCTGCTGCCGTGTACAAGAACAGAGCCTTTTTTTTTTTTTTTTTTTTCTTTTAAGCAGGTTGCTCTGTGGTTTCTTCACCAGGACTTCCCTGACTGTAGCACCCTCATACTGCTCTTCATCCGTCTCCCAGCTGTGCTGGCCTTTGGTCCAGACGCTGAAGGGATGCTCGTTTGCTTCCCCAGAATTGGCAATGTCTTTACTGCCTGATGGAATGAGCCCTAAAGAAGAGAAGGACGTTCTTTTAAGTGCCCCAAAAAGGCACAGATGAGACAAACGAGTTTGCTGTTTATGCAAATTCAGTCTTTCTGTTGAATTTTAATCCTCCCAGGACACCTGGGGGAGGTTCCTGTTGGGCTTCTTTTACTTTGGGGAAGCAAGGGCCAGGCAGATGAGCTGTTTCACTCAAGGCCACACAGAGAGTTAATCCCAGACTGTAAATACAATGTCAGCCTTTCTGGCTCTCAGGAGTGTGCTTAATTGAACGGATTATACAAATTACACAGATACAGTCTGAACCACCTGGATGTTGAGGGTGTTTTGCCCAGAAGGCTGGTCCTTGCTGGATAATCTTCTACGGAAAGCAGTGGAAAGGCCACTTTCCAAAGTCCTTCGCAGCATTCGGGGCAAAATTGGGAGGAAATTCAAAACAATCTTCCTTTGGCCCCCAGGAGGGAAGTGGGATGGGTGGGTGAAGCAGTTTTCAGTCTAATTTCTGTGACCAAGGCTGGTGTGTTTGTCATTCCTTGCACAATTTGTCCAAATGCCTTTTGATTTGTTTTCCTCTTTCTATCCCTCAGTTGTTCCTTCCGTTTACACCATTTACATGGGAAAAGATAAGTATGAAAGTAAGTACCTTAATGTAATGATGCCTAAGGGGTTGGATTTAGATTTGTGGGGATTTAAGGCCATTTTGAAAGGATGTCTTTGTGTTAACTTGAAATATTCTTTGAAAACTTGTCTACCCTTGCAAGTGATTCTGACTTACCCCTCTGAAATCCACTGCATTACTTCTAGTTAGGATAAATCAATTTTGTAAATCCTCTAGGCGGAGTAACTGCCTTCAAGTACAAGTGAAAACTAAATTAACTGAAAAAAAACAATCTGTCTAGAGAAAAATACTGGTTTTCAGGTTGTGCCTGATAACTGTTTGCAAATCAACCTTCCAATTCCCTGCTCAGTCTGTATTTTTCCCCCTCTCCAGCGAGCATTCGTACTCCGCAGGTTTCCTGTGCCCATCCTTTCCCTCCCGGTGAAGGTTATGGTTCTGCTGCGTCTCCTGTTTCCACAGCAGCGGCTGATGTGAACCCGGGTGTCTCACTCCAAGGGAAAAGTGTTTTTTGAAGACTTGCCCTGAAAGTCTTCCCCCCCGCCCCCGCCCCGCATTAGATTGATATTTGAAGAAACGTATTTTCACTTAAAAATTTCAAAATTTGGCATAGCTGGTTCTACCATTCCTGTGAGCAGGCAGGTGCAGCGTTAAACCCTTTTTCTGTTTCTGCTCAATCGCCCTGCACTGGCTGACCAACAGTGGAGGGTTCCTGCTCTTGTCGGGTTCTTTGATTTGTTGTTTGATTTGAGGTCCTGGGCTTTGCTCATTGATACTTTTTATTCCTACAGATGAAGACCTCATAAAGTATGGCTGGCCTGAAGATATCTGGTAGGTGCTGAAATAAATTGCCTTTCGTTACACAACTGAGTCATAGAATCACAGAATCGTTTAGGTTGGAAAAGACCTTTAAGATCATCCAGTCCAACCATTAACCTAACACTGCCAAGTCCACCAATAAACCAATTAAGGGCAGAGGAAGAATTTCATGTTTCCTGGCTTGGTGGCTGGATCATTTATAATGAAAGTAAAAACTAGGAATCATTAAGCTTGGGAAGGATCTCTAAGATCATCAGTCCAACCATCAACCCAACACCCTCATGCCCACTAAACCATGTCAAATGATCGTGACGACCCTCTCGCTTCCCCAGGCGCTGTAGAGTCTCTTTTTTCCAACTTAGCAGTTTAAATGCAATCGCAGGGTGGAGATGGATTGCAGCAGACCCCGGTGCAGCTGTTGGGACTCTGTTGATCCTGAATTCATTCCCCTGCCTCTCCCCCTCCATCCCCTGCTTTGTTCCTCGTAAGAGCTGGCCCCTTTGTGAAGTTTTTTTGGGGTTACCTGTTCATGGAGCTGCTGGAGTAGCAATAACTCTAGATACGGATATTTGTGTTTCAGAATATACGTGTTAGCTTGCTGTTGCTCTTAGCGCATTTGGGAAATGGGCAGAGTTAAACAAGAAGGGAAGCTTGGTATTTGTAAGAGGGCAAGGGGTGGTGGGTTGGTTTTGGCTCGTAAGATATCAGAAGAGAAATCCGAGAGAATCATAGAATCATAGAATCGTTGAGGTTGGAAAAGACCTTGAAGATCATCCAGTCCAACCATTAACCTAACACTACCAAGTCCACCACTAAACCAATTAAGGGCAGAGGAAGAATTAATTTCATGTGTCCTGGCTTGGTGGCTGGACTATTTTTTAATGAAGGTAAAAACCAGGAATCACTAAGGTTGGAAAGGCCCTCTAAGATCATCAGTCCAACCATCAACCCAACACCCCCATGCCCACTAAACCATGTCCCCAAGTGCCACCTCTGCCTGTTTGTTGAACCCCTCCAGGGATGGGGACTCCCCCACCTCTCTGGGCAGCCTGTTCTAGTGCTTGGCCACTCTTTGAGTAAAGAAATTTCTCCTACTGTCCAATCTAAACCTCCCCTGGCGCAGCTTGAGCCCATTTCCTCTCATCCTATACTTGTTCCTTGGGAGAAGAGACCAACACCCCCTCCCTGCCCCCTCCTGTCAGGAGCTGCAGAGCGATCAGGTCTCCCCTCAGCCTCCTCTTCTCCAGGCTGAACACCCCCAGCTCCCTCAGCCGCTCCCCACCAGCCCTGTGCTCCAGACCCTTCCCCAGCTCCGTTGCCCTTCTCTGGACATGCCCCAGCACCTCAATGTCCTTCTTGGAGTGAGGGGCCCAAAACTGGACAGAGCATTCCAGGTGCGGCCTCACCAGCGCCGAGCACAGGGGGACGATCCCTGCCCTGCTCCTGCTGGCCACACTATCCCTGACACAAGCCAGGATGCTGTTGGCCTTCTTGGCCACCTGGGCACGTGAGCAGAAGAGGAGATCCCAATCCTGTTAGCAGTAGTTGGTAGCATCTTTGCTGGCTGGATTAATCTGTAAAGTTTCCAAACTGATAAGGTTTGTGAGATGTTTATGCAGGAGTTAGCTTGCTTTCAGGCACTATCGCGCAGACCCGATGTGTCGCAGTTGCTGCCCTCTCCTTCGCTGGCAGCTCCGAACAAGAATCACCGTGAGGATTGTGCTCCTCGCTCTTCGAGGTGGCCTTTGCCTGGATGAGCTGAGGTGTCTTGGTAGAACTGGAGGTTGAATAGGTAGTAGCTAATGTGCCCCGTAGAGCATGTTTTGTCAGCAGTCAGCTAACTGGCAAGGGAATATTTTTTTCTTTTCTAGCAGAACAGATTGTACTTCAGCTGAATAACACTTTGTTGTAGCAGTATCACATTCATTTTCTGTCCCATGTTTGTCCTATCGCTACGTAATTTAAGGTACTGTTATTTAGGAGTGACCTTGAGATTCATCCTCAAATTGCCTGAACTGTGAAAGTCGTCTTTCCCCCTCTCTTTCGTGTCTTGCAGCTCACACCAACATCATCCACGTTGCTTTTTTTCACATCCTAGTGCTATCTCAACAAAATATCGTAGGTCCTCTTGTGGAGGCCTCCTGGGAATTGTTGTCCTAACAGTGTCTGGCACCTTTTAGGCTTACTTCTGCTTAAGAGGGCTCCAGTGGAGTTGGGTTAGGAGGCTCGGGAGGTACAAGTGAGCATTCATACGTTGGTGCTTGAGGGTTTTCTGTCTTGAAGCAGGAAGGAAAAAGTCCCATTATGTTAAAAAGAAAACAGTGTAAAGAAAGGTTGGGAGGTGACATGAGATCAGTTCCCCCCTTCCATCCTTGGAAGTCTGCAGGGTTGGAGTGCATGTTATCAGGACAGAGGCTTGAAAAATAGGTGATCATGCTAAAAATACAGTGACAGAATCATAGAATCACAGAATGGTTTGGGTGGGAAGGGACCTTTAGAGCCCACCCAGCCCAACCCCTGCAGTGAGCGGGGACAGCTTCAACCAGAGCAGGGTGCTCAGAGCCCCGTCCAACCTGGCCTGGGATGTTGCCAGGGATGGGGCATCTCCCACCTCTCTGGGCAGCCTGTGCAAGCGCTTCACCACCCTCAGCAAAAACAATTTCTTTCTTATCTCTAGTGTGAATCTCCCCTCTTTCAGTTTAAATCCATTCCCCCTTGTCCTGTGGCTGCAGGCCCTGCTCCAAAGCCTGTCCCCACCTTTCCTGCAGCCCCTTCCAGCAGTGCAGGGCCGCAGGAAGGTCTCCCCGGCAGCCTTCTCTTCCCCAGGCTGCACAAGCCCAGCTCTCCCAGCCTGGCCTCAGAGCAGAGCTGCTCCAGCCCTCGGACCATTTCTGTGGCCTCCTCTGGCCCCGCTCCAACAGGTCCCTGTCTGTGCGGTGCTGAGGGCCCCCGAGCTGGGCGCAGGGCTCCAGGGGGGTCTGAGCAGAGCGGAGCAGAGGGGCAGAGCCCCCTCCCTCGCCCCGCTGCCCACGCTGCTGGGGATGCAGCCCAGGATGGGGTTGGCTTTCCGGGCTGCCAGTGCACATTGCTGGCTCGTGTCCGGCTTTTCATCCCCCAGTACCCCCAAGTCCTTCTCCGCAGGGCTGCTCTCCATCCCTGCGTCCCCCAGGCTGTATGGATACCGGGGGTTGCCCCGTCCCAGGTGCAGGACCCTGCACTTGGCCTTGTTGAACCTCATGAGGTCCATGTGGGCCCACTTCTTGAGCCCATCAGGATCCCTCTGGATGGAATCCCTTCCCTCCAGCAAATCAGCTGCACCACCCAGCTTGGTGTCATCTGCAAATCTGCTGAGGGTGCACTTGTTCCTGCTGTCTGTCATTCATATGTCTGTGTCAGGACATCAAGGAGATGAAGAGCTGTGCTGTAAGGAGGGAGTGGATAGGAGAGCACCCTTCATCCTGCTGGGGAGAGGGCTGCAGGGGGTGATGGAGGTTTATGAACTCCTCAGGGCAGTGGATGAAGCGAACGCAGAACTGGTTGGTGTTCACCAGTGGACTGGCACCCACTCGAGCCACTAGATCCAGTGCACTTCCCAGGCAGCGTCGCCTGCTCCTGCTGTTGCAGGCAGAGCACTGGGCTCCGTGGACTTTTTGCTGAGAAACTGCGATTGGGTTTTGTCGTGGTTTAGTCCCAGCCAGCAGCTCAGCACCACGCAGCCGCTCGCTCACTGCCCCTGCCCCGATGGGATGGGGGAGAGAATCGGAGGAGTGAGAGTGAGAAACACTCCTGGGGTGAGATCAGAACCATTTAATAATTGAAATAAAGTAAAGTAGTAATGATAATAATAACTATATAATAATGATAATAATAATAACAATATCCAAAGCAAGTGATGCACAGTGCAATTGCTCACCACCCGCCGACCGATACCCAGACAGTTCCCGAGCAGCGATCGCTGCTCCCCGGCCAACCCCCCCAGTTTCTATACTGCCCATGACGCCGTATGGTATGGAATGGCCCTTGAGGCAGTTTGGATCAACTCTTCTGGCTGTGCCCCCTCCCAGCTTCTTGTGCCCCTGGCAGAGCATGGGAAGCTGAAAAGTCCTTGACTGGCATAAGCACTGCTTAGCAACAACTAAACATCAGCGTGTTATCAACATTCTTCTCCTACTAAATCCAAAACCCAGCACTATGCCAGCTACTAGGAAGAAAATTAACTCTATCCCAGCCGAAACCAGGACAGGTTTTTTTTTATTTTTGCACTATGAGCTT
This sequence comes from Pelecanus crispus, assembly GCF_030463565.1. NCBI lineage: Eukaryota > Metazoa > Chordata > Aves > Pelecaniformes > Pelecanidae > Pelecanus > Pelecanus crispus. The sequence continues at coordinate 131,822,649 of NC_134645.1, forward strand.
GAGGCTGGTCATGTAAGTGGTGTAGCTAGCAGTGCCTGCTGCAGAGTTCCCGAGTTTGCTGTTTCTCACCAAAACACCACATGCGTAGGCTCATCCCGTGAGTGTTGCCTCCATGCAGTATAGTGTTTAAAAGGAAAAAACTGAAGGGGTAAAGGGGTTTTATTTTTTTCAGTCTGCCACTGAGAGGACTGCTGTTTCTTGAAGGATAGGCTGTGACTCCCTTGCCTGCTTTTAAACGTATATATCATGAACATTTCTATGTTTTTGTTGTCCATGGAGTGGCTGTTTTGTCGCTTGTTAGGAAGTAAATCTTTCAGAACAGATCACCATCTCTCACCCTCTGTTATGTGTGCTTTTTTTATTCTCTAGGTTTCATGTGGATAAACTCTCTTCCGCGCATGTGTACCTTCGGTTACACAAGGTAATCCTGCGACACGTGTATTTAAAATCATAGAATCATAGAATCGTTTAGGTTGGAAAAGACCTTTAAGATCATCCAGTCCAACCATTAACCTACACTACCAAGTCCACACTAAACCAATCAAGGGTAGACTAGACTAAACCATGTCCCCAAGTGCCACATCTGCCCATTTTTTGAACCCCTCCAGGGCTGGGGACTCCCCCACCTCTCTGGGCAGCCTGGTCCAATGCTTGACTACCCTTTCCGGGAAGAAATTTTTCCTAATTTCCAACCTAAACAAAGTGTGGCTTGAGCCCATTTCCTCTCGTCCTATCGCTTGTTCCTTGGGAGAAGAGCCTGACCCCCCTCCCTGCCCCCTCCTGTCAGGAGCTGCAGAGCGATCAGGTCTCCCCTCAGCCTCCTCTTCTCCAGGCTGAACACCCCCAGCTCCCTCAGCCGCTCCCCACCAGCCCTGTGCTCCAGACCCTTCCCCAGCTCCGTTGCCCTTCCCTGGACACGCTCCAGCACCTCAATGTCTTTCTTGGAGTGAGGGGCCCAAAACTGGACACAGCATTCCAGGTGCAGCCTCAGCAGTGCCAAGTACAGGGGGACGATCCCTGCCCTGCTCCTGCTGGCCACACTATTCCTGACACAAGCCAGGATGCTGTTGGCCTTCTTGGCCACCTGGGCACACTGCTGGCTCATGTTCAGAATTTACAGCCTCTGTTACCAAATAACGCGGGGAGGAGCGGGAAGTTTAACGTGGCCCAACAGAACGATTGATTTCTGTCTTGACGCCAAGCGTGCATCTAGGAACCGTTACCCCGCTAAAAAAGGGGGAATGATTTTGAGAAAAGCAGGGTGCGAATCGCTTGCGGTGCTTCAAGCCTCTCCTTACAAATGGCACGGGAGACTCCAGTCTTGTAAAATGCGGAGCGTAGAGGTCCTGGGTGTGTTTGCAGAGCGTCGTGCCCTGCATCCCCAGCCGTGGCGGGTCTTGCTGTGCTCCCCAGTCCCTACAGCCCCCCGCCGCAGGCTTCTCACGTTGCCTTGCTCTGTCGCAGGGGCAGACGGTGGATGACATTCCTAAAGAAGTTTTGATAGACTGTGCCCATCTAGTGAAGGCGAATAGCATTCAAGGTAATCCTGATTCCCGGGAGATTGGTGCGAGGTGCTTGCGGCGAGCCTTTCTGCTCTGCACGAACGCGTGTTTTTTCAGATCAAACGTTTGTGACATTTCTGCTGTGGTGCTCGCTCTGTTAACGCCTGTGCCCGCAGGTCTTACAGGAAGCAGCTGTCGCTTGCAGCTGCTGGCGCTGCCTGTTATACTTTCATAAGGAGGAATTTTAAATCTCTGAAATTCCCGTTTGTGCCTCCACATCGCTGCCTGAGCCAAGGAGGCCTCGCAGTCTCTTCTCTAACACCACCTTGGGGCCCCCTTCCGTAGTAATTGCTCTTCTGGCAAAGGCGGTCTCCATCTGGAGTTCATTAACACTGCCGCAGCGCTCGTGTTACTGCAGAAAACGATGTCGTGGTGTTCTTCCGTTTCACTGTAACGCTGGAAGGGCTTCTCCGTTTTCTTTTTTCTTGCCTAGCTGGTAATGTTTGTGACACGAATAACTGCCGGTTTCCATGCACACGGAAGACTTTAAGACCTCTTTCAGCAGGGAGAGAATTGAAATGTTTTTCTCCTTTCTTTTTCCCCCGCTTCCTAGGTTGCAAGATGAACAACGTCAACGTGGTGTACACGCCGTGGACTAACCTGAAGAAGACTGCAGATATGGATGTGGGGCAGATCGGCTTTCACAGACAGAAGGATGTAAGTGTTTGCTGCCAGCCAGTGACGGTGGCAGACTGTAACGTTTCCGTGCTGGGAGCTGGGTGGATTCTCTTCAGCATTTGCCCTAAAGCCAGGGAATCATCCATTCCTGAAGCATAAGAGAGATCCCGGGCACGCGTTTGGACTTGGCTGAACATCACCTGAAAATCCGTGGTTGAGCGTCAGCCTGTAGCATAGCGTAGCCTGTGCAGCACGTGTTTCCAAACTGCATCATGGTGTAGCTGATGAGTCTTTGCTGATGCTGAACGGTATCACGTGTTAGTCTGCGCTATTCGCTTGAATTGCTCTCCACTGAAATCATCTTGTTTAATATCTTTATCAGTGATCTGAATGAGGGGATTGAGTGCACCCTCAGTGAGTTTGCAGATGACACCAAACTGGGTGGGAGTGTCAATCTGCTGGAGGGTAGGATGGCCCTGCAGAGGGACCTGGCCAGGCTGGACCCATGGGCCCAGGCCAACTGTGTGAGGGTCAACAAGGCCAAGTGCCGGGTCCTGCACTTGGGTCACAACAACCCCATGCAGCGCTGCAGGCTTGGGGAAGAGTGGCTGGAAAGCTGCCTGGCCGAAAAGGAGCTGGGGGTGTTGGTTGAGAGCGGCTGAACATGAGCCAGCAGTGTGCCCAGGTGGCCAAGGAGGCCACCAGCATCCTGGCTTGTGTCAGGAATAGTGTGGCCAGCAGGAGCAGGGCAGGGATCGTCCCCCTGCACTCGGCGCTGGTGAGGCTGCACCTGGAATGCTGTGTCCAGTTTTGGGCCCCTCACTCCAAGAAGGACATTGAGGTGCTGGAGCATGTCCAGGGAAGGGCAACGGAGCTGGGGAAGGGTCTGGAGCACAGGGCTGGTGGGGAGCGGCTGAGGGAGCTGGGGGTGTTCAGCCTGGAGAAGAGGAGGCTGAGGGGAGACCTCATCGCTCTCTACAACTCCCTGACCGGAGGGGGCAGTGAGGTGGGTGTTGGTCTCTTCTCCCCAGTAGTTAGTGATAGGACAAGAAGAAATGGGCTCAAGCTGCACCAGGGGAGGTTTAGGTTGGATATTGGGAGAAATTTCTTCATGGAAAGAGTGGTCAAGCATTGGACCAGGCTGCCCAGAGAGGTGGTGGAGTCCCCATCCCTGGAGGGGTTCAACAAACGGGCAGAGGTGGCACCTGGGGACATGGTTTAGTCTAGTCTACCCTTGATTAGTTTAGTGTGGACTTGGTAGTGTAGGTTAATGGTTGGACTGGATGATCTTAAAGGTCTTTTCCAACCTAAACGATTTGATGATTCTATAATTCTATCTCTTACTGCAGCTGAAGGGCCTGCATAGGAGCAGTCACTTTAGGTCAGCTCACAGGCAGTGGTGCGATCACACATCTGGAAGGGCTCAGGACTTGAACTTGCTGAGCAGAGGAGGGCTGTCGGGGGTCCTGGAGGTGTCTGCTCACTCTACTGTCTCTGCTCCGAGAGCTGTCTCACCCTGGTGCTGCCTTGAATTTGTTAAACCTGTTAAAAGGCAGAGCTGCATAGCTGTGATGTAGGGTCAAACCAGTGTACGAAGCTATTCCCAAGCCTGACCTAGTGTCCCCAGATAGTTTTATTCTTTAAATTTTGGTTAAGTAGCTTGGCTGCTGGGAGAGAAGGCTCCCTAGAGATGCAGTTTGACTGAAACAGATCTGTACCAGGGCAAGAAATGCTAAAATGCCTACAGTCAACAAGCAGCACGTGAGCTTCTCTTCCCAAAATGGTCTGCAGAGACCTCCTGCCAACCTCTTCAGGAATCGGCAGAGACCGGTTCTTGTCTCTTGGCTTCTTTGTTGAGGCGTGTGCCAAGAAACGAAATTAGTAATGCTTATGTACTTAGCAATGCTTATGCTTATTAGCTATGTGCTTCTGAGTGTTGGGAGTGGGCCTCTTTTTGCTGTTACACAACCTGCTGAATGGGCCCCGGTGGCAGTGATTTTCCTTAGCATCTGTTTTTGTGGGATTCAGCCATGTGTAAAGTGGAAATAGGGTGTTTTCTTTCCGTTGAGAAAGTGCCAGAATAAAAGTATTTTTTTTATAAGGATCACAGTTCTTTGCACTCCAAAGGTGAAAATGCTGACAGTGGAGAAGAAGGTGAATGAAATCCTGAACCGGCTAGAGAAGACAAAAGTGGAGCGCTTCCCAGACCTGGCTGCGGAGAAGGAAGCCCGGGACAGAGAGGAAAGAAATGAGAAAAAAGCCCAGATTCAAGAGATGAAGCGGAAGGAAAAGGAAGAGATGAAGAAGAAGAAAGAGCTGGAAGAACTTAGGTAAGTAATAAATTGTAGTGCCAACTTCTAACTTCTGCAGTTTTCATCGGCGCTGGGAGGGAGTCATGGGTCAGCAGTTTCTGTTTAGTAGTTGGCCCAGCGTTACTCAGTGTTCAGCTGACCTGCTCTGGCATAGACATCTGCATGGCCCAGTGATTTCCTTTGTCTTTAGAATAAATGCATTTTCCTCATTTCTCCTAAAATAAACCTGGAAGTTAAACCCTTGTTAAAAGAAAGGACTATGTCTTTTCAAACCTGTCCCTAACTTGGCTTTGCCTCTCTCTGTCATTGGGACGGGGAGCAATTGCTTCCAGCTTTCCGCGAGCCTTGGAAAGCACTGAGCCTTCGCTAGAGTTCTTCAGCTTCCCCTCACATCACCGACATTAACCAAAACATGCGAATCCTCGATCGCACGCTCTTTTAAACGCAGAACGAGGCATGGTGTTTCGAAATGTCACCTTGACCTTTCTGTCCGTGCCGCGGCATGTGTGAGCTTGTTCCTTAGCGCTGTCGGCCCCGTATGGCGCTGGACGTATCCGCTGGCTGGCCCCAAAAGCTCGCTTCTAAGCTTTAGTAAGTCATGTTTATCTGTAAGTGACAGTGAAACCAGAATTTGAAAAACTCCAGGATTTCCTGAGTGATTCAACACACGGATTGCTCAGAAAAGAAGGCTTAGAGAAGCAAACTAAACTGAAGTCACCAGCAGGCATGTCTGTGCTACAGAGTAAGGGGCCTGCCTGCTTATTTAACCTTGCCCCGGAGCTGCCTCTTGGCCATCCCCCAAAGTAAAGGATTTTTCTACCTCCTGGGATGATCTAGCTGGTAGTTTCTGAGCAAAGCCATGGAGAAGCAGTCTGCATAGCGCCTGGGCTTTCTCCAGTTGTTTTAATTTGCCAAAGAGTATGAGATAAGCAAATACTTGTCTAACCTGCCTGAATTCAGAAAGGAAAAAAAACCTTGTTTTTCTGGTACTTGGTCCTGTTTTATCAAAACGCCTCTCTGTTGGTGGGTTTTGAAAACATATCATGCAAGATAATGTAATTTCCCTTCCAGGAGTTACTCATCATTAATGAAGGCTGAGAACATGTCCTCCAATCAGGTAAGAGCCGGCTGATGCCCACAGAAACCTTGCAGAGAAAGCTGAAATTCAATGCGGGATCGTGATGGTACAGCTCCCGCATTGCGGTCTGGTTTGGGTGACTCCTGCGTGACAGAGCACATCTCCGTCAGCCCTTCTCGGTGAAGGACTTTGCCGCTTTCCTCCGCTTCCTGAGAGGGCCCTGTTGCTCTTACGTCAGCCAGGTAGAGCCTGTGCTGCTGGAAATGTCTGCAAAGTCATAGAATCATCAAATCATTTAGGTTGGAAAAGACCTTTAAGATCATCCAGTCCAACCATTAACCTAACATTGCCAAGTCCACCACTAAACCAGTTCAGGGCAGAGTAGCAATTTCATGTTTCCTGGCTTGGTGGCTGCATTATTTTTTTAATGAAGGTAAAAACTAGGAATCATTAAGATTGGAAAGACCCTCTGAGATCATCAGCCCAACCATCAACCCAACACCCCCATGCGCACTAAACCATGTCCCCAAATGCCACCTCTGCCCGTTTGTTGAACCTCTCCAGGGCTGGGGACTCCCCCACCTCTCTGGGCAGCCTGTTCCAATGCTTGACCACTCTTTGCATGAAGAAATTTCTCCCAATATCCAATCTAAACCTCCCCTGACGCAGCTTGAGCCCATTCCCTCTCGTCCTATCGCTTGTTCCTTGGGAGAAGAGCCCAACACCCACCTCCCTGCCCCCTCCTGTCAGGAGCTGTAGAGCGATCAGGTCTCCCCTCAGCCTCCTCTTCCCCTTCCCACCCGTGACAGAACAGGTAGAGCTTTAAGCGGGGCACCAGACTTGACTCTCCTTGTGAGCCTTTTGGGCACAACCTGGCTCGTGAACAGAGGGGATCTCCACACTGGCAACCACCACCTGCGTATGCCAGCTTGTTACTTCAGAGAAGACAGGGAAAATGCACGTTTTTAACAAGAAATAAACCCGAGGTGTACGGACAACAGTTTGGGGAGGGATGAATATAGGTACTGAGGGGCAGAAGAGGAAGCTCAAAGGGCTGTGCTTGCAGAGCACTTTGGAAAAGGAGCCAAAGTTGTCTCTTTTCTGGCTGCTGCTTCTGTGCTTCCTGCCACGCTTTGTTGTCCACATAATACCACAGGATGCAGCACAGAAAAACCCACCCTGCTCTTTTAATTTGCGCAATCCTGCCTCAAAACACTTCTGTGTATCAGATTTATGGTTCTGAGCATGGCCAGCTGAGGCTCCCACGTGGCACATCTAAGAAGATGGTTCCAGCTCGGAGGCTTCACAAACCAAGGAGAATTTCAGGAAAGCCTCAGAGGTGGGATGTGAGATGAGGGAGGTTGTTCGAAGCAGAGACGGGGCACAGGTGAAATTTTTGAGTGGCAGAAAGAGGAAGGCAAGAGATTACTGAGAAAGGCAACCGCTCTTGCATCCTGAGATGCAAGGAAGAAAACAGAGACTGCAGTATGAGCAAAAGTGAATCGTAGACAAAGAGTGTGATCTGATGGTCCGGTATAGGTAATCTGATGCCCTAGCATATCTTAAAAGAATGATCACTACAGAGGAAATGGCCTCAAGCTGCATCAGGGGAGGTTTAAATTGGATATTAGGAAAAAATTTCTTCATGGGAAGAGTGGTCAAGCATTGGACCAGGCTGCCCAGAGAGGTGGGGGAGTCCCCAGCCCTGGAGGGGTTCAAAAAACGGGCAGAGGTGGCACTTGGGGACATGGTTTAGTGGGCATGGGGGTGTTGGGTTGATGTTGGACTGATGATCTTAGAGGGCCTTTCCAACCTTAGTGATTCCTAGTTTTTACTTTCATGAAAAATTAATCCAGCCCCCAAGCCAGGAAACATGAAATGAATTCTTCCTCTGCCCTGAACTGGTTTAGTGGTGGACTTGGCAATGTTAGGTTAATGGTTGGACTGGATGATCTTAAAGGTCTTTTCCAACCTCAATGATTCGATGGTTCTGTGATTCTGAAGCGGAGAGGAGCGCAGGCCAGCAGGAGGGAAGCGAGGAGGTGGATCCCAGGAGGGCTGGGGGCTGAAGTTCAGAGGAGGTCCTGACGTGGGCTTTGCCTGAGGTCTGGCACGTCTGCAGCTTCCTCCTCAGTGCGACCTCGGGCAAACAGATCTCCGAGCTCCTCCAAGTGACCCTCAGTTTAAAATCCACCTTTTGCATCCTAATCCCTGACTAACCGTTTAGAGGAGTGTGCGGTTCTCGAGAATTCTTGACTTTCCTCCTGGTTGGCATGCAGATCCCCTTTGAAATGTGAACTGGGTTGCAGTATGAGCGTCTCCTGACACGCACGGGCCGGCTGCGCCCGATTCGTGACGCATGCCAGGGAGAGGCGCAGTGGAAATGCTGGGCAGGGGGGCTCCTCCTCTCAGCACCTGACCCCCACACGATGCCAGACTGCTTTCCTTCCCCCGAGTTGGAAAGAAGCTCAGGTTTGGTGATACAGGGAGGGTCCACGAAGCTGCTGGTGAGCACCTGGTCTCTGGTTCTTCTCAGGTCGCAGCAGATGGGCTGCAGTTTCAGGGAAGTGATACATGGCAGGCACAGCAAACAGCCGCTGCTGTTTCACAACACAGAGCCTCACTCAGGGCTGTTCCCGCTCCAGAGCTGACGTTGTGCGTCTGTTTGGTCTGATTTCATGGTGTTTGTACTGAAATGGCAGGAAACCAGAATAAATGGCAATTCTGAAATCCTGCTGAATGCACCATTTCACCATTTTCTGTTTTCATCTGCGCAACGATCCTGATTTCTCTTTTCTTCCCACAGGATGGCAACGATTCAGATGACTTTATGTAAATAAAGTCTCTCTCCTTTCTCAATCAAGAGGTGGTTTGGGATGTCTTAAATGTGTCACCATCGCTAAGAATGCCAAAAAAAACCCCAAAAAACGTGAACTCTGACTCCATTTCTTCAGGACCTGGGTGGTTCTCCCGGCAGCCTGACCAACTCTGTGCCATGGACAAGTTCTGAAGGGAGAAGATCTGTATGTCTGCACATACATCTCTTTTTTTTCAGGGACGTGGGTGGAAGGAAGCAGAATTGACTTTCAGTTCTATAAAGACAATGATATTTATTCTAGGGAAGGGGTTGGTGTAGCTTTTAATCCGATGAGATTTAAAGAAAAGAAAACAAATCGTGCTCTCTCGCCGCTGTCCCAGCAGCGGAGCTTCTCGGAAACGGTTGCCATTAACTGGGTGTCACTGGTGCGTAAGCGAACGTGACGCTGCCAACTGCGTAACTCTTCTCTTTGCGCTGGCGATGGTCAGCAAAGCTGGGGGATCCCTCTACAATCAGGGGGGTGTAAATTTGGACAAGCTCACAGCTGCTTTGCAGACCTCCCCAGCCCTTGCTGGCACTAAATCTGGTGGCTCCTCATTAAATACAGAGCTGCAGATAACGAAGGCTGCGCTCGGCTGTTGTTGCAGCCTACTTGAGCGCGTGACCGCGGGCTGTGATCTGTGCCTTTAGCACAGAATGAGAATAGCCCCACGGTGTATTTTCTTTTAAATTCCGCTTGATTCCTGGGCTCTTCCTTGGAAACTTTCTCTGGAAAGAGAAGGTCATGAAGAAGAGTCGAGTTTTGCGCAGCGTCTACGCCTGTCCCAGCCGGAGCTCTCGCCCGAGCGCTCTGTAAGGTTTCATGGATGAGTCTGTATGAAACTGTTGTGGTAAATCCTCGCAGCTCCTGTATATATGTCACGATTAAATTCATACCGTGCTGATAAAACGCACTGCTAGGTGGGAGTCAGCTCGTGTGCTCACGCCTCTGAGAAGGAGCGGAGCTGCGAGGGTCCGCGGAGCATTGGGCAGCAGAAAACCACGCAGAGCGCGGCCGTGCCGAGGGGGAGGACAGCAAAAGTCTACGAAAGTTTGGTTTTGGGGTGCTTCTCGGGGCGCTGCAAACTTTCCTGCAGCCTCTGCTTCTGGCCTTGCTTCTCCCCTGTGCAAAGCGAGGATGTCTCCTGGTGCAGGGGGGGATTTTGCAAGGGGAGGTAGGCAAAAGGGAAGCGTACCTTAGGGAACTGAAAACGCTCTCAGCAGAGAATTACTGAATTATTACAGGAGAAAACTACCCTGCTACAAGGGCAGGTCCCAATAATAGTACATTTAACATTATCCGACGGGCTTCCCGGCACCTACCCCCTTCCCTCTGCATCCCGAGGGTGTGGGCTGGGGCTGGGGAGAGCGAGGGGGTCCGGGCCCCCTCATCAGCCCCCGGTTCCTTGCTGGGAGGAGGAGGATGGTGAGCTGCGTGTGCATCCTCCTGCTGCTCACGTCCTGTCTCAGCTCAGGAGACCCCCAACTGCCCCAAACTCTCCCCGGTGTCCCACCTCTTTAGGGACCTGGCGTGCAAGCTGGCGCAGGGTGCTGGGAAGGGCTAAAGCACCCCGGGGCTGATGGGGAAACTGAGGCACGGCGCAGCGACTGCTTTTCTTCCCTCCCAGCTGCCCCGGCAGAGGCGGGGGAGAAGCCAGGAGTCCAGGGGGCCCGTGGGGAGCGAGGAGCTGGGGGGACCCGGCCTGAGACGCCGCCGGGCCTCCCTCCTCGCCGCCATCAATGGGCCCTTTCATGGGCCGCGGGTGTTGGCCGGGGCCGGTGACCTGAAAGCGGTGCTGAGCTGCTCTGCCATCAGCAACGCCCGCGGCCGCAGCCCTGCAGCTGTAAACTGTTGTGCTTGGCTGCGGCGCCCGCCACGGAGCCCGCCCGGCGGCTCCGCTGTCCTCCGGTGTTTATTGATGGGCGATGTCCCCTGTGCATGGCTGCACTCGGGCTGCATGTCCCCAGCACCCTGTGCATCACTGCCCGTGGGCTGCGTGTCCCCAGCACCCTGTGCATGGCTGCACTCGGGCTGCGTGTCCCCAGCACCCCGTGCATGGCTGCACTCGGGCTGCATGTCCCCAGCACCCTGTGCATGGCTGCCTATGGGCTGTGTGTCCCCAGCACCCTGTGCATGGCTGCCCGTGGGCTGCGTGTCCCTGGCACCCTGTGCATCACTGCCCGTGGGCTGCGTGTCCCCGGCACCCCGTGCATGGCTGCACTCGGGCTGCGTGTCCCCAGCACCCCGTGCATGGCTGCACTCGGGCTGCGTGTCCCCAGCACCCCGTGCATGGCTGCACTCAGGCTGCGTGTCCCCAGCACCCTGTGCATGGCTGCACTTGGGCTGCATCTCCCCAGCACCCTGTGCATGGCTGCCTGTTGGCTGTGTCCCCGCCCCGAGCACCCTGTGCATCGCTTCCCGTGGGCTGCATGTCTCCAGCACCCCGTGCATGGCTGCACTCGGGCTGCATGTCCCCAGCACCCTGTGCATGGCTGCCTATGGGCTGTGTGTCCCCAGCACCCTGTGCATGGCTGCCCGTGGGCTGCGTGTCCCTGGCACCCTGTGCATGCTGCCCATGGGCTGTGTGTCCTCGGCACCCTATGCATGGCTGCCGGTGGGCTGCGTGTCCCTAGCACCCTGTGCATGGCTGCACTCGGGCTGTGTGTCCCCAGCACCCTGTGCATGGCTGCACTTGGGCTGCGTGTCCCCAGCACCCTGTGCATGGCTGCCGGTGGGCTGCGTGTCCCCAGCACCCCATGCATGGCTGCACTCGGGCTGCGTGTCCCCAGCACCCTGTGCATGGCTGCCTGTGGGCTGCGTGTCCCCAGCACCCTGTGCATGGCTGCCCGTGGGGCCACGTGTCCCCAGCACCCTGTGCATGGCTGCGTGTCCCCAGCACCCTGTGCATGGCTGCCCGTGGGGCCACGTGTCCCCAGCACCCTGTGTGTAACTGCCCATGGACTGTGTGTCCCCAGCACCCTGTGCATGGCTGCCTGTGAGGCACACGTGTTCCTGAGCACCCTGTGCATGGCTGCCTGTGGGGCCACATGTCCCCAGCACCCTGTGCATGGGTGCCCTTTGAGACACGTGTCCCTGGGCACCCTGTGCATGGTTGCCCATGGACTGTGTGTCCCCAGCACCCTGTGTTTGGGTGCCCTTTGAGACACATGTCCCTGGGCACCCTGTGCATCGCTGCCCGTGGGCTGTGTCCCCCCAGCACCCTGTGCATGGCCACCCATGGGGCCACATGTCCCCAGCACCCTGTGCATGGCTGCCCAGCCCGGGCAGTGCTGGCTCCCCGACACTGTTTGGGAGAAGCCGTCGGGAAGGGCAGGGATGGCGAGAGGCCGTGCAGCCCCCGCCGCCCCACTCCCCTCCGTGCCCACCCCGCTGGCCAGGAGCCGCCAAGAATAACCTCCTCGAAGGCAAGCGGTCCTGGCTGCCGTCAGCACTTCCCACCTCTGCTCCTCGTTTATTTATTAATCCTTTTGCTCCCAGCTCTGAAATCCTATCTCCCACCCTCACCGCCGCCCGGAAAGCGCGGTGTCGGGGGGGAAAACCCTGCCTTTGCACATTTTTTGGCAGGCCCAGGGGAGGAGGTGGCCACCCATCCACAAACACTGGCACGGCCGCTGCCCGATGTTATGCTGAGGCTGCTCCCTGGCCAGATGTGCTCCCATTTTTCCGCAGATGCAGGAGTTTGGGAAGGGGTGAGGAGGTCGGGGTGGGGGTTACAGCATGGCCAGCTCCTACCTAGTTGGGGGAAACTGAGGCACGGAGCGGTGGTGGGCACGGCACCCGTTTCGTGAAGATCCCACATACGCGGTGGGTGCTGTGGGTCGGCGTGGTGGAGGCAGCGCCCACGCCTGGCACCCGCGCCCCGAGCAGCACCCATGGCCCAGCCGCGTGCCCACGGCGCACTCCCCTCTGGCGCCCGTGCCCACGTCCCTGCCACAGGCGTGGGTGACCGTCACACGAGGGCTCGCCGCGGTGCAGCACCCACAGCACCAAGGGCTCAGGACCCTGAGGTGGGCTGGCACAGGCAGGTTTGCAGGGTGCCCACATGTGTTCCCCCAGCACCAGGCAGGTTTGCAGGGTGCCCACACGTGTCCCCCCCATCACCAGGCAGGTTTGCAGGGTGCCCACACGTGTTCCCCCAGCACCAGGCAGGTTTGCAGGGCACCCACGCATGTCCCCCCCCATCACCGGGCAGGTTTGCGGGGTGCCCCACGTGTGTGTCCCCAGCACCGGGCAGGTGTGCAGGGTGCCCACGTGTGTCCCCCCCAGCACTGGGCAGGTTTGCAGGGCACCCACGTGTGTGTCCCCCAGCACCAGGCAGGTTTGCAGGGTGCCCACGTGTGTGTCCCCCAGCCCCGGGCAGGTTTGCAGGGTGCCCACGTGTGTCCCCCCCAGCCCCAGGCAGGTTTGCAGGGTGCCCACGTGTGTCCCCCCCAGCACCAGGCAGGTTTGCGGGGTGCCCACATGTGTCCCAGCACTGGGCAGGTGTGCAGGGCACCCACATGTGTGTCCTCAGCCGCGGGCAGGTTTGCAGGGTACCGTGTCCACCCCATCACCAGGCAGGTGTGCAGGGCACCCACATGTGTGTCCCCATCACCAGGCAGGTTTGCAGGGCACCCACATGTGTGTCCCCAGCCCCGGGCAGGTGTGCAGGGTGCCCACGTGTGTCCCCCCCCATCACCAGGCAGGTTTGCAGGGTGCCCACGTGTGTCCCCAGCTGCGGGCAGGTGTGCAGGGTGCCCACACGTGTCGCCCCCCAGCACCAGGCAGGTTTGCAGCGTGCCCATGCGTGTCCCCATCACCAGGCAGGTTTGCAGGGCACCCACATGTGTGTCCCCAGCTGCGGGCAGGTGTGCAGGGTGCCCACGCGTGTCCGCAGCCCTGGGCAGGTGTGCAGGGTACCCACGTGTCCCCACCATCACTGGACAGGTGTGCAGGGTGCCCACCCACACGTGTCCCCCCCAGCCCCGGGAAGGTGTGCAGGGCACCCACGCGTGTCCCCCCCAGCACCAGGCAGGTTTGCAGGGTGCCCACGCGTGTCCCCACCATCACTGGGCAGGTGTGCAGGGTGCCCACGCGTGTCCCCCCCAGCCTCGGGCAGGTTTGCAGGGTGCCCATGTGTGTCCCCCCCATCACTGGGCAGGTTTGCGGGGCACCCACATGTGTCCCAGCACCAGGCATGTTTGCAGGGCACCCACATGTGTGTCCCCAGCCCCGGGCATGTTTGCAGGGTACCGTGTGCCCCCCATCACCAGGCAGGTTTGCAGGGTGCCCATGTGTGTCCCCCCTCAGCACCGGGCAGGTTTGCAGGGCACCCATCACTGGGCAGGTTTGCAGGGCACCCACATGTGTGTCCCCAGCCGCGGGCAGGTGTGCAGGGCACCCATGCGTGTCCCCACTCCAGCACCAGGCAGGTTTGCAGGGTGCCCACGCGTGTCCCCCCCAGCACCAGGCAGGTTTGCAGGGTGCCCACATGTGCGTCCCCAGCCCCGGGCAGGTGTGCGGGGCACCCACATGTGTGTCCTCAGCCCCGAGCAGGTGTGCAGGGTGCCCACGCGTGTCCCCCCCAGCACCGGGCAGATTTGCAGGGCACCCATCACCGGGCAGGTTTGCAGGGCACCCACATGTGTGTCCCCAGCCCTGGGCAGGTGTGCAGGGTGCCCACGTGTGTCCCCTCCCAGCTCCGGGCAGGTTTGCAGGGTGCCCATGCGTGTCCCCACCATCACCGTGCAGGTTTGCAGGGCACCCACGCGTGTCCCACCATCACCGGGCAGGTGTGCAGGATTCCCACGCGTGTCTGTCCCCCAGCCCATGCTGCCCCTCCAGCCATGGCAGCCACAAGCCGGTGCCGGGGCCGTGTTACCAACCAGCTCGGGGCTGTTTCTGGGATGAAAACAGGAAACCGCTTTGCCAACAGCAACAAACCGCCCGCGGGCCGCGTGCTGTGCCCCGGGCAGAGCGCGGGGTGCCCCGAGCTGGGGCACCCGACAGGCCGAGGGGACGGGGACGGTGGGGCTGGCCTGGCTGTTCCCCCCAGCGCCAGGATTTTCGGCCCTGGCTCGGGTACGTGGGGTCAGAGGGTCCCTCCCAGCCCACCCGCCCTGCTCTGGTGGGGTCCCCCCCACAGCCAGGGCTCGGGGAACCCGCGTTTGGCTCGTGGAGGAGGTGACGCCACTCCCTCTGACGCCGGTTTGGGAAACTGAGGCACGGAGCAGAGCAGCAGCGCGCCTTCGCGGGGGAGGTGGGGTCCCCCGGGACCCCCCAGGCGGTTTGGGGGGGGCTCCGGTTTGGGGGAGAGCCCCCGTTTCTCACTGCCAAGGGCATGGGGGGGTACCTGCGTGGGCGGGGGGGGAGCGCGGCTGTGCTGAGCCGGCGAGGTCCCCGTCAGAGACCGCTTCTCACGTGGCACACGGGCGCGCTTGCACATGCCTGCACGCACGCGTGTGCACACATCTGTGGGCACCCTCTGCGTATGTGCTTACATGGGCATGTGTGTGCCCATGCGTGCAGGCGCATCCTCGCTCACGCACACGCGTGCACACATTCACATGCAGGTGTGCATCCTCCTGCTCATCCTCGCTCACACACACACGTGCAGACATGCACACATGTGCACATGTACATACTCCTCCCCCTCACTCATGCACACACGCATGCAGACGTGCACACATTCACGCACACGTGCATAGTCCTCCCCCTCATGCACACACGCGTGCAGATATGCACACAGTCACGCACACGTGCATACTCCTCCCCCTTGCTCGTGCACACACGTGCAGACGTGCACGCATTCACGCACACATGCATAGTCCTCATCCTCACTCATGCGCACACGCGTGCAGATGTGCACACATTCACGCACATGTGTCCTCACTCATGCACACATGCCTGCAGATGTGCACACATTCACGCACGCGTGCATACTCCTCATCTTCACTCATGCACACACGTGCAGGCATGCACACATTCACACACGTGCGTACTCCTCCTCCTCGCTCATGCACACACATGTGCAGACATGCATGCATTCACGCACGCATGCATATTCCTCATCCTTGCTCATGCACACACGTGTGCAGATGTGCACAAATTCATGCATGCTCCTGCTCATCCTCGCTTATGCACGCACATGTGCAGACGTGCACACATTCATGCACATGTGTCCTCACTTGTGCACACACGTTCTGACACGCACACATTCACGCACACATGCATACTCCTCATCCTCACTCGTGCAGACGTGCAGATGTGCACGCATTCAAGCACACGTGCATACCACTCATCCTCACTCATGCACACACGTGCAGACGTGCGCGCATTCACGCACACGTGCACACTCCTTGCTCGTGCACACATGCACGCACGCGGAGTCACGCGCATGCGTGCACATGCTCGCTCCTGCACACGCACGCTCGTGCACGCTCGCTCCTCATGCATGCCCAGGTGCGCCACGCTTTCCCCCACCGCTTGCGCCCCGGCAGCACGTTCGGCTGTGGGTGCTCCCCCGTCCCCCCACTCCGGTGTCCCCGACGCGGGAGCCGCCTGTCCCCATACAGCTTTATTGTGCCGGGAGTACATTGGGGACACAGCGCGGGTTTGGGGGGGGACGGAGGTGGCCGGGGGTGGGCGAAAGGGCACAAACCAGCTGCACCCCATCCCGCAGGGACCCCCCACCCTGGGGCCAGGAGCCGGCAGCGTCCCTGAGAGCCGGGGACCAGCCCTGGGCGGGGGGACCGGGACCCCTCTGCCCCCCTCGTCCTGCGAGGCTCTGCCTCGTGCCCCCCACGAGGGATGCTCGGGGGGTCTGGGGGGTGGCGGTGGGGACCCCCCCCGGTCCCCGTGCCAGCTCGGCCGCCCTGGCTGGCAGCAGGCTGGGCTACTGTCCTGGGGGGCCGGGGGGGCCCGGCAGCCCCGGGGGTCCTCGCAAACCGGGGTCTCCCTTGGGCCCCGTCGGGCCAGCCTGGCCCACAGCCCCGGGGGTCCCGGGGAGCCCCGGTTTGCCCTGCGGGCCAGGGGGTCCCGCTGGCCCCGGCACCCCCATCGGCCCTGGGGGGCCGGGGTCTCCCTTGGGTCCCCCCTGTCCCCGGGAACCGGATTGCCCGAAGCTGCCCTTGGCGCCCTTGAAGCCAGGGAAACCTTTCAAACCCAGGGGACCCCTCTCGCCCTGGGGACCAGGGGGTCCCGGGGGGCCGAGGTGTCCCTGGGGGCCCGGCAAGCCCAGGCTGCCTGCGTCGCCCTTCTCTCCTTCGTGTCCTGGGGGGCCCTTGATGCCCATGTCGCCCTTGAGGCCGCGGGGGCCCGGCAGGCCCGGCACACCTGGGGGGAGAGGGGGGGATAGCAAGCACGGGGCGGGCAGCACCCCGGAGCGGGGTGGGGGGGAGATGGCCCAGCCCGCAGATCTCCCTAACACCGGGATCAGCTGAGCCTGGATCCCCCAGCCCCGCAGATCTCCCTAACACCGGGATCAGCTGAGCCTGGATCCCCCAGCCCCGCAGATCTCCCTAACACCGGGATCAGCTGAGCCTGGATCCCCCAACCCCGCAGATCTCCCTAACACCGGGATCAGCTGAGCCTGGATCCCCCAACCCCGCAGATCTCCCTAACACCGGGATCAGCTGAGCCTGGCTCCCCCAGCCCCGCAGATCTCCCTAACACCGGGATCAGCTGAGCCTGGATCCCTCAGCCCTGCAGATCTTGCTAAGACTGCGATCAACTGAGCCTGGATCCCTCAGCCCTGCAGATCTCCCTAACACCAGGATCAGCTGAGCCTGGATCCCTCAGCCCTGCAGATCTTGCTAAGACTGCGATCAACTGAGCCTGGATCCCTCAGCCCTGCAGATCTCCCTAACACCAGGATCAGCTGAGCCTGGATCCCCCAGCCCCGCAGATCTCCCTAACTTGGGGATCAGCTGAGCCTGGATCCCTCAACCCTGCAGCCCTTGCTAACACTGGGATCAGCTGAGCCTGGATCCCTCAGCCCTGCAGATCTCCCTAACTTGGGGATCAGCTGAGCCTGGATCCCTCAACACTGTAGATCTTGCTAAGACTGCGATCAACTGAGCCTGGATCCCTCAGCCCCACAGATCTTGCTAACACTGGGATCAGCTGAGCCTGGATCCCTCAGCCCTGCAGATCTCCCTAACTTGGGGATCAGCTGAGCCTGGATCCCTCAGCCCTGCAGATCTCCCTAACTTGGGGATTAGCTGAGCCTGGATCCCTCAACCCTGTAGATCTTGCTAAGACTGCGATCAACTGAGCCTGGATCCCTCAGCCCCACAGATCTTGCTAACACCAGGATCAGCTGAGCCTGGATCCCTCAGCCCTGCAGATCTCCCTAACTTGGGGATCAGCTGAGCCTGGATCCCTCAACCCTGTAGATCTTGCTAAGACTGCAATCAACTCAGCCTGGATCCCTCAGCCCCACAGATCTCGCTAACACTGCGATCAGCTGAGCCTGGATGCCCCAGCCCTACAGATCTTCCTAACACCGGGATCAACTGAGCCAGGATCCCCCAGCCCCCAGCCCTTGCTCTGGGCTCCAAGGGCAACTGGCACTGCCTGGGGCCACCGCAGGGCTCCCCTAAAACCAGCTCCAGGACCGGCCCAGGCTCAGCTCATTAGGGCAGCCCTGTGACGATGCGGGTGGCGTTGCCATGTGGCTTCAGGCTGGGCGGTCCATGGCGGAGCAGGAAGCTGCCAGGGTGCCCATGGGCTCTGTGGAGCCGGGATGGGGATGTCCCCAGGCCACCGAGAGAAGCTTTGGGCACCCTCATCCAGGGGCAGCCATGCCCTTTCCACCAGGACCAGCAAGAGGGGTCAGTGGCACCAGTGTGCAGGCCAGCCAGGCTGCAAGGACGTGGCTCACCTCCCCGCTGTCCTTGTCACCCCACACAGGGACAGCTCTGCAAGCCGAGTGCACGCAGCTCCATCCCTGGGACATCTCTGCATCCATGGGCAAGTGCCTGGGTGCCTATGTGTGCATCCCAGCCCCGCCTTGGCCTCAGCAATAGTGGTTTGGGTCCTCCATGGTGCAGGATGCTCCCAAGAAGCCCAGATCCCACCGTGCTCAGCACCAGAAGAAACAGCCCCCCAAATTGCCTGCCCAACCCTCTTAGCCCCAACCCATCCCAGGCAGGGCTTAGGCTGTGCCCACCAGGATGCACCTTACCTCGTAAGATGGTGATATTTTTCAGCATCTCCCCATGCCGGACGTCCACCACCTTCATCTCCTCCATGACCATGGACAGGTTACGGATGTCAAAGTCCAGCCGGGCGCTGAGCAGGCTGTAACGCTCCCGCAGCAGGTCCGTGGTGCCCTGGACCAGGCTGAGGGACTTGTTCAGGTAGTAGAGCTCCTCGGCGTGGGTGTGGAAGCCCAGGGTGCAGGAGAGCCGTACGTCATCCAGGTAGCGCAGCATGCTGTGGACGTGGCTGTCCGTGGCATTGATGTTGGCGAAGATGGTGCTGATCTCGATCTCGTGGGAGGTCATGCGACCTTCCAGGGTCTCGAAGCGCTCGGCCGTGCGGTTCTGCGTGTACCTGTTGTGGTAGCGCAAGTCGTTCATGTTCTCCTCGTGGTCATCCAGGAAGGAGGAGATGTTGTCCAGCTGCAGCTGCAGCCCCATCACCTGCAGCACCAGGTCGTGCATGCTCTCCGAGTTCTGGCCAACCTGCCGAGCCGCTGCGCCGACGCTGCCTTGGATGCTCTTCACCAGGTCGCTGGTCTTGGAGGAGGTGGCCCGCAGCCCGCCGAAGAGGCGGGTGTAGTTCTGCCACTCGGTGACGATCTTCTGCAGCGTCAGCGTTTCCTCGTCCGTCTTCCTCTGGATGACCTGGATCCAGTCGGAGGTTTGCCCCAGGGTGAAGTTCATCTGCTGCATGGCTGCGCGGACATCGTAGCGCTCCTGGGCCAAGCCCTTGAGAGAGTTGTCTAGCTGGGAGGTGACCACCTGCCAGCCCCCAACCTGGGCCAGGAACTGCCCCAAGCTCTCGTTGACCTGCCGGACAGAGAAGGAGCAGTTGTCCACCTCACTGGTGATCATGTTGCTGGTGGATGAGAGCTGGTCATGGGTCTGGGAGGTCCGGTCGAGCAGGATTTCTTGAACCAAAAGCATCTTCTGGATCTCCTCCAGCTCGCCCTGCAGCTTGGTGATCTCCTGGCCCAGCTGTCCTGTCTCGTGGCACAGGGAGCAGTTCCCCGAGGTCTTCTCATCTGAACGAAGGGCAGAGGGCTCTGTTACCCCACCCTGTACCCCACTGGGGCGGGAGACCCTCCCGCTGAGGACCGGAGCAGAGGAAGGAGCCTCACCATGGTCCATCCCTGCAGACCCTGGAGATGGGCACCACAGAGCCATGGCTGGGCCAACCCTGATGCCACCAACCAGCTCCCACCCTCACCCTGCTCCTGCCACCTCTTTGCAGCAGGTTCCCCAAAAAGCCCAACACCACCAACCCCACCCTCGGGGTCGTACAGTCATCCCTCCCCAAAATCCTGGGAGATAAGTGTGGTTTTGGCTCCGAAGGAGCCCCAGGACCTGAAAAGTGGAGACGCTTCAGCCCCTGGCTGGCAGCACCGAGCAGCTGAGGTCTGCTCAGCTGGACGGACACGTGGTGCTGAAGCCTGGAGAAGACCTCCGGGTCCAGACGCAAGCCACTCACCCAACCCCTGGAGATCCTCCTGGATGGATATGATCTTCTTCTCGTAGTAGGTCTGGGCTGAGCTGATGTCGTTGGCGATGGAGTCAACCTTCTTGAACACTGCGGAGGAAAGGCGGGGGGGGTCAGGGGAGGTGGGCAGGCTGCGATTGTGCTCCACACCTTTCCACCCAGCTTGTTCCCTGGTGAGAAGGGTGGCAAGGGCTTGAAGAGCCAGGCTGGGTGGCTGGTGGGTGCTGGCTCCTCAGGGTGGGTGTCCCAAGGGGCTTGCAGGGTCGGGGCTTGGCTAAGGTCTACAAAGCATCTCCGGGGGTCCAGCCCTGGGGACCACGCCATCCCTCTGCTGAGCCTGGGAGGCTGTTTCTTGCCTGTGGAGGTGATGGGTTGGCAACCTCTGGACTCCGGGGTGGTTCCTGAGGTCCCCATGGGGGTACAGCCATCCCCCCTGATGAGGTGGCATCACGCACAAGGTCCCACATGCATCGCAGGGGCAGGTCAAGGCGGGGGAGCTGGATGCTCCTCTCCATGCCTGGGTGCTGAAGGTGCTTTGGGGGAGACCCTCAGTATCCCCGAGGGGTTGTCCCGAGGAAGGCAGGGGGGAAGGCAGGAGGGAAGGCAGCAGCCAAACCTCCTAACCCAGCCCATGCTCACCCAAGGCGGCCAGCACAGTCACGGCCACGATGAGGAGGATGGAGAAGATGTAGAGGACTTTGACGGCCGTCTGGAGGGAGAGGTTCTTCTGGCACCGGCTGCAGCTGGTCCGTGCCCTGCCTGAGCGCAGAGAGGAAAGGATCAGGCCCTGCCGCAGACCCTGCCCGCCCCGGGGGACGTTCTTACCGCTTGGTCGGCAGCCGAAGGACGGCATCTCCTCTTCCTCTCCTCCCACCGGCTCGTCTTCTGAAAGCCAACACAGGAGGGACCTGAGCTGCCTGCACCCAGCCCCGGGGTGCTGCTGGTCCCTGGGGACGCTGAGCCTCGCCGTAACCCCGTGTCCCCGGGAAAAAGCTGGGAAGCCACATGGGAGCTGTCACTGCCACCCTCGGCTGGCCAAAACCCGGTGGCACCAGCCCGTGGGGACACGTCCCCGCTCAGAGACCATAAACTTGGGGAAATTTGGTTGAATTTGGCCCAAAAGTGGGTGATGGAGGAGCTGACGGCTTCTGCCTCCCAGCCCCGTCTTGCAAAAACCATGGGAGCAAAGAAAACCCCCCGTGCCACCCCAGCCAGCACCCAGCCCGGCCCCCCATCCTGGTGGGGGGCGAATTGGGGTGCTCCCGCAGGGTGGGAAACACTGTGGGCTGGATCCCACCCGTGGCTCCGGCACGGGGGATGCGCTCAGCGCCGGTACCCGACCCCAAAAGTGCTTGGGGCAGGGAGACGGTGCCTCCTTCCCCGGCTCCCCATAACTCCCCGGGAGCTGTGCCGTACCCGAGAGCCCCCCGCAGCCCCCCGCCAGCGCAGCCACCCCCTGCCCGGGGCCTCCCCGACCTCCTCGCTGGCAGAAGGAGGGTTTCCAGCCGGAGGTGCCGAAAGGGGTCCGCAGGCACAGTTGGAGTGACTGCGGCACCGGCGTCCCCCGCTTTATACAACCCAGCCTCCCCTGGGGAAAGGCGGGTGGGGGGCAGGAGAGGGGCTGCGGGCGGGGGGGGGGCTCACTGGATTAGGGGCGATGGCGATTCCCTCCGTCCTCCCTAGCACAGCCCTTCGCTTTCCGGCTGCCCCAAATTGCACTTTTCTGCCCCATGGAGTCAACAAGTGACGGGCTTTGAGCAAGCGGGGGGAAGCGCTGCTGCTGGACCCCCCCGCCCCAGCCCCTCTTGCCCCCCACACCAGCGTGGGGGTCCCTGGCCACGGTCAAAGCTGGCTCAGCCCCCGGCCGTGGGGAGATGGGGAGCAGGGATGCGGTGGGTTTCGGGGGGTGCATCCACCCGGTGCCGGCTGCACCCACCGCCACGGCCATCCCCTCCTGTCTCCCAATGCCACCGGCCCCACTCCTTGTCCCCACGGCTCCAGCCCCCTCCCCGGGCTGCCCCCCACTCACCTCTCATAGCCCCCGAGCTGGGGGGCGGTGGGTGCAATCCTGCACCGACCCAGGCCTCACCGCCCCGGTTCCCGCATCCGCTCCGGCACGTCTCTTCCCGGCGAGCGTTAGCGAGCGGCCAGCATGGCCGGGGTTGCTCCCCGCCGCCGGCCTCCCGCTCCCAAAACTTCCTGGGGAGCCTTCAAAAGCAACCGCGGTGGCGGAGCATCCCCACGACCGCCCGCTCGCCCATGGCCTCTGCCCACGCGGGATGGGGACGGGTGACGGGTGACGGCAGAGCCCGGCCGAGCTGGATGCCGGCCACCGAAAAGCGAGGCGCTGGGATATGTGCTGGAGAAGAAAGGCTGGTCCCGCGCCCGCCCTCCTTCCCTCCAGCCTTAATGACTAACAAATGTCCGACCAACGCCGTGCCGTGCCGTGCCGGCCTCGCTCAGCGGCATTTGGGGGGGCCTGGGGTCTGGGGAAGGGTGTCCTGGTCTGGGGAAGGGGGTCCTGGTCCAAGGGCAGCGGAGCTCGGGAGTCTGGCTCAGGGAGATGAGGGGCTGGGGTCAGGTTTGGGGGTTTGGGCAAATGCACCTGGGTCGGGGAGATGGGTCTGGGGTCCAGGGTATGGCCCCTGAATCTGGGTCACAGAGATGGGGTGCTGTGGTTTGGGGTCTGGGGTCCTGCCTGGGACCCTGGGTCTGGGTGAGGGACACGGGGTGCTGTGGTTTGGGGTCTGGGGTCCTGCCTAGGACCCTGGATCTGGGTTAGGGACACGGGGTGCTGTGGTCTGGGGTCCTGCCTAGGACCCTGGACCTGGGTCAGGGACACGGGGTGCTGTGGTTTGGGGTCTGGGGTCCTGCCTAGGACCCTGGACCTGGGCCAGGCACATGGGGTGCTGTGGCTTGGGGTCTGGGGTCCTGCCTAGGACCCTGGACCTGGGTCAGGGACACGGGGTGCTGTGGTTTGGGGTCTGGGGTCCTGCCTAGGACCCTGGACCTGGGCCAGGCACATGGGGTGCTGTGGCTTGGGGTCTGGGGTCCTGCCTAGGACCCTGGACCTGGGTCAGGGACACGGGGGTACTGTGGTTTGGGGTCTGGGGTCCTGCCTGGGACCCAGGATCTGGGTCAGGGACACGGGGTACTGTGGCTTGGGGTCTGGGGTCCTGCCTGGGACCCAGGATCTGGGTCAGGGACATGGGGTGCTGTGGCTTGGGGTCTGGGGTCCTGCCTGGGACCCAGGATCTGGGTCAGGGACACGGGGTGCTGTGGCTTGGGGTCTGGGGTCCTGCCTAGGACCCTGGACCTGGGTCAGGGACATGGGGTGCTGTGGTTTGGGGTCTGGGGTCCTGCCTGGGACCCAGGGTGCTGTGGTTTCGCTCCCAGCTTCTGATTTGCAGTGGTGGTCCCAGTTCAGAGACACAGAACAGGGGTCCTGTGTGGGTCGGGGACGTTCAGGGGTTCCTTGCCGAGACCCCCTCCCCACCAAAGCTTTTGTGTCGGGCTGCTGCTGCCCGGGTCCCGGGCCGGCCTTCCTCCCCACATGGCCTCCCTCCTCCTCCAAGGGTCCCTGGTCACCGCTGGGACACGGGCGGGGGTCTCCAGCCAGCCAAACCTCCACCACTTGCCCCCTGCTTGCTCCAACCCTCCCATCCAGGTTATATGAGTTATTATTTTCTATAATATTCCCCGTACCAGCACCTGCCTGCCTCTTCTCACTGGGACGTCGCTCTTGGACATCCCCATCCCGTGTTTTTGGGTCCCGGATCCTTCCCCTCACTCCCCCTGGCCATTTCTGGGAGCATTTTCGGGGTCCCTCTGCTCCGTCCCCGGGCTTTCCCCGCCGCGTCGTATCGGAGAAGACGCCAACGCTTAGCACGAGAATTTTTTTAATCGCCAGAGCCCCACAGGCGATGCTCTTGCCATGGTTGCGTCCTTCGACACCCCAGCCCGTGGCACCTTTTCGGGGTTCACAAGGGGCTGCCAGAGGATGCTCGCCAGCAACCGGGGCCTTCTTCCCACCATCCTCATCCTCAGCGGCTCCTCTTCTTCAGCCCGTTCAGGCCGTCCCTGATGACTCACGGCTGGTGGAGCCGATCCAGAGATGTCCGGCTCAGCCGATCCCAGCTTCCTTTGGCTGCAGCTATTTTAACCGCCGCCTTGCTACAGGATTTACCAGCCGGCTAAATGCTGGTGCTAAATCAGCGGCGGGGTTGCTCTCTTGCATCCGTGCTGACTCAGCGATTGGGCTGCCGGCTCGCCGCAAAAGCACTAAATATACTTCTGCTGGGGTGGCAGATGGGTCACTGCCACGAGTCCCTGGGCTATCAGCTCCTGGGCTACCTGCTGTGCCCCGGCTCCTGCCATCCCGCTCTTCGTTTGGGGGTCCCCAGGTGAACCCACAGCTCCCACCTCGCTGCTCCTCTGCCTTCAACCAGCTCACGGGCCAGAGCTTGGGGTTCCCAGGGTCTGTGCACCCATGGGGCTTGTGGTCGCCCTCCGTTGCCTTCACTGTTTGGTTTAATGGTTGGAGTCAAGGATCTTAAGGGTCTTTCCCAACCTAAATGATTCTACAGTTTCTATGATTTTAAGTAGCAGAGGGGCTTGGAGAGCTATAAGCTGGGAACAATCAGGAGAGATGGAGAAGGACCCCCAAGCCTTTGAAGACCATGAGGAGCATCAGGAGATCACCTGGAGGTCGCTAATGCAGGGCTGAGACTCGGGTGTTGGACACCGGTGCCTCCTCTCTCCTCTTCCACCGCTCCCAAAGGCTGCTGAGCCTCGGGATGCGATTCCCCGGTGTCGTGGGTGAACTCCTGTGGGCAGCAGAGTGGGAGAAGCAGAAAAGGCCTTGACGCTGTGCGAGCACTGTGATAACTAAAGCATCCCTCTCTGATCAACACTGTTCTCAGCCCAAGCCCAAACCACAAGCTGCTATGAAGAATTTAACTCTTATCCCAGCCAAACCCGGTACAGAAAGGGACAGAGAAAGCAAGAAAACTTGTGGGTTGACATAAAAAAAATCATTTAACAAATGAAGCAGAAGTGGAAAAAGAGGGAAAAAAAATAAAGAAACCAAAGCAAGTGGTGCCAAGACCATTGCTCACCATCTCCCATGGTCCCGAGCAAAAGCTGGCCCAGCTCCCCCATGCCCCTGGCAACACCATCCCGGTGCTCCCAGCACTGTTGGGGTCACAGCTGGAGAGCCCAGCACCACTCTGGATGCTATGGAAAAAACCCGACTCCATCCCAGTCAAAACCAGCATACCCAGCAAGTCTTCCCTCCCTGTGCTCGAACACCGTAGCAAGAAGAGGTTGCGCATTGCTTAGTCATAGCATCACAGAATCATCGAATCGGTTGGGTTGGGAAAGACCTTTCAGATCATCCAGTCCAACCATTAACCTAACACTACCAAGTCCACCACTAAACCAGTTAAGGGGAGAGGAAGAATTAATTTCATGTTTCCTGGCTTGCTGGCTGGATTACTTTTTCATGAAAGTAAAACTGGGAATCACTGAGGTTGGAAAGGCCCTCTAAGATCATCAGTCCAACCATCAACCCAACACCCCCATGCCTACTAAACCATGGCCCCAAGTGCCATGTCTACACGTTTTTTGAACACAAAAGTCAAAAGTCCTGCCTAAAAGCTCCCCAGTTTTCGTGGTTGAGCCCCAGCCAGCGGCTCAGCACCACGCAGCCGCTCGCTCACTGCCCCTGTCCCAATGGGATCGGGGAGAGAATCGGAGGACTGAGAGTGAGAAACACTCCTGGGTTGAGATAAGAACAGTTTAATAGTTGAAATAAAGTAAAATGGTAATGATAATAATAATATAATAATGATAATAATAATAGTATACAAAGCAAGTGATGCCCAATGCAGCTGCTCACCACCCGCCGACTGATGCCCAGCCAGTCCCCGAGCAGCGATCGCTGCTCCCCGGCCAACCCCCCCAGTTTCTATACTGCCCATGACGCCGGATGGTATGGAATGGCCCTTGGGGCAGTTTGGATCAACTGTTCTGGCTGCGCCCCCTCCCAGCTTCTTGTGCCCCTGGCAGAGCATGGGAAGCCGAAAAGCCCTTGACTGGCATAAGCAGTGCTGAGCAACAACTAAACCATCAGTGTGTTATCAACATTCTTCTCATCCTAAATCCAAACCACAGCACTGTGCCTGCTACTAGGAAGAAAATTAACTCTATCCCAGCCAAAACCAAGATACCAGTCCTGCCTAAAAGCCCCCCAGCAAGCCCAGTACACCCATTTTCTCCCCACGCTACGGTACACAACATACAGACAGTAATCTCATGGAGGATCTGGGGGGCTATGGCTACGGAGCATCCCCCTCCAGGCAGCCCCTCAGCAGCGCGGCTTGGGTCCGCTGCTTGTAGCTGGCCCTGTCCTCCTGCAGCTGCTTGAGCCAGAAGAGGACGTTGTCCTGGGAGCAGCCCCCCACGTTCCATGCCCACCGCATCTCCAAGGGGAAGCCAAAAATAATCTGGTAGGGGCTTAGCTCCGCTCCCTGCGCCCACACGGATCTGATCCCCACCAGGATCAAGGAGAGCATTTTTGCCCACTCCTCGCCAGCCTTCTGGGCCAGCTGCTTCAGGGCTACCGTGGCCGGTCCCGCCTGGCTGGCTTCCAGGACCTGCCATGGGAGCTCCGTGGCGGATGCCGCCATCGCAGTAACCCTCAGGAAGCACAGCGCAGGCGGCGAACGGACGGCACGAGGAGTCCCATGCCGTGCAAAAACCTCCCTGCGCAGCACCTCGGCCATCTCCTCTGCTGCCACCATCCGCATCGGGAAGGCTTCCACCCACCCCGAAAACTCATCCTCCACTGCCAAGAGGGAGCAGTACCCCTCCTTGGTCTTGGGGAGGCCACTGACGTAGCCCAGCCGGAGCTGCGACCACGGCCCCTCTGCCTGCTGGGGCAGCACCTTGCCGGCTCCGTCCCTGCCTGCAGCACAGTTCAGGCAGCTCTGCACCCAGCGGGCCACTTGCCTGCTGTCACCCTCCCAGGATGCAACCTGCCGCACCCTTGCCAGGGTCCCCTCCACCCCCTCGTGCAACCAGCTGTGGCACTGGGCGATTATTTCTTGCTTCTCGTGCTTTGAAGGCTCCCAAGTCAGCTGGCTGCCCACGGCCTCGCCAGACATCGCCTTGGCCCTCCTGCTCACTTTCTGGCTCCACTCCATCTCCTCCAGATCCTCGCGCCCGCTCCCTCCCACCTTCCTGATGTGCAGCATCCCCGGGTTGGCGCAGACCCACCGCAGGATGCTCGTCCATGGACCCTCTCCGGGGCTCGCACGCCATTCCCGCTCCCACTTGCCGATCTGGCTTTGCAACTCTTCCACCAAGGACAAGCAGCCGGTATACAAATAGAGGGGCGAGGGGCATTGGTGACGCTCCAGGAGCTGCCCGAGAGCCACCAGCTCCGCGTCCAGCACCAAGCCGCCCTCCGCCACCCCCAGCAGCCACCGTTTTTCCAGGTTGGCCACAGCAAAGCCGACGGAGCAAACCTTCTCGCTGGCTGCGAACCACACGTTGGCCTTGGGGATGTGGGAGGGCAGCAGCCGTAGCGGGGGAGCGGTGAGCACCAGGGTGCCGGGGGGGTGTCCCCACTCAGGTTGGGGTTCCCTTGCCGTCACACCCCTGTTCACCACCAGCAGAGTCCACCGCGCCGGGCACGGGTTGCTCTCGCAGGACTTGAGCGCTTCGCCCCGTAGGAGATACGTCCAAGGGGAATGGGGCATCTGGATAAGGATGGGGGCCGGCCCCATGAGGGTCTGGAATGCCTGCACAGCCCAGACCGCTGCCAGGCACCCCTTGTCCTGCGGCAGGTAGCGGACCTCGCGGCCCTTCAGGATGCGGGACCTGTGCTCCACCGGGACCTGTGCTCCACTGGGACCAGCCGGCCCCGTTTGCTCTGCAGCAAGGTGGCTCCTATCGTCTCTCCGCTGGTCGTTAACCTGATAACAAAGGGTTGAGACTTATCTGGGAACAGCAGGCTGGGAGCAGTCAGGACGGCGTCTTTCAGACGTCTCAGTGCCTGCTCCTGCTCCGGTCCCCATTCCCATCTGACCCACTCCGTGGTGAGGCGGTGGAGCGGCAGGGCCAGCTCCCAGTAGCCGGGGATGTGATCCTGCAAGGAGCCAAACTGCCCAAGCAGCGAGCGGAGGCTGTGGACATCCCGTGGGGAGGCTGCTTTGCTGATGGCCTCCCGCTTGCTGGCCTGGATCTCTTGCCCCTCGGCCCCTGATTGTCATCCCCAGGTAGTCCACCCTGGGCTGGACGAGCTGCACCTTCTCAAACTTGGCTTTAAAGCCTGTTTTTTGGATCAGCTCCAGGACTCTTATCGTTCGGGCTTCAGTTTCCTTTCTGCTTTTCCCAGTGATGAGGATGTCATCGGTGTAAGATAAAACCCAAGGTTTATCTTCTTGGGGCAGCTGGGACAACATCTGAGCCACCCACCGGTGCACGATGGAGGTGGTGCTGTGGAAGCCCTGGGGCAGCCGGGTGAAGAGGTACTGCTGGTCCCTGAAGGTGAAGGCAAACCTGGCTCTGGAGCCTTTTGCCAAGGGGATGGCGAAGGACGCGTTCGATAGATCCACCACCGAGAAATACCTGCTCTTGGGGCTGAGGGTTGTGATGAGCTTGGTCCTGTCCAGGACCATCCGAGGCACCACCATGGGGGTGGCCTTGTTGATCTCTTTGCAATTCAGCGTCAGGCGCCACGTCTTCCCGTTGGCCTTTCAGGTGAGCTGTAGAGGGCTACTGGAGGAAGAGATGCCTTCCACCACCATGCCATCATCCAGCAGTTCGTGCAGGATGCTTGCCACCACGTGCTCCATGTCTGCGGTAAATAGGCATTGCCGTTGGAAGGGCACCGGGGCCCCTCTCACCTCCTCCTCCTCGGACACCAGCCCACAGTCCATCTCGTATTGTGCCCACACGTCCGGGAATTTCTCCCTCCAGTACTCTTCATTCCCAACCTCTGCCAGATAGCTGACCAGCTCTACGGTCGTAGGAAGAGCTGGTGGAGCTCCCTGCTCCGGGAGTTCATCATCGGAGTCCTCCCAGATCTGCTCATTCCTAATGGTGGGGAGGTGCTGACTGTCCCCATGCACGACCGTAGCGGTGAAGATGGGGACGACGTGGTTCATGGCAAGGCAACACAGCCGCAGGTCCTGCTGCACCGTAGTGACGTCCGCATGGGTGCCCACCAAAGCACCCACCTCCTCCGAGCTGCCCACCCTGGCTCTCACTGCTCCCTGCCCCTGCTCCTGCTGCTTGTTCCCCGTCTCCATAGGGTACATCCTGGTGTCTGTCTGCAGGATCACCTCCACCAGCCTGTTTGCCAGGTCTCTCGTGGACCTCCCTTCCCACCTCGACATGTCTTCTCCCAGGCACTGCAGCTTCTCGCACACTCACCTCCTCCGCTCCTCCCCATCCTCTGCTGACGGGGGGTTAAAATCCTGCCCATCCCTGTCCCCTCGAGGGATGGTGGCGGTGTCCTTGTCCTCCACACACAACCCCAGGCTCTGGGGCGAGCTGGTGGTCCTTCCCTCCTCATCCCCGCTGGCGCCTGCCTGGAGCAGGGGCCGAGTTGGATTAATCTCATCCCCGTGGCCACCGCCGCCCCTTGGCACGTCCCCATCCCATGCTTTGCGCCTGACGATCGGCTCATCCCGACCATCTTCCCTGAGGTATGCGACCATGCTGCAGATGTTGACCGCCATCACCTGCTCTTCCTGCTGGCCTTCTCCACCTCGGGTGGTTTTTTGGCAGGTCCCCGGCTCCTCCGGCAGCCCTGGCGCTTTCCCCTCCAGCTCGGTGCGTGTCTCAGCAGGCTGTGCCTGCATCCTGGCAGCTCTCTGGCTCTCCTTGGCTCCTTGGGAAGCCCGGCGTTGCTTGCTCCCATCCTTCACCTGTGCCACATGCCACAGCAACCGCAGGGCCCTGCTCAGCCGCCAGCCTTTACCGGGGCGCCGGATCTGGCACAACTTGGCAAACTCCTTCCTCCAGGTCGCCCCGCTGCTGGCTGCCGGGGACGGCATCTTCTCCCCGGGGCTTGGGACCCTTGTCCTGGGTGAGCAGCAGCTTGCGGGGCCAGCGGTGGGGGGAGATCCCCTTTCCACTTGTCCTTCTGCCTCCAGAAACAGGCCATCGCCCTGAAAAACCAAGAAGGAAACTGGGTCTCTGCTCCGGAGATGTCCCATCTGCCACGCGCGGTGTGGGGCTGCGGGGAAGCAGAGCGGGGTGTGAAGCCTGCGCCCACCTTCCCCACGCAGCACCCACCCTGCGTGGGGCTCCCGAGCTGTGGCAGAGGGGAGAGACCCCCACACCAGCCCCCCACGTCCCAGCCACGTCCCCGGGGGAACGTGCACTGACATGTCCCACCCATGTCCTTAGGAGAACATGCACCGACATGTCCCACCCGTGTCCCCGGAAGAACATGCACCCCACGTCCCTGGGGAACATGCACCCCACGTCCCACCCATGTCCCTGGGAGAACATGCACCCCATGTCCCTGGGGAACATGCACCCCACATCCCACCCATGTCCCTGGGAGAACATGCACCCCATGTCCCACCCATGTCCCTGGGAGAACATGCACCCCATGTCCCTGGGGAACATGCACCCCACATCCCACCCATGTCCCTGGGAGAACATGCACCCCACGTCCCACCCATGTCCCTGGGAGAACATGCACCCCATGTCCCTGGGGAACATGCACCCCACGTCCCACCCATGTCCCTGGGGAGAACATGCACCCCATGTCCCTGGGGAACATGCACCCCATGTCCCCAGGGGTACATGCACCCCACGTCCCACCCATGTCCCCAGGGGTACATGCACCCCACGTCCCACCCATGTCCCTGAGAGAACATGCACCCCACGTCCCACCCATGTCGCTGGGGAACATGCAGCACCCCATGTCCCCAGGGGTACATGCACCCCATGTCCCACCCATGCCCATGGGAGAACATGCACCCCATGTCACCAGGGGTACATGCACCCCACGTCCCACCCACGTCCCTGGGGAACATGCACCCCACGTCCCACCCGTGCCCCTGGGGAGCATGCACCCCATGTCCCACCCATGTCCCTGGGAGAACATGCACCCCATGTCCCTGGGAGAACATGCACCCCACATCCCCTCTACAGTCCTGGAAGATCTTGCAACCCATGCACACACGTGTCCCACCTGTGTCCCCGGGAGCACACGCACCCCCGTGTCCCCTACACGGTCCGGGGAGAGCTTGCACCGCTCGTGCACACGCATGTCCCGCACACGGCCCCGGGAGAACATGCACCGACACGTCCCACCCGTGTCCCGGGTGGGAACATGCACCCACACGTCCCCTCTCCGGTCCCGCAAGATCTTGCGACCCCTCCCCACGCGTGTCCCGCACACGGCCCCGGGAGCCCCGCAGCGGCTTCCCGCCCCTTTGCCGGGCCCCAGCCAGTTCCCCCAGTTCCCAAAGCTGCGGTTTTGCACTGGGCTGCAATCACGTGGTTTATCGCCCCGGGGGGGGGGGGGGGGGAGGGGGGGGCTGGGGTGGAGGAGGGGGCATGGCCGGGAGCGGAGGAGAAGCGGGGGGACCCCCGTGCCTCAGTTTCCCCCCCGTGGCAGCGGGGGATGTTGCAGCACCGAGGGGGGGGGGGTCCCACGCAGCCCCCACGACCACGGGTGGGACAGGGATGCCTCGTTCGCGCCCCCCCGCAGCACCCCCGGGGAGGGGGAATCGGGGTCCCCGGGGAGAGGGGTGCTTGGGGGGGGTGCGCAGAGCCCGGCGAGGTTTTACCCCGCCCCCCCCAGATTGCAGCACCCGGATTTGGGGTGCCCTGGGGACCCCACGCAGGGTGCAAGCCCCCCCCCCCCCCCCCTTCGAGAGGGTTTTGGGACCCACCGCGCCCATCCCCGCGGCGTCGGGGCGGGACAGGGGGGAAGCAGCGGGCCCGGGGGGGGCGGGGGGGGCCGGGCCGGGGCCGGTCCCGCCGGTTCCAGAAAGCTCCGGGGCCGGAGCGGGGCGGACCCCGCGGAGCCGCGGCCGATAAATAGGGGCGGGCGGGGGCGGGCGGCCGCGGCGGAGCTGGCCGGGGCGGCGCAGGTAGGGCTGCGCCTTCCCTTCCCTTCCCTTCCCTTCCCTTCCCTTCCTTCCCTTCCCTTCCCTTCCCTTCCCTTCCCTTCCCTTCCCTTCCCTTCCCTTCCCTTCCCTTCCCTTCCCTTCCCTTCCCTTCCCTTCCCTTCCCTTCCCTTCCCTTCCCTTCCCTTCCCTTCCCTTCCCTTCCCTTCCCTTCCCTTCCCTTCCCTTCCCTTCCCTTCCCTTCCCTTCCCTTCCCTTCCCTTCCCTTCCCTTCCCTTCCCTTCCCTTCCCTTCCCTTCCTTCCCTTCCCTTCCCTTCCCTTCCCTTCCCTTCCCTTCCCTTCCCTTCCCTTCCCTTCCCTTCCCTTCCCTTCCCTTCCCTTCCCTTCCCTTCCCTTCCCTTCCCTTCCCTTCCCTTCCCTTCCCTTCCTTCCCTTCCCTTCCCTTCCCTTCCCTTCCCTTCCCTTCCCTTCCCTTCCCTTCCCTTCCCTTCCCTTCCCTTCCCTTCCCTTCCCTTCCCTTCCCTTCCCTTCCTTCCCTTCCCTTCCCTTCCCTTCCCTTCCCTTCCCTTCCCTTCCCTTCCCTTCCCTTCCCTTCCCTTCCCTTCCCTTCCCTTCCCTTCCCTTCCCTTCCCTTCCCTTCCCTTCCCTTCCCTTCCCTTCCCTTCCCTTCCCTTCCCTTCCCTTCCCTTCCCTTCCCTTCCCTTCCCTTCCCTTCCCTTCCCTTCCCTTCCCTTCCCTTCCCTTCCCTTCCCTTCCCTTCCCTTCCCTTCCCTTCCCTTCCCTTCCCTTCCCTTCCCTATTTGGGGGTGCAGGGGTCAGCTGGGGGTGCCCACAGCCACCCCTGGGTGCCTCCCACCCCTCCGGATGCTCATCCCATCGGGCAGGAATTTCCCACAATGCCCTGGGCCGGGCAGGATGGAGCTGTGCTTTGGGGGGGGGGGGGGGTGGGTGCCTATGGGGGGGGGGGGGCAGCACTTGGGTGGGGAGGGGGCCAGCAGCGCCGTGGGAGCTGCAGCCGCTGCTGCAGTGGGTGCTGCAATGGGTGCTGCAGCACTGCGGGGCACCGGGCCAGCGCTGCGGGGGGGGGTGGTGGCCACACTGCGGCTGGGCCATTGCACAGGCATTTTTTTTTTTGGGGGGGGGGGCGGGGGGTGGTGGCCACGCTGCGGCTGGGCCGTTGCCCAACCCCGGGGGTGCCAGTGCTGGGTGCTTTGGGCACAGCACCCTACCCGGGGGTGGGGGGCGGGGGGCTGGGGTCCTGCCTGCAGCTGCCAGGAGCCCTGGCTTTGCCCCCCCCGCCCCCCCCCAAACCCCTCTCCATCCCCCCAAAAGGGGGGATG